>NW_017728905.1:2252496-2259379 GCF_001723895.1 Crocodylus porosus | reverse complement strand
CGCTTGCACGGAGGAGCCGGGTGAGTTGTGTGTGCCCGGCGCTATCCCCACTTCTTTTTTCCGCCCTCTCCCCTTCAAAAACGCCGGCCCTGCTGCGGGGGTGAGTTGCGGCTGCTTGCTTAAATGCCCCGGGTGCGGGTGCGGGTGCGGTGCCCAGCGCGGCCGGTTGCACTGTTGCTGCAGCTTCTCGGGTGCATGCTCTTTTTCCAAAAGAAGGCTTTCAAAAGGGAAAAAAAACCAGCCTGGTTTAACTCGGGTCTATTTTAAAAGTGAATTCAGTTCAGCCGGGAAGGGGGTGGGGGGGAGGCAGCCGCCCAAATGAGGGCACCTGCGCTGGAAGCCGTCCCAGCCTCGCTCGGCTTCCCTGTGCAACCGTGGGGCACAACTGCTGGACGAGGTACGCCCCGAGGGGGGCCGGGGGGAGCGCAGAGGGGATGAAACGGCCACGGGAAAGTGCAGCTGGGTTGCGGAGAAAAATGCAGCGCTGCCGGCTGCGTGAGCGCGGGGTGGCCGTGGACCGCGCCGCGCTCCCACGGGTACCGGGGCTGAAGCTCGGCGGCTGCTGAAAGCACAAGCCCTCATCCCCCGGGTGAGAAACCTCTGTGCCGCGGTCCAGCCGGCAGTTATAGATCCAGGGGCTTGCCGCTAGAGGGAGACGTGGCCACGTGCACGGCCCCAGGCAGTAGCACCCACTGGGGAGAGGGCTCCTAACTCCCGTGGGTAGCACAGACGTGCAGGCGAGCGCTCGAGGGCTTTGTGTGCGTGCACCACGCGACGTTGCACGGCGGAGGGCTGTGGCTCGAGGATGCCGCAGAGTCCTTTGAAACTTGTGAGCTGAGAAAACGGCCTCGGAGGCTCGTGCGGTGCGCAGCCCCAGCCCCAGCCCGCACGTCGGGCTGGCGGGGGTCTCTGCCAGGCCTGAAATGGCGAGGGGGGCGACGGGCCTGGGCGGTGAGGCGTGGAGGGAGGAACCGGAGCCCGAGTTCCCTCTCATCCAGGCCTCCTGCAAGGAAAGGGGGATTGTGGAGGGCCTGCTGCAATAGCAGGGGGAGGTTTTCCCTGCCGTGTGGCTGCGGGGCTGGTGCTGAGCGGACTCCAATGCAGCGCAGCCTTCCCCCTGCTGTGGGCTGCTGAGTCTAAGCCAAGCCCTGGAGCAGTCAGCTGTGCCCCAGACTGGCCCTGGGGAGAGGGCTCAGTTGTTAACAGGCCAGGATGGCTCAACTGGGGACAATCCTGCTGCGACTAGCTGACCTCTGGAGGTCCCGTCCAGCCCTGCTTTCCTATGACGCTCGTATAATCCCCCCCCGCAGCCAGGCTCTTTCCCGGGCTGCCAGGTCCCCGGGAAGCGAGACAGATCTAACAAGTCCTGGCCCCAGAGGAGGAGCTGGCAGAGTCCAGGTCTCCATCTGGGGGGCAGTACACTGGTGTTAGGTGAACCTGGCTGGTTTTTTTAGGTGCCCCCCGCACAGCGTCTATGCTGAGCACTTGGCCCCTGCTTTGGGGAATATGCTCCATAGGTTGCCACGCAGGGCTGGGGCCCGTAGGAGGGGAGGAGGAAGCTGAGGGCCCGGGGGGGAAGTGCTAGATGTCCAGTTGGCCCCCACCTGCGATCCTCTTTGCTAGTGAGCATCAGAGCCGGGTGCAAGAGGGGGGCCCTGGGGACACCTGCACAGTAGAGGGGGTGTGAAAGAGCCTTTTGAAGGAGTGGCCCGGCGTGGTGTGCCTGGATGACATCGCCCTTGGCTCTTCTCCACTGCTAAGACGCTGACGGTAATCTCCCGTCTGTGCGTGCTGTCAGCTCTGTGGGGCAGGGACTGGCACTGCAGTGCCCGCCACCCTGCAGCTTTGGTCTGTGTGCTGATCTCCTGCGGCTGCTACAGCGGCAAGAAGGACACTGCTGCTACCTGGAAGAGTTTAGTGAGGGACGGGAAAGGGTGGTGCAAAGAGCTTGTTACCGTGGTCTGGATGACCCTACAACATGCGCGTTGGGGAGTGGGGCGTGTGGGGAAAACTGCTTTGCAGCTGCATCAGCACGACCCTACGACTGGATGCAGCTCCAGGGTTTTGCCGGCTTTGTTTCTGTCGCTCAAGGAGGCGACTCAGGGGAGGCCGCAGAAACCCCTTTCTGCTCCCATACGTCCCTCTCCTCCGTTAGGAAGCACTGCTCTACCGGCACGGCTGTTGCAGGGCCAGAGTCCCTTCCACTTTGTGCATGAACTCGGGTGCCCAAGTCCAACGCTGTTCCACCGTGTGCAAAGACTGGGCAAGCGCCTGGCTGGGGGTCATCTGACCGCAGCGCTCTTTCCCCCCAAGGAAGGGGGTCGCACTTGCTGATCTACTGAGGCCCATTCCAACCCTAAAAACCTACGAAAATCCCTGCAAAAGTTAATGTGGGTGGGTCTTCCACTTCTTCGTGCTTTTTGTGACTCGATCATCAGGGTTAGATGATGGCGTGTTACGGAAGGAGATGCATTAAAGGGTGTTTTGTTAGCACCTTGAACAGGGTGGAATGGATTGGGTATCTAAGAGGACGTAAGTGGAATAGGATCCGATCACAAGTGCTTTATTTCTTTGGAGCTTTCTGTTGGTTTGGGCTGGAGGTCATCTTGCTGCCTTGGTTTGATTCAGCTTTGAGGGGAAGAATGAGGTGCGCTGGCCCTCGGGACAGAGGAAGGGACTGGCCCTGCGCCTGGCAGTGCATATCTGCGGGATCCTTGGCGCTGACGCTCCTGCTGCAGCTGCCAGCCTCGGGAAGGGGTTACGTGCACTGTGTGGTTCAGTGGATGCACAACCCACGTAGGCATTGGCAAGATTCATGGAGTGAAATCACTGGGCTGAATGCTTTGATTAAGAAGTCGCCACAAATAATTCCTCGGGGCTGGAAAGAGTTGATAGGTTTCAGCAGCCTTCTTTTGCAGTCGCCGCTGCTTGGCTGTCTTGAAATTCATGAGGATAAGTGTGGGTTTTTATAGGTTAATGGTCCAGGGATGCACAGGCACCCTTGTAGAGGGGGCTAAACACCCTTGTGAGGGGTGCCCTTGGCACAGACCCAAGCATGCTTGGGCTTTGTTAATGCGGATGCAGGGAGGGGGAGGGGTTACAAAAGCTGGCCCTGTGGGGTAGGCTGCTATTACGATCCAGACTCTTAGAGGTGGGAGGAAGGAAACTGAGGCACGAGAGGATATGTCATGTTCACAAGGACCACGACAGAGCTGGGAGTAGAAACCAGGAAAAATCTCAGGCTTTAACCACTAGGCTGCCTGCTTCCCTTTTCCCCCCTCAGCCTGCTGCATTCTGGTTTTTCATGATCTCCTTTTACAGAAGGAGAGGAATGGAAATAGCAGACATGGCAATAGCCTAGAGACAGTGATGGGATGATTAGAGACGAGAGGCAGAGGCTTGCGGGGGGGGAGGAAGCCCCTGCAGAAGACGGCCTGGAGAGTTCATGTACATGGCCAAGAGTTTATTGGTCTGAGCGTGCATTAGTATCACTAATGCACTAGACTGCTCAGTCTAGGCAGGAAAGGAGTGAGAGATGTAGGGGAATGGTGCAGATGAGGCAGATAGTGACCCCTGTTTCCCCTGTGCCCTGTAATGCAGGGCTGGCCACCCTCTAGCACGTGTGCCACAAGTGGCATGCGGCAGATCAGGGATGGGGTCGGTGGGACAGTGGCACGCGAGACGGAGCAGAGCAGCAGCTTGGGCAGGGGAGGGGGCCCCGAGTGACACTCGGCGAGGGTGCGAGGCGGATTTGTGGCACTTGCCGAAAAGGTTGGCCCCCCGCTGCTGTCACGCGTGAAGGTGGCGCTTAGTGAAACGACGTGGGAGCAGTTGTCAAACAGATGCTCTTCTTGCAATGGATCATCTAGCTGCAGAATTTGCTGCTGTATCAATTGCCGTCACGGCAGATAACACCGAGATTCAAAAAAGCAGCATCGCTGGAACGTGTGCACAATTGCCCAGGAGAAACTTTCAAAGGCTGGAGGACTTGGCTTCCGGGCATAAGCTGATCTCCAGCGGGGCAGGAAGAAACCTCCTGGCTGATCATGGCTGTCACTACTATGTGTGAGCAACTAGAGTCAGGAACACCGCGGCATAGTGAGTATTGTGAGGAATGGGCATTGCTGTGGACCCTCACTAAACCGTCTTTGCGAAAGGAGTCCCGATTTTTCCAAAACGTGTGGCTTGGTGGCAGTTGTGAAGATGCGCCTTTTCGGGGGAGAGTCTGGCGTTTTCACGTGCCGGAGAGCAGCAGCTAGGCCGGCGGGGGCATCGGTGTGCTCCAGCTGGGAGAGCCCTTCCCGAGTAAACCAGCGAAGCCATTTGTGCCTCGCCCAGCTCCGATTTCAGCTGGGAGAGAAATAAAACGGCAGGAAAGCCGAAACCCAAGAAAAGGTGCCCCCATTTCATACAACTGTCTCCTTTCATTAAAATCAAAGGTGGGGGGAGGCTAAGAAGAGCAAGGCAGAACAGAGAGCAGCCCGGAGGAGGAAAGCTCTCCCCTTCCCCGTGACACCAACTCGCCTTCGAGGCTGAGGTGTCAGCTCTTGTTGTCAGCCACAAATGAGGTCTGCTGGCCTCTCGCTAACCTCTGGTTTGACACACTATTTTCCTTGTGCTTGTGACTTATTGGGCCCATTTTGAGAGTGCGAAGCCCATGCCTCGGCGGAGCCGGGTGGCTGTTAACCTTGCAGCGCTGCGGTCCGAAGGGCACTGGGATGCAGAGCTCCTGGGTTCCCTTTCCCTAGCTTGCTACGCGGACTTGGGCCAGTTTAATTAACCTCTGCGCCTCAGTTGCCTCGGTGTAAAACGAGGGCGGTGATACCGGATAAAGTAGATGCTGGAACTGCCAAGCAACCGCCTCCTGCCTGTTGTATTCGCGCAGCTCCAGGAGCCCCTGCTCCAAAGGGCTTGCAGAACTGGCACCCGCTCCCGGCCGCGCTTTGCCCTCCGTCGAGCAGGACTTCATGAACCGAAACTCCCAGCAATTGAGAGCTGTAATGGAAAGGGATGTGTGGTGCAAAACCTGCTCTGATGACTAAAATGCAGGCGCGGGAGGGTCAAATCGATACAAGCAATGTAAGAGATGTCTTTTTAAAGGTGGTAAATTAACCATCTGATTAAGGAGCTGCCAGTTTGACAGCCTGGTGATTTGATCTGGTTTAATTTTAATCTAATTGATTTGGTTTCTGTGGTGCCCGTTAAAACCCGAGGGCACAGGGGGGAGGCAAGGACCTGCCTCCTGCCGGTGGCGTGGATAGCTGGATTTTAGATCCAAAGAGTCCACAGGCAACGGGTGCTGGTGCTCCACGGAGGGCCTGTCTTTGTGTCGGTGCACGTGTGTTACTAGCACTCATGATTTTATCCCAAATCTCACAGCATCCAATGCCTTCAGTCCCCAGCTACTGGATTTGTTCGATTCAGTGTGAATCTTTGGTTTCATTTCAACATGTTTCTTGTCCTCCTAGTTGTGCAAAGTATGGAAAATGTGGAGTGGATGAGACCTGAACAGCTGAAAGCCCAGGGTACAAAGTAAAGGAATTTTAAAACTTCAGGATTTGAAGTCAGTCCTGCTGCTTGAGGAGGGGAGGAGATGGGCAGAGTCATTTTATTTTTATTGTTTAGGATTACAGTGCTGAATAAGTCAAGGTCAGTGGACCAAATCCTCCGCAGCATCCGATGAAACAAGCTCAAGTTCACAAAAGCTTCTGCATTTTTTCCATATATTTTATTTTATTTCATCTACATTACCCTTCAGACTAACACAGCTAACTGCTGCTCTTGCCTCCCCCTCTTCCTTCTTCCGTGCATGCTGGTGCAGCCCAGCTGGCTTTTGTCACCGAAGCAGAATTTGTCCTGAAAATCTGGGAGCAAAATGAAGTGAAAGGCATTTGCTGTGTTGCAGCTTCAAGAATTTCTCTCTGTTTGGGCTTTCCCGTGCACCTTACAGCATCAGAAAGCAATACAGTACCCACAATTTCTATCCAAGGACATGAGACCTGGGTGCTCAGCGCCTCTCAGGAGATGCTCAGGACCCGAGATAACTGGAGCCCACATCGCACCAAGAGGGGTGATGTTATACCAGGAACAGGGTGGCACTTGTCTAGCAAAGCACTCGCACCAGTCTTGGTTATGGAAGTGCTGAAATTATGATGGGCAGTCTTCAAGCCTTCTCAGAAATATCTGCTTTTACTAGCTATGTAAATCTTGCATCATCTGTTGCTCCAGGGCCTTATAATTAATGTCTGCAATTTCCCCTCCAACTAAAGATACAGGCCTGAATTTGAAGGGTTTAATTATGGAAGCTGATTGCACAGGACAAGGGCATCTGGATGTGTGTTTTAGTGCTTGGTTTTGAAGACTTCAAATGGATCCTGTTGCAATTGATGTCACCTTTTTTTTTTTCCCACCCCCAATCTGTTCATTTGCCTGTACATTGCCCCGGTGCTCCCCAGTCGGTGGTTAAGCGGTGCTGGCACATCCTCCAAGACAGTTTAGCTGCTCAGAGAAGTGTACTCATCTTCTATTGAGGGAGGCTTTTGTTTGAACCAGGCAGGCACCAGATAAAATCAAGAGACCCCGGTGATGAGTCTGGAATAATGCAACAAAGCCGATCTGTTCCCCCACTGCCTTTCTCAGTCTGTATTTGTTTTGTTTTGTTTTGTTTTTAATATCCTGCCCACTGCTAGGATTTGAGTGTTACTGTAATTTTTGCTCACTTAAAACTTGCACTTTTCTCGGTTCCTCCCCTCCCACCCCCAGCAGGGGTAGTGGTTGTGCGTGCAGATATTATAGGCAGCTCGGCCAGCACCTTGTTAGAGCGGTGAGGACACAAATTGCCCGATGACTTTTCATTATAATTCCGTTTTTTCAACTGCTTCTC
>NW_017728905.1:2250868-2252121 GCF_001723895.1 Crocodylus porosus | reverse complement strand
CCCCATTCAGTGTCTTAAGCATATTGTGAAAATACATTCATTAAAGTTAGTGAAGCATTTGGGTTGCTATGGCAAGAGAAACACCCAGAATTAAACATGACATGGGGCTGCCCACCACAGAGGGAGGGTAGAAATATTAAACAGCTGTTGGCTTACTGAATAAGGCAAGGGGAAAAAATAATATGCAATGATGTAACCGAATGCGTGCTGTATCATCATGCATTCACCCTGCGGTGGCTGCACGGATTATCTTAATTCTCAAGTTCCCAATTTTTGAGTGTTTGGCTATGCAATTTTAACACTGTTGTAATGGAGGTTTGTGATGCAATTATATACCGGTATGTGGCACGTATGTAACCAAATAGTTAAATGACAGTAAATCTGGAAAAGCTAAATCGAAGGAACAACTTTTTTTTTTTCTTGTAGGGGCTTAAGTAGCAACCTTCCCATCTCTTATAGGGGTAAGATGTATGCTCTGGCCTAGTAGCCCAGCAAGGGTTGACTTTGACTATCTGAAATGAACTCTTTAACCGTAGCAGTCCTGCCCTCCCTCATCAGGGAGGGTCACTGATTCGGACAAACCCAATGGTGGTCTGGAATGAAAGGGCACAGGAGAGCAGGGGCAAGGGCTAGGGGTGCTACCCAGCCAGGGCAGTGAATGGGGCCCAGAGCCAGTGTGGGGAGCAGTATGGAGCTGCAGGGGAGGGGGTAGAGGTGGGGGGTGGCTCTCCACTGCTGCATGCGCTACCCGGGGAGGCATGGGGGAGCCCCCCAGATGTGCACGGCACAGATGTGGGCTGCCCTTTGTGGGCTTGGGCCTCTCTGCCTCACTGCCTTTCCCTTAGGGCCCCACACAGGCCACGTGCCCCCTGCCCATCTGGCAGCAGTGGGGGCAGTGAGTTGTGTCTCCTGCCGTCAGGTGGGCAGGGGGCACACAGCCAGCACGGGGCCCCAGGGGCAAAGGCAGCAGGGCAGAGGGCCCCAAGCCTGCTGCAAGCAGCCTGCATCCTCCCTCAGCCTGCTTGGTTCTGCTTAAAAGCATCCCCACGCTTAAAAATAGTGGTAGCAGCACTTGAACTAAAGCTCATTCAATGAACTTTAGTTCAAGCACTCCCACCGCCATTTTTTAAGCACTGGGATGCTGATTCCCTGGACAAACCGGCTACAGCTGTCCCACTCCCCACCCCGGCCCTGGGTCTCATTCACCATCCTGGATGGGCAGTGCCCCCAGCCCCTGCCCGGCTCCCTCCCTC
>NW_017728905.1:2244154-2250551 GCF_001723895.1 Crocodylus porosus | reverse complement strand
TGTTGAGAACAAAATGGCAGATGGGCGAGGTGCAAAGACATCGTATGGTGCTGAAGGCTTTGGATTGGTAGTGCCAGAGGGATGGTGAAATGCAGAGGCAAGAGAGAAATGCTTGAAGCTGGGGCTTGAGAAGAGATCAAGGGAAGCAATAAACTTACAGCAGCTCTGGGAAAAGAGGACAAAACCGGCTCTGGCTGGCTGTGTTAAGAACATTGATTTGACTTCTTGAGTTTTATCGGAGGTTATTTTTAAAACGTTTTATATACAGTTTACCTTTGTGGACCGAAGAAGTGCTTCATAATTGCAAGTCTACCCAGAATATCTACACAGTCATTGATGCCAGCTGGCTGGGTCTGCACTTACAGCAAAACCCTGCGTGTGTCTGGTATAACATATATCGGTGTGATGTTACCCACTCCTGGCAGTCCAACAGACCGTTGAAGAGACTTACTACTACCTCTGGAGTTGATCACCCCTAGCTAAGCTGGCAGAAGCTCATGTGCTCTTTGGGAGTGGAAGGCCTGGGATTCTGGTCCTGCTTTATTGCGTTTTTGATCTATTTGGTAATTGCCTGCCTTGGCAGCCTGTGCATTTGTTTGTGTGTGGCAAAGTCCCTGAGAAAATTGTCTTCCATCTCCTGAGCTGCTTAAGGAAACGGGGATCTGACGAAGCCGAACCTCCTGAAGCATTGCATCAGGTCTCCGTTCTTAGCTGTTGGCAATGACTGTTTAATTGTCTCAGCATCCTAAATGCAAGGTTGCTCTGGGTAATGGAGCAGGGGCTGTATGCACCATGCCTAAGTGTGTCAACCCCTGAATGCGCAGCCTGTACCGGCTTTGGGGTCCTCATGCAGGATCCAAGGCAGAATGGGAGAATGGAGCTCCAGAGACCTTGAGCTTCATCCATGGAAGCGGTTCGTGTGGTTTACATGCCTGGTGTGCAAAAGTTTACAATACAGTGTCTCGTGCGAGGAGATCAAAGAGCTTTACAGACGCTGGCAAATCCTCAGGCAGATATTATAATACCTCTCGTTTTTAAAGCTGGAGAAATTTAGGTAGACGGCTTGTTTTGTTGCATTTAGGTAAACGCTGGAGCAACTGGGAATCAAACCCAGGAATCCTTGTGCCATATATGCTGCTGCATTTGCTTACCTGGGATTGTGCTGCCTTCAGATAGGATGGCAGCACACGTGGGGGTACCCCCACGAGCTTTCAGCTACCTGGTTTTGGTCCAGGTTGCACTGATGTCACCGTGGCCCCAAGTCACCGCTCTGAATACCCTGCTGCTCCTGCACCCCTAAAAGTTCCCTGCTCCTGGAACCAGAGCTCCCTTCACTGCAGCTAGCTCAGGTACACCCATCCACACAGCCCTTGCACCTCCCGCTGCTGAGCCAACGTGGGTTGTGCCGTTTCCTCTGCCACTGCTTAGCTTTCCAGGCTGAACAGATCGGGGTCAAATTGTCTGTGTCTGCGTTGATGCAAAGTTGGAGCAAATCCATTAACATTAATGTCTCTGCTCCAGATTTGCACTAACGCTGCTGGAAAAGGAGCCTGACCCAAAACCGGGCTGAGAGAGTCATTGCTGTGTACCGGGAAGGGTTGGGGTTTAGCATCACTCCTACCCATGCTACAGATCCCGGCTGGAGAGTGTGGATGGACGGACAGGTAGATGCACCGTACCTGGACTGCTGTTCGCTTGCTCGTACCGCACCAGACCAGCTAGTGCAAGAGGGCCAGTTCCAGTTCCTCCGAGCTGGCGCTGGTGCTCCTCTAAGACTGGCAGTTTGGAGGTGAGAGATTTCTCTGTTAATCTAGCCGGTACTTTTCCATGCAGCTAAATAACAATAAGCCCCCATTCCCTTGTGCGGCTAGCCTGCTCCTCGCCTCCGCTGGCTCCCTGCTGCCTGCTCAGACACAGACCGGTACAATTTCCATATCTGAGGCTGTTTCTCAAGTTCAGCCAGGCCGGCCTCCCTAATTAGACATCTCCACCGCGCTCCCTGAAAGAGCTCGTTGCAAGAGCTCTGCCGTTTGATTCAAAGAGTCCCTCGCTGCGTTCAAAAGGGGCCATTAGTCTGCAGGAGCATCCAGGGGGCAGCCATGCCCGTTCGTTCTTCCCAGGCCTTTCTCTGCCCAAGTTCTTCCTTTATTATTTTTCGTGCCTCTGAATTTTTCATGACAGTTGCAGTCTGCAGCAAGCGCCTCTCATCTGCCGTGCAGGCCGAGAGCTCCCCAGCTGTGACTTGCCAGCCGAGAGTCTGGCGCCTGTCACTCCGAGCACTCATCAGCAAATGATTTCGGGCAGCCGCCCACCCCCTCCCAGCGCTCCCCTCCTCCTCACCTTCACTCTAGCTGCCCCGCGTCGGAGCCGTGCACACTGCGCTGATCTCGGCCCTTCCCAGGGAGAGAAGTCTCCCTCGGCTCTCTTCGGGCCGTGGCTGCTGCGTGCTGTGCCCTGCAGACATGGGGCCCTGGGATGTTTCTAGTATTGTCGGAAAATAAGAGCGCAATCAGTGTACTGCAGGGTAGACGCCACTTTTGTCCTCCGATGAATGGTGTTGGAGCTCTTGAGCTGTGTGCGCGTCACAGGCCTTCTTCAGCTGTTGCATAGGACTGGGCCCTCCCGGCCTGTCCCCTGCTGTCACGTAGCCCCTTTCATGGGGTCTGATGACCATCCTCCTTTGCCTCTTGTGCTCAGAGCCCTGCAGGAGGATTGGCATTCGGTCGCTGCATGGCCGGTCGGTTTTGAGTGCGGTGGAGGGGTGACTGCAGCCCAGGGGACTCGTGGAAGTCATTGCTCCTGGCTGGTGAGACGCCTGCAGATCAAAGTCCCCTTGCTAGGCGCAGCCCGGTGTGGGCGAAGTGGGCCCTGCCGCTCTCCGAGCCGAACCTGGCATGCTACAATCCTAACTAGGAGTGACAGCTTCCACGAGGACGTCCCCCAGAACCAGAGATGTCCTTGCTGGGGATCTGTCTGGTGGGCGGTAGCTCTAGCTCGGGGGCGTTCAGCTCCTGCAGCTGTCACATCCAGGGTGACAGCAGGAGGGTTGACTGATTCGAGCGGGACACCTGCGTTCTGAGTCTGCTGCCTTTCCCCTTGCTGGAGAAAGTGGCTCGCGCCATGCCTCGCTTCCGGATTTGCATCCCTTGGCGCTTGCCAGTTATACCCCATGTCAGGTAACGCAGTGAAGACACGAGTATGGACTTTCTATCTGGCTTGAAACATGCAGGCAGTATCCGAAGCTGCCTGGGTTGGGCTGCTGGGCATCCAGAGAGGCCAGCAGTCGCATTTCTAACCTGTACGTCTTGGGCTCCTCACTCTTGTTGTGCTAATGAGACCAGATTTGGATTTGGCTGCCTACTGCTGTCTCCTCTCGTTAAGTAGCAGAGGTAGGTAGCTGCCTTTTCTTAAAGGGATCACTTGCAGGATGAAAATGAAACCTGCTCTCCCCTTTTTTTTAGGTTTTGTCCTCCAGCTAATTCTAGATAGGTTTAAAATGAACGAATGACTTCAAGTGCTCTCTTCTTCAAAAAAAATTGATGCCAGTGTCCAGCATTGGTGAACATCTCTAGTCCTGCGTGCCAGACCTTGGGACCACCCTGGCCCATAAAGCTCTTCTCCGCTGCTCTGCATTAACAAACCAGTTTGAGCATGAGCACCCCAGGACAGGCTAGTGTGGAAGGTATAGGCAGTCTCCAAAAGCCGCCTTAACAGGGGCAGCTACCGAGCCTACAACCCACATGGGAACAACAGGTCTGGCTTTTGGGTGCATCTTCGGGATGAAGGATGATGGCCCGCTCGAGGTGATGTTCTTTGACCTGATAAAGACAACAGACCGAGAGGCAGGCCACGCTGGAAGTGGCTGGATGCCGTAAGGGAAGAGTGCAGCTGGGAGCAAAACCCACAGGTAGGCTCTAGTCATCATGCTATGAGCCCAGGAAGAAGGAGCATTAGCTTCTTGGGTCTCCATCCAGCAAGGAGATGAATAGCCCAGCTTCCAAAACACTGTCTGTTTTCATCGTGATATTCAAGACCCAACTCACAGCCCCTCCGAGGTAAGGACCCATCGTCCCTGTTGTACGGATGAAGAAAACGGAGACGCTCAACGGATGCGACCTGGGCATTTATGACTGCTTGACCACCCAGCGCGGGCACGGTAGGGACACAACTGGACCCATGCCTTCACCTGTCACCCCCAGCCCTCCTTCAGAGGAAGGCAGTGCAGGGAGGGAGTAAGTGTGATATAGTACCAAGGAGACCTAGTCATGGACTTAATCCCCCTCCTCGGGGAAGGCTCCTACAACGGTTTGCCGAGTGAAGTAGCTCCCTTCTGCCTGCCTTCCAGTATTTTTAGTGGATGGGAGTAGAGCCCAGTCCCCTGGGGGCTGTGCTTCTTCTTTCAAAAGAGACCTGAAACCAAGGCCTTGAGCACTGGGCCTTTTTTGCAAAATTAAGCATACCATTCTGGTAGCTCGGCCAGACTCCAGGTTGGGTTATTACTAAGGGCTTCAGCTGCCCTGGGTGGAGGATTCGGACTGAATAGCGAGGCAGTGCTGCTCAACGAGGCATCTACGTGTCGCGGCCATTTCAAACTTTCCCTGCCCCCAATTCCTAGTCAAAGGTCATTGCTTAAAACTTCATTCCACATGATTGCCACCACCCCCACAACCCCTCCTGGGAGTACACACTACTGAGTGCCCTCAGACAGCTGAGCTTCTGCACCAACTGGTAAAAGGCATGGAAATTCAGCCCACAAAACTCAGAGAAATGCTGGGCCAGTGTGCCGCTTTTGCAGCACCGGCAGCTCTCCACTCTGGATCCAAACTCAGCCCTGGGGTCGAGGGCCGATGGCTATGAGCAGTCGCTCCATTAACTCTATTTTCTGACCCCCTCCCTTGTGCATGCGTGTTGATTTGCACTGTATTCGTGCATGTTCTGGATTTCATGCACGCTTTTTTTCTTTTACGAGCAAGTGAGCCCCGCGGTGCTGCCTCTCTCCCCGCTCTGCCGTGCGACAGGCTGGCGTTTCTGCCAGCAGCCGCCATCAAGCTCTGCATGAAAAATTCAGGAGCGGGACGTGAGGACGAGAGCCTCCTGGGTGGCACCAGGCAGAGATGACGTGGAAAGGAGACGGACAGCCGCAAAAACCCATTTTCCGTGCGCGTCGTTTTTTTTTCCCCTCTGGCCTACCTGAACTTAAAAGCTGTATCAAAGTTCGCTAGCAAATTTAGGGGCACTGGTGATGGCTGAGCCGTGCCCATGCTCTTCCCTGAGAAGCACCTGGCGTCTTACCTTTCCCTGCTGGCCTGCATTGCAGTCTCCCTCGCCGACGTACCGTCAGTACTGAAAGGGGACACACAGCACCGTAGGTGGGTTTTGCCTGATGCAGCTCATGTGTTGGAGGGCAATGAATCAGCTACACGTTAATTTTTTATAGGCAGCTTCATTATGATGGATTTCTTTTCTTTAATAGATGGCCGGGCAGGCTTGATGTCGTCTTGCTTGATCCTTCAAGACCTTCCTCACCCCTGGAAAACGATGGCGTTTTTAACGAGGCAGGCAGAGAGGATTGTACGTAAAGGAAAGACACGCGGTGAAGGAAGAAATAAAATATTAGTCGTAAACACATGCTGTGTGCCTATTGCACAATGCAGTGTTGGGCTTGTGGATGTTAAGCTCTGGGATCGTGGTGTCTGTGTATGTACACAGGCAGCCCCTTGCTGCCACCAAAACACAGCTGTGTCTGGGGCAGCATGCCTTGATTGTTGAAAAGCTACCAATTTGTAGGACAAAAAGTAAAGACGAATCCCATACTGCAGTAATTTCTGGGTGAGGGCGCTGACCTGGAGGCAAATTGCAGCTCATCGTAACAGAAATGTGGCTGGAACAGAGATGATTGACCCGGCGCTGGGCGGGGATGAAGTCTCCGTAGGATCCTAAATGCCCACAGATATGCACGGGAAGTGGGGAAAGGGTAGTCGCACCGAAAGACGGCAGCATGGCTTCTCTCAGTGTGATGCAGGGGGATGCAGCGCATGGTTAACACCAGCCCACGTAGCAAGGGAAGAGGATCACGTTAATATTTAGCATCCATGAGCCTCTGAGCAAAATCTTCCCCCCACCCCACCTTCTTTCTCCCAGACTTTGTTCTTTTATTGTCTGTCTTTTCCTTTTTTGTTGTTTGGATTTTCAAAGCAAACGCCAAACCAGCACAATGCAAACAGACCTAGCCAAAAAAAAACGGGTCAAGTCCCGAAGGACTGGAAAAGGGCCAATGTGGTTCCCATTTTCAAGAAGGGGAGGAAGGAGGACCCGGGCAACTATAGGCCAGTTAGTCTCACCTCCATCCTTGGCAAAGACTTTGAAAAAATTATCAAGGCTCACATTTGTGAGAGCC
>NW_017728905.1:2242155-2243264 GCF_001723895.1 Crocodylus porosus | reverse complement strand
TGGGGTAATGTAGGCCCAGCACTCTTTCCTGCTTATGCAGGGGGTCGGACTCGATGATCTATTGAGGTCCCTTCCGACCCTAGCATCTGTGAATCTATAAATCCCAGCCCGGCTTTGGAGTCCAGTGAGAAGCCCACGCCAAAGCACACGCGATGCCTCTCTGGTCCCGAGAATCCTGTTGACGGCATATCGATAGCTCGGCGTTGTGCTTCTTGCTCGCTTGCTTGGAGCAGGGTGGGTACAGTAGATCTTCTAGGGAGCCCAAGGAATAGCTGTCTCCCCCATTTGCCCAGGAAGCCTTCTTGAAGATGCCAGCTCTCTGCTGCAATCGAGGCCGTTGCAAAGTTAAATGAATTTGCTGTCCTGAAGAATTACCTGGAGGCCCTTGGCCAAGCCTTGGCTGGGTCAGTAGGATGCAGATTAGTGAAGGCCCCCCAGTTGGTATTCCCGAGTGTCCTGCCAGCTCACCTGGGGTTGCCATCTCCTTGCCAAACAGCTGCTTTCCCATCAGTAATCCCAGGCCTTGGGAATCCAACAGTGACCGCAGCCACAAGCCCTGGGGAGGGCAGAGCCAAACCAGGCTGGGTGGGTGACGCAGGGGCACTCTGCACCAGTTTTCCAAAGACTGCCCTGCCTGTCTACTTGCAACTGGGTGCCATTTGCGGTACTGGCACTGGTCTGGAGAGCCCTCTGTGGCTTGATCCCTGGATGCCTGCAAGCCACCTTCACACCACTTGCAATTAAGGTCAGCAGAGGTGCTCAGTCGGACCCTCCCCTGCCTGGTGCAGGAGGGGGCCCAGGCGGTCTGTCACCAGTCGCAGCTCCAAATGTGAAGAAGGCTGTCAATGGCTTTAAAGTGGTCATCAGCTATGCTAACTGGGCTTGTACCCAGTAGGCCCCTTTTGTCGAACTGTTTCATTGGGACTCTGCGTTGGAGGGTAGGATGCAAGCTGAAATCCAGCTTACAGTACCCCGATGTTGTTTCCCTTCTAACCGTTGATCCGTAGCAATACAGTAAGGGTCCCAGTCCCTACTCGGTGCGTGCCCATCTTTGAAACAAAAACAAAAAAACCCCTACTGCCATTTTGCAGACAGTCCCTTGTACCTAG
>NW_017728905.1:2239104-2240469 GCF_001723895.1 Crocodylus porosus | reverse complement strand
TGCTTCTCATGAAACAAAAGGTGCGTCCGATGGCAGGAAGCCCTGGCCCAGTGGCTAAGAGTCTGACTTTGTGTGTGTGGCATGAGAGCAATGGTACTTCTTTGCCTTGGAAAAGGGCTCTCAGCGCTGGAGGATACTTAGCATTTTTTTGTTCCCGCTCAGCTGCCTCGGGGAAGGCACAGGGGACAATGTCTGGGTAAGGCAGGGGAAAAGATTTTCCCACCACATTTGAGTGCACTTCAGCCTGCTCAGTGCTGCACCTGAGCAAGAGCACTCGATGCAGATTTCCCTGTTTTCAGTCCCACTCCTACTTTCAACATTTCTCTAGCTCTTCACATCTTCAAAGTGCTTTGTGAGCCTTAGATTAATCCCACCGGATCCCCCGCTGAGTCGGTAAATAGTGCAGGTGTCTGGGAAGCTAAGTTCTCGAGCGGTGTGCTGCGCAGGAAGGCTAAGACTTGCTCTGGACTGAGAATCACGTTGGCAGTGAAACCAGCCTGGGCTTGCAGCATGTCCTCACAGGGACATAATTAGAAAATACAGATAATACCCATAGGTGGAGCAATTATTGCCCTCAGTTTTCTGACTGGAGAGGGAGGCAGGTGAGGGGGAGCCGAGACGCAGAGCTGATGGGATTAGGCCATTGCCCTGCAACAGGTCAGCATGAGAGGCTGGTTTGGGCCCCGTTGCTTGTGGCTCCCCGGCCTCTGCTCAGACCCATAGGTCATCTGCAGAAGGACGCGCATTACCCTTCTGTTGCTCCTTGGGGAGTTTGGGTCATCCTGATGGAGCTTTTATTTCTCTGACCAGACAATATGCCAGTTAGTCTGGGAGATAATATGCCAGTTAGTTTCACATGTGGTTCTTGCATCTCCACCCAAAGGGGCAGCAGTTCATCGTTTCTTCAAATGCTTTGGGCAGCCCATCACTGGACCTCATAGTAGGAGCAAAGCTGTCTCTTGGATCTCGGCTCAGTTCTCGTCTTGGTTGGAACTGAAGTCCGTTGGCTCCACTCATTTCCTTTCGTCTGCTTTTGAGTCAGGTTGGTTTGGCATGATAGGTCTTGCAATTGGTGACCCAGGGGGAAACTGCCTAATGGGGAGGAAGAAAGCATCAACCTGCCTGTTGCATCTTCCTGCAGCCGTCTTCCTACACCCGAGGCTGGACCTCCCTGCCTGGCTTCTCCGTGAGACATTTGCTGATAGACCCATTCTGCACCAAAGCTATAACTACCCACCAAGTCTTGACCCTGAAAACTATTGACTCACGATGACTCCAGAAGGCATTTTGGCCAATGACCTTTGCACAAAAATTAGCAGCTATTCAAGCTGGAGGGGAAAGGCCAGTAATCAAATACTGATTAGG
>NW_017728905.1:2219477-2238269 GCF_001723895.1 Crocodylus porosus | reverse complement strand
TAGGCCCCAGGCTGTTAAGAGGTGGCCAGTGCATGGTTGCAATGTCTCAACAGATGGCTTGGCCCCTGCGCTGGTCCATGTTTCATGGGCGGATCCCAAAATCCTGATTTAGCCCTGTTGGCTTCTTCCCAGCCTACTCTGTTCTGCACTGGCCTTCTTGTCCCAGTCGTCTGCTCCAGACACGGTGCTTCCTAGTGCCGCCTCCTCCCCATCTCCCCCACCCAGCTGCTCCCGGCGGCTATCCTTTGCAGAGGCAAATAGGGCATTAGCGTAAAAGATAGTTCTTACCACATTTCCTACCTCCTCCCAGTCTCCCTTAGATGAGCGAAATGGTAAATGGGAGTGGGATTTGTCGGGAAGGTCAGGGCAGAGGTGTTTTTGCTGCTCGGCGGGTAGGATCGCTTGTGCCTTCTGTTCGGGGGCCCGTTGTTGCAGCTTCCCATAGCAGGTGCCCTGTGCGTTAACATCCACGCGCACACCGCTGGTTTCTCAAAGAGGTCAGCCGGACCAAGCTAGTAAGCGTGAGGCTAATTTACACGCTCAAAAACACTAGCATTTCAGCTGCATGCACTGTTGTACTGGCTCCCGGGGATGTGTCACCGCGGCTCCCTGCTGGCCTCGACCAAAGCAGCCCCGCGACGCATCAATGGCCCTGAACGGCTGGCAGCTAGCAGGTTTTCCTTTTGCTTCATAAAGGGCCGGTGGTTTGGAGAAAGTTATGTTTGCTACATGCAGCCGCACCGGGCAGGTGGAGAGCCTTGAGCTTGTCGCAGTGTATTTTAGCTCCAGGACAGCTGTTTTTCTTGCACCTCAGCTGTGGCTGTAGGACCCGTTGAAAGATTTTCTCACGCTCAAGGACATGTGAACAAGTGGCGTAGATGGGACTGAAGCACAGGGGTCTGGGACAGGCATTGCATGAACCGGATTGAATCGGGTTTATCTTGGACCGGTTTCAGCCATTCTGCGACTGGTTTCCGTGCGCTGAACAGCTGTTCTGGTACAGGTTTCGACCAGTTTCTGATCACTTAAACCGGTTGATGTGTAATGCCTGGCCCTAGCCCCGGGGTTCGGCTCCGTTCTTGGGAACAAGGAGCGGGGCTCTGCGTCCTGCTTCGGAGACCGGACACCCGAAAGGGTCGACTTTGCAGTCCCGTCGGGTCCCTTTCCAATGGCAGCTGAAAGGATAATAGATTTCCAGACAATGAACTTCGTTCATGTGAAGTTGAGGTTGCTAGGTGACATAAGAGTTACCAAAAATACATACCAAGAGCATTGCAGGGACCCTAATCATTCAAATGTATGGAAATGATCTGCTGAAGTAACAGATGAGACTCTAAATACCCTTATACTCTGCTTATAAAACTTGCAATTGTGGTGTTAGCATCACCTCGACAATGTGTGTGCTGCCGTGCAGGTGGAAAGCCAGACCTGCCCAAAACCTGCAATCCAGAAAGAGAACATGTACATGCAGGCAGGAGAGGGGGATGCTGTGGAGGATGAGTGGGTTTTGACAGTCTCCTGGGTTTCGTTCCATTTTTCAGGAGGCGAACGGTAAAAAAAAAAAAAAAAAAATGCCCATGTCCAATTTGCTAATGCTTCCCGTTAAAATCGGCACCTGGTGTCTTCAAAACGGCCGTAATTCTGACTCGCTCAGTCGACGCTTCTCCAGATTGACTTAGTTTTTAAATCAAAGAGGCTCGGCCCGCTGTTGGCGGATCCACCCCGCACATCCCTGACTAGGATGGTGCGCCAAAGCACGCCGTCGCTGGACTGTGGGGTGTCTGCCACAACCGCGCGCTCATCAAGCAGTGCTAACGTTTCACTTATCAT
Organism: Crocodylus porosus; assembly: GCF_001723895.1. Classification (NCBI taxonomy): domain Eukaryota; kingdom Metazoa; phylum Chordata; order Crocodylia; family Crocodylidae; genus Crocodylus; species Crocodylus porosus. The sequence goes on along the minus strand of NW_017728905.1, from coordinate 2,236,439 downwards.
AGTATTTAGACACTGCGCAAACCACACCTGCTTTGTATCCACCAATGATGTGTAACTGAAACATGTATTCTCACACCTACACTGTAAAGTGTGTGACACCTCAAATTAAGCAACACTTGATTTATCCGTTCTCCACAGAAAAGCCTTGCAATCATTTCACATCGTCTTATTGTTCTAATTATAGCGTGTTCCTCTTGTACATCACCCAACAACCAAGCATGAAGTCGAAAGGATCAGAGTTCAGGTTGCTTGTGGAAGATCGAGTGTCGCTTTTTTTCAGCGTCTTTTCTTTCTTGTTAAGCGACGGCACAAACGTGAAGGCTCGGGATCGGTTCTGAATTGTCAAAACTAGTCGTCACGCAGTTGAATGCTTCGCCTTCCTTACCCAAAAATACACTCGGCGTGCGTTTTTGATTCTGGATGTCGGTGAAAATGCTGAACCTGAAGTTAAAAGTGTTTTTGTTGAAGAAGTTAAAAGTCATTCTGTATTGTCTGGGTGAAGGCCTTTTAGTTTTTACTCGTTTTTAAATTGGAGCTGCCACCCGCAGTCTCTGTTCCTTGTTCCTTCGGGGCAATGAGTAGGGAGAGACCACTGGGGGAGAAGCTCTCTTGTCCTTATCCCTAAGCTGGGGAGCCTTGAGTATATCCATCGTGCAAGATTGACTTGGCAAGGTGGCCGACTGTGTGGACCTGTAAACCGGGCTCTGTTTTTTTTGCTAGCTGCTCTCAGGGATAGTCTGTTGCTCAAAAACTTTGTAGTGCAGCTTTGGGGGGGAGAATGAAACCCCAGTTCAGCAGGGCTGTTATCTTTTGACCTGAGCATCCAGCCCCTCAACTTCAATGGAGTTGGCACCAGGAGAGGATGTGATCCCTTCCCATAATGGTGGACTAAAAAAAAAGTTGGGGAGATACTGGGGCAGGTGAGATGGCACCTGCTAGGAGTGGTGGAGAGAGCAGATGGGCGGTCTGCCTGGGGGCTTTTCCAGTCCCCTAGAAGTATGAGCACAGCATTTCCCCAAGAGGTAAGATCCTGCAGTTACTTTGCTAGGATCAGGGCAGGGACTGACTCTACTGATATCTTGCATGGTGTTGAGCCCTGTCGTGCTTAACAGATTGGATATGGTGACTCTGGGTTTGGTAGAAACACTTTGGGAGCTCTCTCGGGACCCTTGAAAAACAGGGATGAGGTGGTGGATGCACTTTGCTCCCTTGCTCCCCTCTCTCTTCTCCTGCCCCCCGCTATTTTCCTTCCCTCTAGCCAAGCATGAAGGCCATTATTTCTTTTTGAGTCAGCCGATGGGATGCGGGGAAGCAAGTTTCCCAGGCGGTGGCTGAAAGTGCAGCCCACAAAGGGGAGAAAAAGGGGAGAAAGTGGAAGTCACGACTCTGGGAGCATAATGCAGCTGGCTGCAGCTCTGATTACAGGTGGGGACCGGCTTCCACCTCCGGATCATCATTGTTCCAGGAGAAAGTGAGATGAGAGAGACAGTTTTCAGGTGGGTAGCTGATGTGTGAAACAGGCGGTTGGCATAGGCCGCTTCATACCACCTTGTGCTGGAGGAGGAAGCTGATTGCCGGACAGGAGACTCGGACAGCAACAGAGCCCAGGACTTGCTGGCTGCATGGCCTTCGTTCGCCATACGACGGCTCCAAATCAGCCGTCAGCATGCAGGTCAAACCAGTGTGGCAGCTCTTCTGGATCGAGTGGCTGTCTTTGGGCCCCGAGGCCGGCGCTGCTGAGGGCAGTCACGAGCAGGACTGGGAAAGCCAGTGGATCTCCATGTGATCTCTTCTAAGCCTCTGGTGTAGCTGGGGTTGCTTGGGGGTGGTCTCCACTGAGGTGGGAAGGCCTGAGTGGGTTATGGAGGGTGAACTCTCAGCCTTCCCTTGGATTCTCCAAGTTCGTGGGAAGTTGTGCAGGAGGCTTGTCGTGCCCATTGCTGCCTGGGATACCCGCCTCCCAAGGGTGCACCAAGGCTTTGGGTCCAAGGCAGCTAGTCTGGCAGTAGCATTAAACATGTTCATAGCAAGAGGCAAAGAGTATGGGTGGGTTCAGATGGCATCTTCTGCTCTTGGCACTCCGCGTCTCCCGTCCTGCTCATAATCCCCGGGTGAACAAGCTCCACTAAAAGAGGATGCTCAGATGAAGCAGCTGTGGTATCGCCAGGATGGGAATGATCCCAGAGCGGGCTTGCCTTGCTATCTGCCCTGCACATTTCTGTCCTCCTTGACGTTCCTCGTGGTGATGCTCTGAATCAGGATGGAGGGATGGCAGGGAGAGGGACCTCGCTTCTCTGGTCTGCCCAGGGAGGGCCGTGCGAGTCCAGCTCCCCAGCCCCGAACGGAGAGCCCTGCTTTCTCATTCTGGGCCAGATAAGCCATTGCAAATTCAGAGCAGCTGCCTATTTATAGATATAATCTCCTCATCCAGATGCAGCCTAGGCCAAGCCTTAGTTTGGGGACAGTTTGCAATATATACAGTCCCTCTGGCTGGGCTCCCTATCCAGAGAGGGGCGATATCCAAAGCCTCTTGTTAGAAACAAATTAAACTGGAGTTTGGATCACACCTCAGAAGAGCTGCTCCAAAAGGTTTGCCTGTGTGGTACATGAAGAGTCTTGGCTGCCTGCAGCCTCAAGCTTGCACTTCGAATGCAGAAGTAATCTAATCTCTTTCCCATACGAAAAGCAAGGTTACGCTACATCCTTTCCAGAAGCGGTGAGCTGATTTGGCACGTGGCGGTTTTCCTTGCAAGTCAGTATTGAGCCCAAGCGGTAGCATGGTGCTAGTAGACAGCACCATCCTTCAGGCAGGAAGGGAAAAGTGAAGTTGTGCTAGAGCAGGGGTTAATTGCGTCCCTCAGATCAGGAGTCCAATGTGGCCGTTTACAGCCCCGCTCTGCAGACTCTGTGGATTCAGTTTTCTCCTTTGCTTCACATCCTTCATTTTTGCATAGCATTGCTGTATGCTGCTAAGCACCTGCTGCATTCCCCGAGACCTGGTAGCCTTTCCATGAGGGCCCCAGGGCCTCCGATGCTTGTACAGGGATCCTGCAGGGTAGACATGCCAGAAATTAGGATCATTAGTAAATCTGGGATGTTCAGATCACAAGTCAGGGCCAATGTGCCAGATACTTGAGACGTCCCCTCCCCTGATTGCATGCAGTAGCCTTGCTGCCAGTAATCCCGAGCGGGTCTTCAAAACGCTTGCCGTGGACATGCTGGTACGTGATACTTCTTTTGTCTTTTTCTGTTTTATGCAGAAGGCTGCTGACCGGCTGCGCAGAAATCTTTGCCGTTTAAAGCTACCCAGCTTCTCATGCCACAACGAACCCAAATGTTGATACGGACTCTGACCTGCAGAGCAGTAAGTGATTGCTCGGGGTGGCGTTGTCCTGACGGTACCTGCAGAGCGACGGCGCCTCTCCCCGTGATTACTCCGGTTTTCTGTACGGCATCATGATGCTGCTGAGTTCATTGGTGCGCCAGCACTCGTGTCGGGTGGAGGTTGTCCTGTCGGCGTGGTCTTGTCGGCTCAAAAACGCGACGGAGGTTTAGGGGCACTGGTTATGGGGAGCCTGACCTCTGTAGAGCTGGTTTGTTCTGCAGTTGATTGGATGCCCATTTTCAACCTAAAGTTGGATTTCCCTGGGGTTTTGTTAGTTTGTAAATGCTGCAGTGTGCTATGTGCATGTACAACGTGTCAATGGGCGAAGTAAGACCGAGCAGTACACGTCCTCCATCTGATGGGCCTGTGGGTACTAGGGGACTGTGCCGTGCTATGTAGGTGCTCTGGAGGCTTGGAGTAACCGTCCATCCATGAGGATGCTGGAGTCTCTTCCTGCAGGTCATCTGGTGGATGTTGTGACACAAGGTCCTCCTGATACCAGTTGTTGGAGCTGCCCTTGGCCCTCAGAAGGCTTTTACAGGGTGGAGGAGGGGAAGAGAGGAACGTGCATTAGCAGAACAGAGAGGGAAGGTGGACCGGATGAGAACAGTAGATCTGTTTTCCGCCCAGCAGACCTGGAGCTTTGTGCAAGCGAAGAGCCTGGGTTGAAATGCGGAGGGAGCTGCTCATTCGTTCGGGGAGCGTGACGAGCCCATTCCAGGAGCAGGAAAGGCTTTTTGGAGGCTCGAATAAATCTCTTTCTGCTGGGCACAACTGGAAAGGTTTCTACTCCCAGGCAGGCTCCACTGCCCAGGCAGTCCTCTGCAAGGACTCGATATCACTAGCCTCTTCTATACAGTTGGGCACAATAGAGCCCAGTTGTGCCCAGCAGGCTCTGGAGAGTCCTGGACGAAACACCTATCTTGATTGATTTTTTTTTTTTTTTTTTAAATGTGGGGAGGATCTTGCTGCCCAGTATGCTGTAACTGTTCTGTCTGTACTCTATCCTATAGGAATAGGAAACGAAACTATCCCCGAATGAAACAACTAGTAAAAAATTACTATAGTGTACTTAGTTTCTATTACGGGATAGAGCAAACAAACGTGCTCTTTCCCTCCCCGACGCACACCTTTAATGCTGTCCGCGTGCCGCTTCTGCATCTTTTTAGTGTAGCCCCCATGGGTGGTAGGCAACATCTCCATACCACCAGGCAACAGGCATCCAGCATGGTATTGTCGGCCCCTAATGTCTTGCCTTCTGCAGGTGATGGCTGTCACCGGCAGATGTGAGGGTTTCGGGTAGGAAACCTCCAGACCTGGGTCTCGGGCAGAATTTCTCATCTGTGTCTCTTTCCCTCCAGGTATCAAAACCAAAACCTTGGATCCTAACAGCTCAACATGTTCAGCTCAGGGCCGTCTCAGCTGCCCGGCGTCCTTTCCTCTTGACTCTTTCCTCTCTCCTATAGGCAGCTTTAATCCTGCAGTGCTTGAGAGTCTGGGACCTCAAGTTTTATTCTGCTTAATAGCTCAGAAACCTCTTACCCGCTGGCTTGTCTCTGATATGAAAGAAGGAGAGGTGATTTGACTGAAGAAATGACACTGAGCTCACAGCTATTAGACATTTTAAGCCTGGTAATCTCAGGCGCGTCGCTGGAGAGAACAGGACTAGTACTCCCTCTTGGGTCCACCTAAGAGGAGCTCAAACGAGGGATCGTTTTAAAGAGCAGCAAATAGGATCCCAGCATGGAGCTGGAGCTGAGTAACATTAATAGATTCAGCAAAACGGGCAGGCCCCACGGGATTTGGTCATTTCAGAGGCCCCGTCACACATCAGGAGGGAGCAACATGTTGGTCCTCTCCCCCCACCCACCTCTTCCCTTGCTGGGGTGGACAGGGGGTTGTCCACCTCTGCTTTGACATTGTTGAGATAGCAGGTGCCCCAAAACTTCATAGGCCAAAGCTCCTGCCATATCATTCAGGCACCGGGGTCCAGTGGCCTTCCTGAGTCGACCCTGTTTTGTGACTGAGATACTGATGGTACTAAAGGGGCTCACAAATCCTTACTCTTACAGGCACGTGAGGCTACTCAAACCAAGTTCGCTCCCCCACCTACGCTGCCTGGCCCCAGGGCCTGCAAGGAGGCAAGTCCTGTAATGTATAAATCAGTATTTGAAGTGGCGTGCCACTCAGTTCACAACCGTTATAAAGGAGGGCCTTGAGTCTGAGGGATGTCTTGAGGTTAAAAAGGTTGAGAACGAGACCTGCTGGTGCAGACAGACCCCTAGGTGCTCCTAGCAAAATGTGTAAAATGAGGACAGACCCTCCCCGAGCCTGCAGCTGTCAGCTGGTGCCCTGATGCTGGAGAATTGATTGTGGGCCTCCCTCGTTTCCTTGTGAATACTGTTGCACACACAAGTCCGTGGTCCCCGGGGGAAATGCAGCCTCTGAACAGATGGAGGTAGAACAGGGATGCAGAGAGCAAGAGGCTGCCATTCATGTAAAAGCTTGACCACGGCAATGGGTCGAACACCCCCAGTAACCCTCCCTATTTTGTGAAACACGTTTGCAGTCTTAAATAGCTGGAAATTAAATATTTTGTCAGATAGCTGTCACAAGATGCCGCACTCTGCAGAACTCGCTTTGTTGGCAAAGCCCAGGGTCTCTGCATGGCCCCTCTCAATTCCCGGGGAAGTGAACCAGCAGGGTCTGAGACGTCAAACATCCCAACGCTGTCCGCTTTTCTTCCCACCCATACGCCGTGTTCCCCATAGCTGCCGGGAGTGCAATAGAGCACCGAGCCATTCTCCGTGCCCCTGGGAGATGGTCTGTGAAGATGTCTTCTACTTTCCCCGCCTCTGAATGACCAAAATGATCCAGATTTGTCTGGGTCCTGACTGGGGGAGGGAAGGTTTATCAGGCACTGTCGAGCTTTATTTCACCTGTAACAGCACTTTCCTGTCCTCGCTATCTGCTGCCACCGTCATAATTGGGACGGCCATAAGATTTTAGCTGCAACAGCTGTAGACGGGTATTTAAAAATGCATTTCTGCCCTGGATTGATGCTAACTGGAGCTGAAATGCATCGAGAAGTGAACCATCCTGGGAACTCTGTCGTTCCAGGCTCCCTCCGTCAAGGATGATCGCTCCGATCATTTTGTTCCAGGAGATTTCAGTCCCGAAGCCACCGGCACCCACTGCACATTCGGTAGGAGAAAAGCCAGCCAGCATCCAAAAGCATCTGACTCCTCTCCCGCCCTAGTTCCCCAGGGAGGGTCAGCTCCGTAGCTACAGGGCTGTCCTTGCAAATAGAGGCTCGATAAGCAGACTTTTGTGGGATACTTCACAAACAGGGGCACCCCAGTCACTGCCCAGGAGGAAACTTCCTTCATCTGCACCTAGCCAAATCCAAAAGAGGAATTCATGGAGTGATAAACTGCACCCTGCAGTCGTGCTGAATAGGGGCAGTGCTGGGGGCACAGGAGGGAGTGCGGGAGCCATGTGCTCAGCTCAGCATGTCCAAACCAGCATCTTCCCCAGCAGAGCTGGCAGGCTGCAGCCGTGCTGGGGTAGCACGAGCGTGCCGCGATTCACTGCTGCCTCCCCCAATCTGTCCCTGAAATGGGCATCTGTCCTGCAGTCTGGCCTGTCAATCTGTTCTTCTCTCCCATAAATCCCGCCATCCAGCTAAATCAAACCCTCTGAAAGGACGGCCGTCTCCTGACTCGTGCTTCTCGGCAACGTGACATTTGTGAGCCGTCGGTGTTTAGACAGGAGGGCAGCCGGCTTCCCCCTGGCCCCTCCTCGGGGCGCCCCATCGCTCTCCCGGGCTCTGCCTGCTGTTCCTTTCTTCTTCCCCCTTCCCTGCACTCCTGCCATGCTCTGCCTGTTCCTTCTCCCCCCGGCTCTCTCTCATCTTTTCCTGCCCCTAATTTCTCCTCTCTCCCTGCCTCTCGTGTCCCTTCGTCAAATCTAGTGTGAGGGGCAACCCATCATCCAGGAGGAATATTGGCTCCTCTGTGTCCGGCAGCCCCTCCTTCCATCGCTGGCACCCGGGAGCGTGAAGGAGGAAGGGCCTGGTCGCAGGGTGAGGGGACATCACCGTTCATTATTCCTTTACCCCTGCCGCTGGGTCGAAATACAGTAACTCGGAGGAAGATTTAACTGGGTTGGTAGCTTTGATGTATTTTGTGTCAAGTAATAGGTGTGTTGTACCCCCAGACCTCTGCACCTCTGGGACGATGGAGATACTGTGAGCTCTTTGGAGCAGGTGTAGCTCCTACCACCGTGGCCTGACAACCGTCTGGGCACTCCTGCAGTACAAAGAAGCATTAGCATTAATATACAGGAGCTGTATTATTAACCGCACGGCCCAGGCAGTCGGAGAAATGCAGGAGGGATTGATCCCGAGTGCATTTCCGCACGGGTCTTTTAAGGGGTCCTGGCCCAGCGTGCACTGAGCCGCGGGTAAAATCCAGTCGAGATAAACTCTTGACTCAATGAGCCAGTGGACCGGTCTAATTCAGCAGGAGACGAAACACTGGCCTGGATATCCAAGTAGCCTAATTAGTGCAGCAAATCCTGTGGACTTTGAATGGATTCCTTGGGAAACGCCTTCTAATTAGGTTGCTGCAGCATCCAGATCGGAGGCTCCTAGGGGGGCTGCCCCGGACACGGCGAGCAGGATCTGCCCCCACCGTGTGCCGGGCGGGTGGGCATCCAGCCGCAGCAGAACAGGGCCCGTCTGGCCCAAGTCAAGAAGGGATGAGTTGTTTCGTGTGACAGGCCAGGCTCCTCCGCATGCTAGTGGGTGGTGTCATTAATCAGCCTGCTGAAGGCTGGATAATTAGTGTGTGTTTTCCTGGTGTGGTCGCGGGATGCTTCATAATCAGCGGCGCTCCCTTGGCTGTGTGAGTGGAGGGGCAGGGCCCACCTCGTGCCAACACAGGGGAACTGCATGCGGCAAGAGGCCTTTCCACGGACGCAAACGGTATTTGCCGTGATATGAGGTCCGGCGCTCGCCTGGAAACCTCTAAAGCACGCTGCTGGGTTAAATTAGGGCTTCCCAGGTGAGGGCTGTAATGGCAGCGTGAGGCTTCACCTAATAAGCCTGATGCGCAGCCAGCGGTACAGAAGCTGCAGGGCCTGGCAGGCAGCAGTCCGTTTTGATCCCAATCCTCTTCTTCTCGTGTCAGCACATGCTGGGGTAGATGGCTGCTCCCCGAGGTGCACCTCTGTTGGGCTCCTGGGCCACACGTTGGCTACCCCGGCAGCAAAGGGTGGTCACGTACTGCCACCCACCCCCTGGAGCGCACTGGGCCATTTCCAAGAGCAAGAAGCCAGGAGCCAGGCTGCCCTCTTTTCTGGCATGGCCATGTGCACTTGCCGGGACTTGTACTATAACCTGCCATGGCCCTCTAGGACCTTGGGACAAGAGTAACCCATGGAGGCAGGCAGGAGCCTTGTCTGGAAGCCCAAGAGGAGCTAAGGGAGCTTGGTAAGAAGAGGGCATGCATGCTGCAAGGGGGGAAGGCAGCGGCATACTGGGGTGGCTGGAGAAGACCACTGGTGCCAGTGCAGGGGATGGAGGGAAACAGGGAGGTAAGTCAGCAAAAGGGAAGCAGCAGGCAGAAAGCAGGAATTACATCTCCAGCGGTGGAAGCCAGCACCCAGACTGTGGCTGCGATTTCTTGTCTTCGTCCTGGCTGGAATAAAAGCTCTGGCCTTTTTATCACGCGCATGCTTGTTCTTTCTTTGGGGTCACAGCCCAGGCAGTTGCTGGCTGTTTCCCTGTAAATCTCTCAGCATTGTAACGGGGGGGGCTTGGAAAAAGGAGAGCGGGAGATCAGTGCCGGAGCGTATTCTCCGGGTAGCTCGCCCGCGCCTCCGCTGCACAAGGGCAACATGCTGCAGAGGCTCGAGGAGCGGATTAATATGAAGAGTGGTCTGCCCTGGGGGGGCCCTGAACATGGGGTAACATTTGGTGATGGAGAAGGGGGCAAGGTGAAGGGTGTGTGAATCTGAGGGGTCCTGCTAGGTTCATTTGTACATTGAGGGAAGAGGAAGAAAGCATGCTTTAAAAAAGTAATCATTTCCTGGGCTTTGACTGTCCTCTGTGTTCATCCCTCTCTCTCTAGCACAGCACTTTGTTTCCTCCTCCAAGTCACTAATGTGTGCTAGACAAGGCCAGTGACAGATACCATCAAAAGACGGCGCCTGTGACGGAGATCTGATAAGTATAGCCTGTTGGCAAACAAGTCCACAGGAGAACTGTGCTGGCAGGTTCAGCGAGATTTCTTGTCCGGCGTGCATTTGTCCCTGGACGTGGCTTTAGCGGATAACGTGGCTCCGGGAGACTGAAAGCTCACGCAAGGCTGAGCGGATGTGCCAGGAGTCTTAGAAAATTGGACTCTAGCTATGGTGTTTTTTTGGTGCTACCTTGATGGCTCTCAGTGTCTTGTCTTCGATTTTAACCAGAGGCCCAAGTGCAGCAAGAGCAATGACAGCGCAGGCATCCCCCTTCCCATGCAGGGCAAGCATCTGACCTGGGCAGGGAGGAGCTACTTCTAGAGCGGAGCTAGGCATGGCTTTCCCATAATCTAGTGGTTATTCTTCAGCAATGCAAGTTGAAACCAGTTGTCCATTTTGCATCCTTATGTCGGTTCCCCTGCGTGACCGGGTCCCCTGAGCGACTGGCTTTGGATGAATTATGCACTGGGTAAAAGTAGACATGCCGGTGGAATATTAAGTAATCCTTCACGAGTCCTTCTTGCCAGTAAATGGGTTCTGCGCTTCATTCTCTATTACAAGCCATGACCTTTTGGAAATGTTGTAAGCTGTGGTCGTATCTAAATGTCTCTGCTCTGGGGAGCATTTTTCTGCAGGTAGAGATTGAGATACAGCCTCTCTCACGAGGAGAAGCAGATTGCACCTAGCTGGGAGCTACCGACACTGCGCTGCCAGCCCCCGGCACTCCAAACTTATGAACAAGGCCTCAAAAATCAGGTGGCAAGCTTAAAAAAATAAGGCTTTAAAATCAAAAGGGGGCTTCTCATTCTTTACCTGGTAGCTTTGCAGGTTTGGGGATCACATTTGCACTTTCTGAGGACTAGAAATGTACTCTTCCTTTGGAAGGAAAGCCACGTTTCCCATATAATCCAGGAGTTGAGGCATTAAGGACACAGAATAAATCATGGGTAGACAACACTGTTACAGCAGGCAGTGATAACACAAGTTATGCCGGCTGAAAAGCTTAAAACCCTGGCCTCACTGGAGTTTAAGGGAGCCATACTGAGTTTGGTGGGATCAGTGTTTCACCCTGTGGGCCCTAGGAAATGTAAAGAAGTAATTGGGAAGACCTTCCATGAGATGCAGAGTAAAGAAGTGGCATAAACCAGTACAAGGAATGATATTCACTTGCGTATCTGGAAGTAACTGCTGATGTACGCATCGACACCAATGGAAGCGTCTTGTATGCCAACTTGAGAGTGATGCCGCCTGACGGCTGTGTATTGCGTTCACAAGACCTCTCTTCTCTGTATCAGCAGAAAGATCTCTTCTTCCAGGCTTTCTCCCAACATTGTGGTAGGGGGGACATATGAAACCAAGCACCTTCTTGAGATGCATAAGCCTCCCTTTTCCGTCCTGACCCACCTACTCGCAGTGCGGGGACATGCAGGGAGAACCAAGGTGGTCTTACTCCAGTGCTGGCATGTAACTATATTGTACAGCTGTTGAGTTCCTTGTGTTAGAGCAGCCTTAAGGCTGCTCTAACTCGTGCTCCACTGCAGTAGCGGCCAAGGACTCAGTCGGCTGAGCAACCGGAGTGCAGAAAACATCGCCTGTGGATTTTTTACTCCCTAGGCATATAACAGGGCAATATAGCAGCAGTATGGATCACTTGCTATCCCTTGCTTCCTTTATGACCGTTGAGGAAGCACCAAGATCAGGGTTATCTTGTAGTGAGGATTCACTGCCGCCTCTGTTAACTGCTAACATCCTGAAAGGCTGTGGTCGAATGCAGAATTGGCCCCACGGTCTTTGGGACCTGAAAATAGGAGCGAGCAATAGGGCAGTGCAGCTTTGAGCCACCAGAATAACTTGCTGCTATATATGGTTTCTGTGTTTCTTCAGTGAGTCCTCTAACTAAGCTGTGGGCATGCTCGGGGATGTTCCCTGCAGTGACCCGCTACGAGCATGTCAGCTCTCATTTCATGCTTTCCTCGCCGTTTCTGTAACTTGCCACGCAAATCTGCTTCTATTTAAGCAATTTGAGTCAAGTCACGATCCTGCTGGTTTGGGGCAGCTCAGGGTTGTATGTTAAATGCTACTTGATCGTCAAAAGCATAATTTATCCAGGGTTCCCACCTTGCCAGCAAGGTGACAAGGCATCAGTATTACAGCACAAGAGGTGGGATTTTAATCACCAGGGTGCATTTACCAGACGGCAGTGCCCTTTTGAACCCAAGGAGGAAAACCTTGCTTGCAGCATTAGCTGAACAATTCATCCAAGATTCAGCGATTTTTAAACTCAATTGACTGCTTGCGAGTGAAAGAAGGTAATTGTTAGGACTCTAGCTAAAGGCAGGTGTGGAAGGTATTTCGGAAAACCGGTTAATGAGTTGCTCTCTTGAGCTTTTAGGCTGCCAGGGTAGCAGCGAGTAAGACTGCAACTGAGTGCAGTCTAGTGCAGAAGGCGGTTCAGCGCTGAGCTGGAAACGTTCAATATTGATGGTCGGAGGGGGGAATGAATGGAGGTGGTCCAGGAGGGTCCCGCACAATGGACTGGAGATGGGAAGAAGGGGTTCTCGTGCTGAAATAGGCACCAGAGGATAGAAAGGTGTCTACTGCGTGACCAGGTTCCTGTTTAAGAATAAGGATCATGGACAGTATTAGTTGGGTGCTGGCTACCTCCAGGAGTGCCATTAAAAGCCTCATGGAGCCAGGCTGCCAGTCTCCAGCTTCTCAGGAGACAGGGGTAATTCTCAAAACCTTTCAAGACTGACATAAGGGCTAAGAAGAAACTGTGTGGAGTTTGCATGGATTGAGCTGACCGGGGCTGTGGAGTGAAAAGGCTCGGGAGGATGGATGCTAGGTGCGAAGGCAGTCGGATCTGAACGCGCAGGTATTTTCAGGACCCTGAATGAGACAAGGCTGCCAGCAGGATCTAGGAAGAGGACAGAAAAGCACAAGGTCAGGGAGGACTGAAAACTCGATGAAGGGCAGAACTGAAAGAGCAGGGTCTTCTGACCATGGTCCGGTAGCAGCCACGCTACCCTCCGACGCGGTGTCTTGTTTTCCAGGGGCTTGCTCCATCCAGCACTCTCGGGGACCTTCACAACCACTCGAATTTCATCTCCCAGCGTCCCTGGGAGGACCAGAAGTGTCCTTATCTCTGGTTGTGGCTAAATCCAGATCGTGCAGGGGATCTCTGGCACAATCAGGAGGAGAACCCAAGAATCCCAGCTCCCATCCTGCGCCTAGATCTTGAGGGGGAGAGAGAGAGGAAAATGGCAAAAAAGCCAATGTTGGCTTGTCAAAGATATTAAGGACTGGAAGGGACCTTACCCGATCTCTGGGTCCAGCCCCCCTGCCCTTGGGCAGGGAAGGCTGCTGGGGTCAGATGACCCCAGCAAGGTGGGCATCAGGATACTTTTTTCACCAGTCACGTCCGTGCCCAGCATGAAGCCGACTCTGCAGCTGTTCCAAGATAAGGGGCGTCCCTGTTAAGGGATAAGGGGCATCCCTGTTAATGGGCACGAGGCCTTGGGCCAGAGCGGCCCGGCTTGCCGCTGTTCCCAGCAGCTCTCTGCTTTTTGACCCTTGCTTCTAGGAAACACGGCCCACCAACAGCTCTCCTGGCATGGGCCTCCAGGGTCTGGGGGCATCCTGTAAGTTGGTTATAAAAAACAGGTTAAACGGTTGGAGAGTTACTGTCCCCTTCCCTGGCCGATCTCCTCACTTGTATCCTTTGAATTCAGCTTGCCTCTCCGCAGAGACAACTGAGGCATGCATTTCTTTGATGCTGTGCGTGGATTTATGTAAATACATACACGCGTTCAAGTGATTGTTTTTGGTTAGTGGGTGGTGGCAGGTTTGCTGTACACAAAGGAAAGGAGCCGAGAAAACATGAACAAAGCGGCGGAACTGCGATCAAACGCGACCGAGTGGGTGTTAGCGAACCTCGCTGCAATTACGGCAGTCCCTCGAAAGTCAAGGTAGCGGGATGTATCCTTCCTGAGACGGGGAGAGGGAGGAGGAGGAAGGGGCAGGTGGAGGGGTGAGGCAGCGCTGGCCCGGGCGCTGATGATGCTGGATACGGGGAGGCAGTTTGATGTTGAAGGATTTGCAGAGGAGCGAGTGGGACTCGGCTGCAGAGAACCGGCACGGCCCCTGAGCCGTCACTGCAGTGTGCTGGATCTCCGGATAGCAACCGCGGAGAAATCAAAATACTCCCAGCTCTGCTGGAAGACAGGCCAAGCATCATGTTGGTTTGGGCAGAGCAACTACGGTGGAAGAGGCTCCTAAATGTATGTGTGTGTAAAATGAACACCACGATAGGCTGAAAATGGGAGACTCTGGCTAGCGGAAGAGCCACCCTGGCTCCACTCCTTTCCGGCACAGAGGACGTGCCTGAGGATGTGAAGAAGAAGAGGGGAACTTGCAGCAATAGCTTGCAGGAGCAGCGGCAGAGACCACCTCTAAACAGCAGTGCACGGTGGCACGGAAAGGCTGGCCCTCCTCAATGCAGCTGCAGCTGGCATCTAGCATTGGGTGTTGGAGCCACATAGTGGGAAAGATGGCCTGGAAGGAAATCAAGGAAGAAGCAGGAAAAATGGCCAGCGGGCTGGAGGGAGAAGTCATGCAGCAAGGGTAAATATCCCTATTCGGCGCACCGCAGCGCAGCGGCGGGGAAGGAATGAGACCGGTTCACAAATGGGCAGAGGGATCCAGCACGGGGCAGACATGTGTGAGGCAGTTCCCTGGGACTAGCTCAGAGACGCTGGTAACGAGAGCTGAGCACTTGTCTAGCCACATGGGTGCAAGGCTAAAAATGAAGAAAAGGAAAACAGAGGTAGCGTATGAGCCAACGCTTCCCAGCTCCAAGATGGGCATGGCACAGTCTGCCCAAGGAGACCTTCCTCCCTCTCCCACTAGGTGCAGGCAGTATTCAGACACCTGCAGTGAGGAGCCACCTAGCATTGACCTGCCGCAGAAGGCCTTTTCCTTCTCTGCCTTAGTGATTTGGAGAGTTTAGAGTATCCTGGGTTGCCTTTCTAATGACCCTCCCTTGGTAGCATGGTGGGCTTGAAGGGGAACCTCACGTGTGCCATGTCCTAAACAGGCCCTGAAGGAGCTGTCTGGGTGTAAACGCCAGCACGTGTGTCGGCAATCACTCCATTGCACCCATCAGCCTTAATTACAGCACCAAGGAGGCTCAGTCCCACAGTCGGACCTCCCGTGCACGGTGCTGTACACAAACACAACAAAGCTAAAGCTGCTTGTGCGGCAAGCCTTCCATGCGCTCAGTTGTGTTTTCCCCCCCCCATTTCCCTCCCTTTGACTTCCCCCCTGCCCTGAGCCCATTAGCATTTTTCAGAAAAAGGGGTCTGGAAATAAAATGACCTAGAAAAATCATTTCCAGAAACAGGATTGTTGCCCAGCCAGAGATGCTGATGGGATTAGGAATCATTTCTCCGCTAGATGTTGTGTGTCGTTTTTGCTTTTCCCCAGCCTCGGGTCCCCTCTGTGTGTGTCAGTTGGATTATTCCCATGCTTGGATTGCTAATTGCCTGATCGGCGTTCTCTTGTTGGGGAATGACACGCAGGGAAACCATGGGCCTTTGCTGCCCCTCTGAGTTTCCCCATCTCTCTGCTCCTGTTTAAGAGCAGATTTAATCTCTTCTCCGGCTCCCCAGCATAAGCCCTAGTGTCTTTGCTGTCCTAATCAAGCAGAGAAATCTGTTCCGACTCAGAGCTCTGCCGGTTGCACAGCACAGAGGGAAACGATGTCTTGTTGTCAGGGGAAAAGCCTCAGCCTTTGCCTGGACTGGGAAAAGGAGGTACGTGTAATAAATACGTTAGCTGAAACAACGCATTGAAGCTGGGTTAGCCCAAGGCAGCAGAGGCCTTCATCCACGTGCATGCAGGAATTCTGGCTCGGCCTAAGGCTTTGGGAGAGTCCCAGTGAAGACTCAAATGATGGTAAATAGTTTGCACTACACAAAAGTCAACATTTCTGCTCCTGATGGTTAAACAGCCCATCCATGCACTGGAGAGACAAGCCCACCGCAAAATCTGGGTCCCATTAGAGCTCCCTTGTTGCTCGGGTGTCCTGCGCCAGGTCTGAGCCAGCCCCAGTGGGCAAGGGCTGGGGCCGCTCCACTGGTTATAAAGGGGAAAAGGCTGGATTTGAAGAAGTGGCAGGGACCTTGGGCATTGGGGAGGGACAGAGCTAAAGCAGCCACTGTGATGCAGCTCCTACAGTCCCCTTGCCCCCACTCCCAGTCTCAGGTAGCAACTTTAAAGGTTTGTCACAGCCACCCTCACCTACCTGGGCTGGGCACGGGCCTGGAGCCCTCCCCAGGACAGAAGCCACCGTCTTTCGGGCGTGCTAGCACAGTGGCAAAAGCAAGCTGGGGCTCGCGGGAGGGGAAGGGTGCTGTGTGGCGATCCACAGGGGAGCTTCATCATGTTGCCACAATACAGCAGTAGTGGCAGCACTTGCAGAAGCAGCGGCAAAGCCTTTTAATAGGTGCCCATCCCATTACCGCTCCCAGGCAGGTTTAATCTGAGCACAGAGAACATCAGGGAGTACAAGAGCCACGACGAGAGAAGAAAAAAACCCCTGGGTGCAGAGCCCCGGCCTTGGGCCAGCTCCTTTGTGCTCACCCCAGAGGCTGGAGATGCTTGTCTGGCCAGAGACTAGTTATATGGCAGGCTGGTCCTTTAACGGACTTGGACTTTGCACCTTGAGTGCCAACTGGTGCTAAATTTCCTTAATTGACGGTTGTATCACCAATATCATAAAAGCACCAACAGCATCTGCAAGGTGCCCTACAACCGGGCAGGAGAGAAGGGAACTCTGGCCCACCAGAGCTCAAAGCCATCCCAAGCCCTCTTACATGCAAGGACAGGCATAGCGTATAGGCCAGCATCAGCCCCACCACCGCTAGTGCTGCATCTGCCTCTGCCGTCTCTGGCTGAGCCGGCCCTGGAAGGCAGGCAGGGGCCCAAGGGAGGCTCCCTTTCCAGGTCTCATTTTGGTTTTGAGACCTAGAGCATGAAGTAAAGGTCTGAGATTCTGCTGCTGTTGGAAGCTGTATTCGATGCATTAGCCAGTCGCGTGGCCTGCTGGCTTCCCTGGCTGTTAGCCGGCCCCCGCAGCATGCTGCCAGCAGATCTCAGCTTGTGCGCACAGCTGGATGTGGGTGATGACAAAGCTTCTGGCTCCGACACTGGACCTCACGAGGGAAAAGGATTATGGTCTTCCTCCTCCTCTGCTCGGGCCTGTAGGGGGGCTGTCAGGAAAGCTAAGGCAGACATGGACACTAGTCCTAGCTCTAAGATCAAGGATAATT
>NW_017728905.1:2203207-2219377 GCF_001723895.1 Crocodylus porosus | reverse complement strand
CTCCCGCTCCCGCTCCCGCTCCCGCTCCCGCTCCCGCTCCAGAGGGGAACTGTCTCTGGCCTCAGCCTTCCCTCCTTATGAAGGCCAAGCCCTGCCCCCTGGCAGTCAGCTGATCTAATCAGCTCCCATAACAACTGGCACCTGCTGCCTTAATAAGTAGCAGCTAAGCCATTTTCTGTCTTCAGTAGCAGGCACCCTAGTGCCCTGCTACAGGGGGCTAGAAGGGTTTAGGGGAGATGCTGTTTCCCCTAGTGCCCCCTGGCATGACAAGGAACAATAGACACAAGTTACTAGAGAGTAGATTTAGATTAGACATCCGCAAGACCTACTTCACGCTCAGGGCGGCTAGGAGCTGGAACCAACTTCCTAGGGAAGTGGTGCTGGCTCCTACCCTAGGGGTCTTTAAGAGGAGGCTTGATGCCCACCTGGCTGGACTTATCTGAGTCCAGTCTTTTTCTCCCACCCAAGCCAGGGGTCGGACTTGAAGATCTACGCGGTCCCTCCCGACCCGACTTCTATGATTCCCCTGTGTTAAACAGCAAGAGACAAAACTCTCCCATGCACTAGGCTGGTGGTCTCCAAACTTTTTTGATCGCGCACCCCTATCAGTAAAAAATTTTTGAGCATGCCCCCCCCAATATATGTATATTTATATTCGCATACCCCATCAGTAAAAAACTTTGAGCACGCACCCCCAATATATGTATATTTATATAAATAGAAATAGACGTTCTATTATTTTCTTCCTGCACCGCAGCGGATTGTCTTACGCACCCCACTTTGGAGACCACCGCACTAGGCGATGCGGTTTAACACAGATGACGGAGTCAGGGGATCGTAGAGAAGTCAGGCCGGATGGGACCTCCGGAGGTCATCTAGTCGAGGACCGTTGCACCCGTGCAAAGGGCTTCCAAAGGGGAGCTGCACACTCGCCTTGATGGGGACATTTCACACACGGCCATGTCCACGGGAAGCTGCAGGCGGAGCAGACCTAGGCAGACACAGGGCCAGAAGGGTCCTGGCTGCGTGTTCCCACTTTCTATTGTGTTTCTTACCTGCAGTCAGTTTGCTGAGCAGCCCCTGCCCCCACAGCTACACCCCTGTCCCAGGCTGCTGCCCCGTCACGGGGGTCCGGAGAGTATGAGGCTTGCCACAGGCCTGCCTTGGCAGCTCACCAGATCCATGTTGCCCGTGGCCTAGTTTGAATCCCTCCTGCTTTTCCAGCTGTTGCATTTAATAATGAAAGATGCAGTGAAAAGGCCAGTCCTTGGTTTATTTTCTGCCTGCCCTGTAAATAGGAAGGCTAAAGCCCTACTAATGATGTGGGCTGCGGTTCAGGTGACAGCTGCTCTGCTGATGCCCAGTTTGACTGGGAGGTGGCTGCCTCGTCCTGCTCTCAGCCCCAGTGCTTGAGCTGTTCCTTTGGAGCCAGAAGGCAAAACCCTAGATAGGTATGGCGTGCTTTATCTGAACCACCTGCAGCCCTTAGAAACCATGTCTCAGATGAGTCAAGGCCTCAGCTTGTATTACAGGGTGGCCGTTTTGCTCAGAGGGGCCATGGGGAAATGACTGCCTGAGGATTTTCCCAGTAGGGGGGTGTCCCCGGGGTGCGATGGCTGTCTGGGTGTGTTGGGGCAGAGTGGATAGGTGCACTGGCTCTTCCTGGCTAATCTGTGGTCCTGTCAATGGAGAATCGGGGTTGTAAGAAAATCGTTGGTTCTTAGCATTTACTAGTCGTTCTCTTCTAGTCTGGCTTGGTGGATGTTGGGGGGCCGATGGAGAAGGCAGGGTAGATTGCACCTTTTTGATGAACTAAGCCAGAGAGATTTATTATCTGATTTAGTGAGTCCGTAAGGTGCAGATCTGCCCTGCCTTCTGCCTGATTTCCGACTAACACAGCTACCGACCTCTCTGCTCAGGGAGAGGCGACCCATCTGGAGCAGACTTAGCTAATCGGGCACCTCGCCTGGGGTCCCAAAGGCCATCCGGGAAGCCCAGGAACGGACTGGTGCTCTCTGCCTTCCCCTGCAATGCACCAGCATCCGTGGGGAGCTGCTGAGCAGCAGGGCAGGCTCGCTGGCTGCTGCAAGTGCCCTCCCTCCCGGAAGAAGCAGCCAGTGATGGAGGCAGCCCCCCCCCCCTTCTGTCCTGCCAGCTGTTGGGTAGATCCAAGCAGGACGTGGTTTGGGAAATAGAGTTCAGCTAATAATTGGGTATAGGTCTGCCTCTTACCTTGGTTGTTCTCAAGAATTATAGGTAGGTGCCAGGCCAGTGGCACAAAGTCCCCACCCTGCGGAGTTTATAAAGCCCTTGGGGTGAAAGGAGCTGATGAAACGCATTATTTTCTGCACTGCCCCTCCTGAGCTGTGCCCTGCCTGCCCAGCCGGTGGTTCGTGTCAGCATGCTTTGTCCCCTTTCTGAAGCCATGTGCTCTGCTTGCTGTTTTCCGTTAGTTCTCACTAAAATTGCTCCGAGTTTCTGTAGCGAGGACTGTCAGGGAGGAACAAACCTTCCCTCCTATCAACTACCCCTTGAGACCCCCTTTGCATGTCAGCCCTTGCCTCCCAGCCGCTGGGAGCTGAGTGAGATGCTGCTGGTTGGGGTGACGTGCAAAGCTGCTGCCATCCACAAAGAAACAGCGTGGTTATGCCTGCAGGCAGGCTGCTCAGGCATCCCGAACCATCTGGGGAGCCCTGCGTTTGAGCCTCTCTAATGCTGCACAAGCTGCTGTGCACTCCCCAGCCTGGCTTCACTCATCCCAGTCACTTCACAGGCGTGGGCTCCCACTCCCCACCTGAAATGAATACCTGGGTGTGATCAAGCCTCTTGCCAGAACATCTGCTCCACTGTGGCTTATGGGAGCACCTTAGGATTCAACATTTGCCTCTCAAAAGGAGACCCACAAATAATACCTCTCCCATCTGCATGACGTTGCAGTGCATTAGAGTCTGTAGCCCTGGCTAAACCAGTTGCTGCTTAATGGGAGAGAGACTAGGAGGAGGGCAAGGGACTGGTAAAGAGTGTGGAGGTTGGGAGAGAGAGAGAAACGTGTTACTGAATAGGATCAGAGCAATCATTTTATGCAGAGAGAAAACCAAATTCGCTCCGGATTCAGGGAACGGCCAAGTATCCTTCTCTTCAGCGGTCCAAAATAAGGGAGCAGCCTGTAGGACTTAATGTGACCACTCGATTTCTTTAATGGAGCAGATTTAAAACCTCTATTTCTGAGGGGTGAAGACTCTTGGATCCAGACATAGGGGCAAGGCCAGCATGACCTAGGATCTGGATGGCAAAGGGGTGACCCCCCATCTGTTGACGTGGTGCATGCTTGGCAGGGTGGTGGCACAAGGAAACGCTAGGGGAACAAGGCATGGGAGAGCCAAGCCTCGCGTGTGCCCGATGGGCTGACTGTCTGCAGGAAGAGAAACAAGTCAGGGGATAACTTATTAGAAACTGTCTTTTCGCATCAAGTGCTAAGTGGATCTTTTCACAGCAAATTCGGGCATTTTGCCTTTTCCCGTTTGGGGATTTTTTCTCCTTGGCAGGAGATGCCAAAGTCTCCTGCTTCTCTTCCAGCCCCTTTGCCTGAGGATTCGGTAGCGTGATTCTGGTTTTCCTTTTGCAGCACTAGCTGTAGGGCTTTGCTGACCAGAAAATGTCTCTACCCCTTTCAGCCCCACGGATGCTGGGCAGCTGCCAACCTATCCTGTCCCAGGGAGGCAGAGTTAGTCCAGCTGTCTGGCTCCGGGCTGGGCTTTGCTACTGCCAGCTGCCCACTTCCGCTACACCAGCACACATAGCGGGAAAGCAGAGCTGTAGTAGGATATAGCCAGGGACAGCCAACCCTACTCCCAAGAGCAGACCGAGACCCTGAAAGCATCCCAGGAGATGCACTATCAAAGTGACAGCGCAGCATTTATTCAGCAAAGGACGGGTCCAGAGCAGGAGTTTTCTGCAGTGGTCGTGGGATCCCCATGGCAGCAGTATAGACATGCCCTAAAAGTGGCTTGCAACAGGTATGGAGCATCTTTCAGCAGGAGCTCCCCGTGCCCTATTAGGGGAGTGTTGTTTTCGCCCATTTTAGAGGTGGGGAAATTGAGGCAGCAGCCAGGCAGATCTTCTGCCAAGGTGTCTGGACTAGAAGCCAGGTCTCTTGATTCTCCAGCTGCAATCCTTTGATGAACGAAGCTGCCTGCCTGGCGCACGATGGCAGAGGCTGTTCCCTTTCACGAGTTGCAAGACCTTGTGAAACCCCTTCCTTGTGTGAAGCAGGCACAGAGGCCAGGAGAAACAATATTTTGGTTGATCCTTGAATTTCCTCTGTCCGCTCAGGAGCATTTCCACCCCTGGGACGCAGCGCCAGGACCCCTTTGAAATTCCCCCAAAGTGCCAGGGCTGAGCGTGCCTCTTTGCTCTGTACTGCCGCTCAGCACAGCACCGGTGCCCCCCCGTCCCTGCTGTGGGGTCCGGCTGGCAGCCAGCAAGAAGAACTTCTCAGACTTTCTTCCTAACAATTTCTCTGTGCAATGCTCTGGTGCAAACACAGGGATTTGGGGCTCATAACACCGGAGCTGATGGAGCTTCTGGTGGTCGAGGGCCTCGCGTCCTGGAGCAAAATGCCGCCTCCAAGGCTGCGTGTGTTTTCAAGAAGCTGGTCCTGGAAGCCAATGCCTGCAAGCTCCTGTGTTTCCAAATGCCGTGTGCGCCGATCGTCACCCCCAGGCTCCTCAAGGGGTCGGCCCTGGGATCAGGCCACTGCCTGCTGCTCCGTCACCCTTGCAGAAGAGATGGAGCGTTCCCCAGACAGGGCCTGGGGCACGTTCCCGTAGCCCCCCCAAGCTGCAAAAGGGAGCTAGCAGTACAGCGTGCTAAACCCAGCCGTGCAGGCTCCTGGCGGGTTGCTAGGCAACCTGCACCGCATTGGTGCAGTTAGAGCTTCGTTGCCACCATAATTGAATTTCCTTTCTGCCTTTGTTTCTTCCCCGAGCGAGAGCTGGGAGCTGCAGATCGGAAGAGGGGAGCCGAGGGCTGGGATAGAGCCGACGCTCTGGCAGGCGCACCCCTGGGATACCAGCTGCTCCCAGTCTGCCCAGCAGCCACGATCCCCTGAGCTCAGCTCTGCCGGTCCCTGCTGAGCACCAGACCGCCGCCAGCCCTGTGCTCAGCCGGCTCTGGAGGGACTCGGCCTGGCCCGACGTGCAGGGCTCCAACACGCTTGAGATATGGTTGCAATTCCCAGTTCACTATCACAGAGGTCGAGGGTGGGGAGTGCACTTCCAGTTTTGCAGCTGGAGCTTCCCGGGGGTGCACGGACAATCTCAGGGGGTGCACGTGCACCCACGTGCACCCCCTACGCGTCACCAGTGCAGCTTGGGGGCTTTGCCTTCCTCTATAGTGGGGGGATCATTGCCCATCTTCCTTGGATCTCTCAAGAGCATTTTAACAGCGTGTGGGACACGGGCAGTCCTCGTCCCTCTGTTTTACCTGCTTTTGGTGTCTTGCAGTTGTGCAACAGAGCCGACGGTATAGTTTTAGGAACAGGTTGGACGAGGGCTTGCATGGGGTGATGTGGATGGGGGTGATCCTGCTTTGAGCAGAGCAGGCTGGATGACCTCTGGAGGCCCCTTCCAGCCCTACGTTTCTATAAGGCAGGCTGGGAGAATGAATGTGTATGGCAGCCTCTGCGTGGTCAGGTGTCACGCCGTGGCCAGGGGCATGCAGCCAAAGGAAAGATGAGTCCCCAGAAGGAGACGTTTGTTCTGTCTTAAGGCCAAATTTCCATGAAGCGACCCCTGCCGGCAGAGCTGGCAGAAGAGGGTCCCCACTGCCAAGTCACCGGGGTGGCCGTACCCGAGCGCTTCTAGCAGCTCCGAAGCAGGATGGACTGTGCTGCCAGAGCGGGCAGAGGGTACGGGGGCATCTCTTTGTGCCTGGGCTTGCTTTCTCAGCAGTGAGCCGGCTGTTTTAAATAAAGCATCCAGAGTCACGAGTTTATTCCTGCGTGGTGGCACGAGAGCCTCCAAAACGGCAAGTTAATCACAGACCACCTTCGGCCTCCGCTTTAATATTCCAGGCATATCCATTAGCGTTATGCAGTGTTTATGATCATTCATGCTCAGTTGTGACTCTTCAGGGACAAGAAACAACCCACAAAGCCGTTCGTGGTGTCAGCCTTAAAAACCATCTTTCAAATCCCTGCTTCCATGTTCAGGCTCAGACGCTTGCTTTGCCAGCTCTGGAAAAGTGCTGTAAAGCTCCCACTGATAGATATGTAACTATCCATATACCTTAGGCCTTTACACCAAAGCTCGTCTCTAACCCCTCTGAGCCTCTCCGATATAAAATCAGTAGCAACAGGAAAGTAGACCTCATGGGCTGTCTGGCTCTTCTCCTGTTGCGGGGTAAAATGTATTTGCGGTTGTGTTTTGCGAGGTGGTCGATCTCTTTGTTTCGGGGCTCTTCCCCTTGTTCCTTTTTGGGGGTGGGATCTGTTTATGTGGGGTTGTCAGAGCCAAGCCTCCTCGCGACTGCAATGGATACTAAAGCAACCGTTTTGCGCGGTTATTGGCTGTCTTTGTGCTTTGCTGTATGGGGTTTATAGCATCCTTCGTACCCGCTCTTCTGGCGCCACAAGGTTGCTCAAAGGTTTACCTCTTACTTTCCAAAAAAACCTAGTTTGTTGCTATGGAGAACCTACAGCATTAGGCACCCATAGAGCGCAGAGATCATTGATGAAGCTGGGGGGCAGAGGAAGGAAGGACGAGGGCGAGGATAAATGGAAATATGAGTCATACGGCAGAGCGACGGCTTTAAATAGGGCCTGATGCACGGCGACAGAGGAGCCCAGGAATGGTATGTTTTAAGCCCTGCTGCTGTTGGCCCCATATATTGCCCTGGCAGAAGACTGCTAGTCCAGGGTTGCCGCGGCTTGAATCCCTCCACGGATGCCAGTCACGAACCTTTTGGGAACACGAGGGAAGTTTCCTCCAGTTTGGGAGGTGCAAACGTGCAATGCCCGGGCTCTCAGGTGTTGTGCATGGAGCCGATTCTTCTCCCGCTGAGCTCCTGCCGCTAGGGCTGCGACTCGGCTCCCTGCAAGAGACCCAGAGCTCCTGAGGAGGGATGGAGGAGGAGGGACGTTGCAGAGCTTCATCTCCCTAACTCCATCGCAGCCCTCCCGCCAAGGGTAAAAGCACCGGTCCTGGGTCCTTCCTGGAAGTGGCACTGTTAGAGGAGCATCTGCCTGACGTGTGCATTTAAAGCACCTGCATCCCTTCCATGCAGAGTCTATAATGTACCTGCAAGCTGCAGTGATGATCTAAATACACCTCCGCACCCGCAGCACCCATCGCCAGACTGCAGTCAATCCCCCTGCTCAAAAGAATGACAGCCAGCCAAGAGGCTCTCGACCGCTGTGCTTAGGAGACGGAAAAAGCCAGAACAGCAAACAACTTCTTTCCAAAGGGAAAGACAGACCAATTTGTATTCCTTTCCCCGACCATTCCCCGCAGACTTTGCCATGCAAAAAGATCACTTTCCCCCTGGGATGGACAAGCATGGAAGCTGAGCATTACAGAAAGACATTAGCTTTACTCTTAGCTAGAAATCAGTGGCAAATGCCACGATGCAATGTATTTACCAGTGACCGGGCAGAGTGTTTGAGAGTTGCCCGTGAACTAATCTGGGACAGAACCCAGGAGTCCTGACTCCTCATCCGCTGCAGTACCCACCAAAGAAGGGCCCAGCAGCTGGGAAACAAAAAGGCTCTGCCAGAGGTTGCCTTGCCCTGCGACTCACAGCTTGAACACACTTTGATCTAAGGAGCACGGCTTGCTCCCCAGCGAAGGGATGTTTACATGCAGATTGTGCCTGAACCAATTTGTTAAACACGACAGATGGAAATGGAAACCTGAAGGTCTCTCTCTGCTCACCTCCTGCCTAGGGGCAAATCAGGGATTATTCCGCAGCAAATGAGGCAATGAAACCCAAGAAAATGAGCTTCCTGACAGACCCATGTGTGCTCTTGTGCATGCATGTGGCAGAAACATAGCTGCATGTTCTGCATAAGGTTAGATCCAGTTCTGTGTTAGCTTTGGGATCAGGGGTTCATGCAAGACACCCAGATCCAACGTTTTTCTCCCTGCACCACCTAGCTCAGGGCTGGGCAATTATTTCGGGCAAAGGGCCGCTTACCAAGTTTTGGCAAACTGTTGAGAGCCACATTTCCCTTTCTGGCACAGGGAAACAGGAACAGACCCATGGTCTCAAGCCAGAAGCCTCTGCTAGGCAGAGGTTTCTGGTTGTGGGGCCAGGGCTGGGCAGACCTTGCTGCTGGGTCCTGCCACTAGCTTCCTCTGGGTCCTACTGCCCCCAGGTCCTGTCATCTTTGAGCAAATAAATATGA
Organism: Crocodylus porosus; assembly: GCF_001723895.1. NCBI lineage: Eukaryota > Metazoa > Chordata > Crocodylia > Crocodylidae > Crocodylus > Crocodylus porosus. The sequence continues at coordinate 2,210,973 of NW_017728905.1, read as the reverse complement.
ATTTTCTAACTTTTTTAGGGGCCCCACAGGCCAGATAGAATGGCCTGGCGGGCTGAATCTGTCCCCCGGGACATATTTTGCCCGCCCCTGACCTAGCTGGAAGGGGCAGCAAGAATGGAGCTTGTCTCTTAAGAAGAAAGAACCCTAAAAATCACGTGAATTGGTTCCCCAAAGGCTCAGGATCACTCCTAGCAGTGGTTTTCTGGCTTGTGTGTTAGGGAGAATGCAAGAGAGGGGCTGGAAGCCAGACCCACAGTTTTGGGGCACGGGGTGGGAACACGGATGGGTGGTCATGAGCAACATGGATGCTTGGTACCAAACCTCCAAGGTTCTCACTCGGGTTAGGTCTGAAATTTGGGCAAATGTTTGTGGTAGGGAGGCAGTTTGGGGAGAGAATTCATGATCTTGGAGAGAACTGGGGAATTTGGTAATGCTTGCAGGATTTGGCGAGACGGGGCGGCAGAGGTTGCATCCCAGTCAGCATCTTCATCATGTGCTCATCCTCTGCCAGTCTCAGGAAGCCAGAGTCCCAGAGGAGTCCTTGGATTCCTATGATGCAGGCATCTTCCTGTTCTTATTAATCAGAAGCTCATCTAGCTGTTACCCTGGAGCTGGGTAATGCGAAGAGCCTCTGGTGACAGATTATTACACAGATTTCCCATTAGTGCTGTTGCCAACTTACAAATGGGCTGCACCGAGCAAATGCTGTTTCCCTCATCACTTGGGCAGAGCAATTCATTTTACTTGCCTGCTCCCTCCATCCTGGATCCCTGGCCAAGTGTGCGCCATGCAAGATGATTGAGAATTGTCATTTGCAATGGTAATATTTGATTAAGGCGCTAGTCCTAACTGCCAGAGTGAGGAGGAAAGAGGCTGGTCCCTGTGTGCTCGCAGCATGGGCTAAAGGGCAGTTCATGGTTTAAAACGCTGTCCTTCAGCCAAGGAGCCAATGGAAAAACAAGTGTGCAAGTTGGGAAGCACCAGCACTGGCTGCAGAGTGGGAGAGACGTAAAGCCAGAGGTGCGAGTGCAAGTATCACCTGAACCTCCACTGAAGGTTGCCCCCAGTTATAACTGGGTACCTGTGGAGTCAGAGCGTTGGAGCTGTGGAGTCAGAGGGGCCTGAACATGATGCTGGCCACATCAGTCCCTTGTATGCCAAATGAAGCATCACCTCATGCACCATCCAGGCTTGGAGCAGACGTCTGACTCCGTGCTAATGCACCCCCGCATCGTAACCCTGTTCACTTCACCAGAGGCACTAGCCCAAGACATGAACTTGGCCCCGATGCTGTTGTCTCGGTGCCACCGCCCTCTCCTCCTCTGCCAGCTGAGTGCCCTTCCCCGTTGCCCAGTTTGATGATGAGGAGCAGCAGGGACAGAGCTGTGCAGCACGTGTTCCTCCTCCAGACGCCTGTGGCCAGGTAAGCAGCGTGGTACCAGGAGCACTGGCACTCACAGGAGGTGGGAAGGACTTGTCGGCTGTCCCAGACCCTGTCCGCGGGGCAGTGACGAATTGTTCCCTAGAGAGCGTGTTCTAGTGCTCTGCAACCCTTGTAAATGATCTGTCTGCCCTGGAGTCTGAGATCTTCATCCGCAAATGTTGTTCCTCTGCCTAAAGCTGCCCCGCTCTTTATTAAGTCCAGCTGCAGCATTTGACTCCCTGACCCCCCACATCTCCACTGAAGCCTGCTCCCTCCTGTGTGACAACGGACGTCTGCCACCCCAAGCAATTCTGCCAGTGACCCTCTATGTTCTCATGCAGCCTGAGAGCAGGGCAGGGCTGGAGCCCAGCATGTGCGGGAAGCTGGATACTCCAGGCTGGCACCCTTGCCTCGTGGCACGAGGCCAGAGCGGGGACAAGCTCCAGTGCAAGCTTTCCCTCCAGGCTGCACCAGCAACATGCCTCAGCCTTCTCCTGGAAGCTGGGCCAAGAGAGAGCGGAGAGGAGTTGGGTCTTCCCCGCCTGTTATCACCTTTGGCTCTGCTGTGAGCCCAGCAGGGAACCCAGCTAGCTCTGGTTGTCATAGGACACTTGTCTGCTAGGAAATGGAGCAGCACCCACCTGCCCAGTTTGCACTGGCAGCACTCCCCAGGGAACGGGCCATCTGCCAACCCCCTGCCCTGGGGCAGGAGAGAGCCAAGTGTTGCACTTGTGTTAGACCAGGGCAGGTGAGAAGGGATCCCTTCTCCAGTGGGAACCCAACACATCACACAGCACTGTGCCCTTCTAGGGCACCACGTACTCCGTGCCACCGCCTTGCAGTCAGTAAAGCCTCGCGGTGGCCCTGAGGTCTCTTTAGGACATATTAAGCCCATTATACAGATACACAGAGGCAGAGAGGTAACTCCAACAGCGTGACTAAAGTGGCAAAGAAAGACAAAGCCCGAATCCCGGCATCCTGGCTCCCAGCCTCCCAGACTCTAGTAGACCCGAGGAGTTTGGGGTGGAGTTTCCCTGCCTCGCATGAGGACACCCCCCCAGTGCCAAGCAGGCTTAGATTGCTTCCAGAGCAGAAAATAACTTGATGATATGCTGGGCCAGGGGTGGTTGGGCCTCGGTACCCAGACCTCTCTAGCTCTAGCGAGCTTCCCAACACTTATTTCCAGCTGAGAGCCTTTGGTAAGGCATTCGTTGTAGGTCACTTCCTTGCTGAGCTCCTTGAGATGCGCAGTCAGGATAGTCACCTCCCTGGCTCCAGTGCTGCGAGGAAGGGGTCATCCAGGAGAAGATGGAGCCCTAGCAGCTAGAGGGTAGGGGGAGTCCTAACGGCGCCCGAGCACGTAGAGCTGAGCTAACTAGTCCGGCTAGGAAGCAGGGCGTTTGACTGCCTTCAGGGAGGCAGCGGAGCAGAAGAGGAGCCTGACAGCTGTCGCTTACTGTCTGCTAAGCGCGCTGCCCCCCCACACAGTGCCGCAGCCCGGTGAGCCGCGTGGGAGGAGAAGCAGGGATGGGAGGGCTGCGTGCATCTCAGGGGCAGGCCACAACCCGAGTTGGTCTGCGCCCTTCTACTTTGCTGGCACTCAAAGGCCCTGAGCAAAGAGCCTAGGCTGCAGCCAGGGGTTGGCATAGGTGTTATTGCACCCTGCTGTGCCACGACGAGCAAGATCACAGCTGATAGACCTGCTGCCTGGCACCTGGGGGCTCATCTCTGCTAACGTGAAGGCTTGGGGGGCTCGTGTGAGCCAGGAGAAGTGCCAAATTGAGGCACCTCCTTGGTGGGTGGCTTCCAACTGGGAAATGCTGCTTTGGTGTTACTGGTCCCACTGCAAGGGCAGGCTGGTGCTCCCCTTTGCAGTGCTGGGGGGAGAGGGCAGAGCCTGGTCCCTGCTGGGAGTCCTGCAGAGCGAGCATACCTGGTCACTGCGAGTGGGGAAGGGGTCACGGGGTGGCGTGGTGTTTGCACACCACTGTGCCCCACCCCCGGGACTCAGAGCCACCATGCATCATCGTTGCAGCATTGCAGGGTAGAAAAGCAGCCGTGCGTTGTGTCAGAGCGGAGGCATCCCCATCCTTTCCACATGGCCTTGCCTATTCTCAGGCTGTTGCGACTGGAGCAGAAGCATGAGAATCGGGCAGGGATGCTCCCGTGTCCATCTCTGGCAACACTTCCTAGTAGAGGCAGGAGACACAGGAACAGCCTGCGCAGCCTGCTGTCCCTTCACCTGCTAGGAAGAGGTCGTCTTGCTTAGGGCATTGAAGGACAAGAAATGGTGGGACTCCAGTAATCTGGGAGCAGTGGCCACACGCAGCCCTGGAGATCAGGGTTTGCTCCCAGCTCTGCTCATGGCTCATGGGGTGCCACTTCTCTCTGCGCTCCAGGATGAAGTGCACTGGGGATGATGCTACTTTGTGCACGCAGAAAAGTGCCCGGTAAGCACTAAGCAAGGCCACTTTTCAAGCCAGGCTTGGGTGAGAGGAGGATAGTCATACCAGCCCGGCCAGCCCAGTATGAGCCATTCCTCCAGGCCCTCTGTACTTGAACCGGGCCTGCATACTGGGTACCTGGCCCAGGGGTTCAGCAGGGGTGAGGCGTTGCCCAGAACATCCCAACTTTGTTCCCTCCGGTGGCAACATGGGATGGTTAAAACTAATGCCCTGACTGCGCACCTGTTCCTGGGGGAAAGGGATCGGCTGGATACCAGCTGGAGCAGCGAGAGCAGCCCCTCTGCTTGCGAGAGGGCTGGAGACAGCCATGGAGTCTGCCTGAGCAGGGAGGAGATGGCTTTCCCCTGTCTTCTCTTTAACGGCTTGTCCGCATGTCCCCTGAGGTGTCCTCACCTCCCACGCAGCAGTTGGCACCTGTCTCCGTTGGAGCTTGGCGCTCGGCTTCCTCGAGAGGAGGGGAGCATGACAGCGAGCGGTAGCTCGTTTATAGATTGAACTGTGGGCTCTCGCAAGGGCCAGGAGAGTCTGGCTCCTGGGCAGCTGGGTGCAAAGCACAGAGGGGAATAGTGGCTTGGGGGCTCCAGAGCGGTCCCTGGGCTTACACAGCGTGCGTGATAATGCGCAGCACCCCCGGGTTAGCGGGGCTCAGACTAGAGCCCGAGAGAGCCACAGGTCTGTCTCTTGTTTAGCATTTGCAACCGAGGATCCGCTCTGTGCTCCTCCCAGCCATGTCCTGTCCCTGCTTTCCTGCAAGCTTCGTTCCAAATAGCCCTTTACTGGAGGTAGGGAGCGTGCAAAAGGCAGACCGCCCCCCCCATATCCTTGCAAGCCCCCCGTTCAGCCACAGTCTGTGTGACCTGCTGCAGCATAGCAAGGCATCTCCTCCCTGGAGGGCCTCGGCTGCCTCGCATCACCGTCACTCCCTGCTGTCGACTGCGTCCTGGAGAGCTCCCCCCGGGGCGAGATGTCAAAGCAGCGGTGCAGCCATTAACAACAGGTACAGAGCCGTGTTCCCCACAGCGCCGCGTGCCACGTCCAGCCGTGAGTGCCATTATTCAACAGCACAAGGAGGGCAGCAGGGCCGCTCGCTCTCGCTGCCTTCCCCGCCTCTGCCTGTGGGCGCCAGGCCTGGCAGGGGGACAAGGCCAGCACGAGACCCACCCCTGCCAGTGCCTTCACCCTCCCAGCGGAGCAGCGAACCTGTCATAGGACAGGGTGGTGGGATGTCTACGAAGTGGTGGCAGCAGCAGTGAATTAAAGCCTGGGGGAAGCTAGTGGCAGAGCGGCTAAGGTCTCTCCCCACAAGTCGGACTTGCTGGCTCAGCCAGCTGCGTCTCTGCGAGCACTTGGTCGTTCTGGCGGGGAAGTCAAAGGCGGCCAAATGGGATGGGGATCGCATCACTCCCTTGAGTGCTGCGGGCCGCAGAAACGGATGCGTCTTAACCAAGAGGCCACGTTGACTCTGGTTGGAGCCTCGAGCTTGGCACCACTCCACGTGCCCAGAAAGCAGCCAGGCCTGTCGCGTGCGATGCACGCTCACTGGTACTTAATGGAGGAGCCTGCCCGTGGTTATGGCAAGCATTGGGATTCGTGGGTTCTTCTCCGCTGCCCCGCCGCAAACTCACTGCGAGGCCCCGAACGGCGTCTCCGCGGTTCAGTTCATCCCTCTGTACAAAAGGAACGACGGCTGTGTAATTACTGACGTCCCAGGGGAGCCGCCAGGCTGGCTCAGACTAATGGTCCATAGCCTTCTCTCAGATACTGGCCAGTATCAGATGCTCCAGAGGAGCTGCTTGTAACTTCATCATAGATAAACTGTCCAATTACTTTGCTGTCAATGAAGCCTCTTCCAAATCCATAAATCCTAGGAGTTTGCAACTTTCCTGGCCAAATTCGGTGGATGTTCCCATTATCTACAATATAAATGTCCGGTCCTCTCCTCTACACAGCCATGCTCCTTATCCCAGACTATTCATGGCAATGAGTTCCCCAAATCTCCTGTGTCCTTGTGTTATTGGCAGGGGAAAGCAGTAAGGTTTCTCTACGCCTCTTGCTTTGTTACACTTCTAGCATGCGTCCCCTTATTCATCTCATCAGAGTCTGCCTTCAGCAGTGTCCAAGAGGTTTAGAAACCCATTCCTAGCCTACTTTCGTCTCCGTTCTCCAATTACTTCCGTTTCCCATAGACCTTACTTATTTCATCTGAAGCCTTTCTCCAGCGCTCAACCCATGAGGACGTGACCCATTCGTGTCGGTAGGAGGCACCGATAAGCTCCGATTAAAGAAACTCGCCCTTTTTGGGGGGTGTTCAAAACTTTGTCAATGCCCTTCAAGGATGAAAGGATCTGTGTTTGTCTCAGCCCCCCCAAAAGCATGTTTTTACATGGAAATTTAGGCGGCACCATCCTGAATCCTGTGAGCAAAAGGGAAGAGAAAGCATTGTTTTGATTGAAATATTTGTAGCTGCGCTGTCAAAACAACAGCGCGGAGAAATGTCAAACTTGGCTTGGTTTCAAGCTGTGATTCAGGAAGGAAGAGAAATTAAAGGAGAAGAGACCTGTCTCTTGGAGGGGTTTAAATGCTGGGCCTGTACAGCTAAGGCATTCCTCTGCTGTGGACATTATTCACATGTAGGCTGTGTCCCAAACTAGAAGTGGTATAATTGCATTCACCTGGCACCAGACAGGGATATGTAGCCATCTTTGAACAGACAGTGCAGAGTGCTGCTTGATGCTAGCTTGGGAGCAATTTCCTCTAATTTGGGGACAGGGAACCTGTAGGGATCTTGGGACACAGCTGCAAAATCAGAACTGTCCCAGAAAAGCCAGAACGGCTGGTTACTCCACTTCGGCAGTGCTGGCCAAGGGGAAGCAGAGAAATGGTCCCCTGATCTTGTGCCTAAGGTGCATAGTAAAGAGGAAAGCCATGTCCTGCAGCAGACCTGAGCCTGATGCTGAGCCCTCCCTGCTGAAGGAGCCAGCCAGGTGCATTATACATGGGCAAGCAGTATGCTGCAAGGACATGTCGATTGAAGTAGCTCTAATTTGCAGGGTGCCAATAGAGGGCAACAAAGGCACAATGAGTTAGCAGTGCAAGGCTAACTTGACGCCTCCAGCAGTACTGAAAGGACCTCTGTAGCACTTGCAGCGGCACGAAGGCAGCTTAAAAGCAATGTAGCCATCCCTTTATCTTTTGTGTGTATGTAGAGAGAGGATTTAAACCCACCTGAAGCTGATGTTAACTCCTTCTGAGTGAGTCAAGAAACTCCCAAAGTGATGGCATGTCCTGCAACATTAAGTGAGCCCATGGCACACCTTGTACAGCTGGTGGCTCAAAGAAAACAATGGCATGGGGGTGCACTGAGGTTTGTGTTTAAGAAGGGGAGCAAAGGGCTCTGATAGACAGATCTAGTGCTTCCCATCAGGTGTGGCAATGAAATGGCCAAGCTGAATTCCCTTTGCTTCGTTGCCGGCAGGGAAGTGGAGCTTTTGGAAAAGAATCTGGGCTTCACCGTGGCGCGCCGCCCGGTTTGTGCCTTGCCAGAGCCCTCCCGCCTGGGAGGTGCCCAGTTCTGTTCCTCATCCTTCAGCACAGCAAGGAAGTGAGTTTTAAAAATAAATGCAAAGGGGGGGGAAAAAGCTTCATCTAGGCCTGCAAGTAGAGTCTTAATTAGCATCCATCTCCAGAGACCAGCAAGCCATAGGGAATGCTGTAGTATGAGAGTAATGAGCTAATAATAAATCGGCCTGCTCTCATGCCTCTAGATCTGCATGTGCCCAGCTTGAAAGCCCTTCCAGTCTGCACCCCCCTCCACACACACACACACACACACACACACACACACACACACACACACACACACACACACACACACACAC
>NW_017728905.1:2118161-2203107 GCF_001723895.1 Crocodylus porosus | reverse complement strand
CTCTCTTCATGACAGTGAAGGGGCCTGGGGTCTCTGCAGCTCAGAGAAACCTCAGGAGATATTCAGCTGCTTCACCCCGTCTGCATGCCCCAATCTGAATCCTCAAGCTGGACTCAGGGAAGATGCCCCTGGCAGTAGAGTAGCTCTACAAAGACTGTTAGAGGAGAAAACAGCAGTGGGGACTTAATGCCCAGCCTGGCAAGCAGGCTTGGAGGGGGTTGCAGTTGGGTTACAGTCATGATCTGACCCCATCTAAGAGAGACCAGGAGTATGTGAGAAGGGCAGAGGGATGGGGAGCCTGTCCCTCCCATACCCCTCTAATACTGAAAGGGGCATAGGGTTTGGTCCTGGGAGAATTAAAGCCATTTCAGTAGCACCTCTCACTCAGAAGGCCTCTTTCTGCACAGAGGTCATTTGCTCTGTCCTTGCATTGTGCGTCTTATCCAGAGCTGTCAAAGGCAGCCGAGCGCCATTATCCTCAGTCAGCAGATGAGGAGAGCGAGGCCTAGAATGAGTAGCCTGAGGTCAGACATGCCACCAACAGCAGTTAGGTTGGGATCCTGGGCTAGGATCCCCAGCACCCTACTCACGACTGCAAAGGGTGGGACACAGCAGCTTCTGAAGGCAGTGGGTTGAGTTGGGGGAGAGCAGAAGCCAATCCTATATCTGCTAAAAGTGCTGGGGGAAGCCTAGACCAGAAGACCGTAGTCTAAAATTCACCAAAACACCAGGGTTAATGCCCAGCGCTTGCTGGCAGGTGCTTGTGGTCAGCACTTGGGCTTAGCATCTCCTCCTTCAGGGCACTGCTGAAGCAGGAGAAGATTCCCAGGCGCCATGTGGGCCTGTGGCCCCTGCTCTTCATCCTTCCTGTAGCCCGATAAAATCATCCCCAGTGTTGATTCCTTTATCAGGGAGATCACCTGGTTGGAGCGGTAACCAAAAGTGGAGTGCGGTTACCACATGCTCATTCATTATGCACACGACAGAGAGATGGACAGGTCCCGCAGGACAGCAGAAAGCAAAGGCCTCTTGCCCGCTGCCCTTTGGAAGGGACACAGTGACACGAGCCAGGTGACTCCGCACCCCCAGCGGAGCAAGGTCAGGCTACCTGCGCTGGCCGCTGCTGTTCTCCACGGGATGAGTGCTCCTCTCACAAGGGGCATCTTGCAAGCTGTACACCTTGCTGGGGTCGCTTGACCCCAGTGCTCTTTCCTGCCATGGCAGGGGGCCGGACTAGATGATCTGCTCAGGTCCCTCCCGACCCGACCAACTACGAAACTATGAAGCCGGGTGGTGAATTTACAGCTGCTCTGCACCGGCTGCCTCCCCGAGAGGACGCTCGGTGAGCTCCACACGAGAGTGCTTGAGCAGTGCAATTGCCTTGCACTTGTTTGTGCGCAGTGTCCACACCGGTAATTAGTGCCAAGCTGCCAGTGCCCTGCCGATGCACCCGCTCGCTTACTGCATGCTAGCAGCCTCCTCTAGACAAGCCCTAGTGGTGGTATAAAGCAGGAGGAAATCCACTAAAAGCAGGGAGTCGCCATGTACCTGTTGGAAAGGACTGAGGCACGCTAGGTGCTGACTCTGAGGGTGGTCAAGCACTGGAACAGGATGCTTAGAGGACCTGTGAAGTCTCCATCCTGGGAAGTTTTCAACAGAAGATTGGACAGACATTTGGCTGGAATTCAAGCCTGCCTTGAGCAGGGGGCTGGCTAGGTAACCTTGTGAGGTCCTACCAAGTCTTGCTTTCCTAGGATCCTATTTGTCTCCCCCCAGCCTATGATGCTGATGAAGCCCCCTCCAGCCCAGCCCAGCCCAGGCTTCTGCCCTTTGGTATTGGACCTATGAGCAGTGAGTGCAAATGGGTTGCAATAATTACTGCAAGCACGAACATGGAGATCAGGGATTTGAGGCTGAATGAGCCAGGGATCAAAGTGTTTTTTGCCAGGCCACGAGCAGATGCCCTCAAGGGACAAGGCTTCCGTCACTGAGGTTACTAGCGGCAGGACCATCCTGAGGAGCAGTGTGATGACGGCTGCACAAGCTCTGCTAACAGCACAGCAGAGAGCACAAACAGGGAGTGAGAAACCACATGGCATCCTCAGCCTGTCCCTAATTTCTGATCCTTGCAGGTTCTTGCATTGGCCCCTGCCCCATGCAGCCAAAGCCAGGAGATATTTTGGGTGGCAATTGGGAAAATGCCACCCAGCCGTGGGAAGCTGATACAGCTCAGAGCGCAAACTTTGCCAAGTTCATTTATCAGCTCTTAGAGCATTTCTATCTATCTGTCCATCTATCTATCTCAGCCTTTTCTCTCTAAATTTATGCCTGCCCGTCCATCATTTCTATCAAAAACCATCTGTCCATCTGCCCGTCTATGTACACTTCGAGCTAGTTGGAAAATTGTCATGAAAACAGTTGTGTACTGGAAAAAGCTGCTTCGCAAAAGATCGGCTCATATCTGTTTCGATTAAAGTGCCCTGGAGAAAAAAATGTAAATGAAATATTTTTCAAACATGATTTGGGGGGGGGGAAATTTTGAAAATACTCATTTCCTTTGCCAAATAGGAATGGAAGCAAATTTCTTAACATTGCCATGTCCCATTAAAGGGCCAGCTTGAGTATCGACTAGATGTACACTGAACCCTGTCTCTTCCCACACAAACCCATCCGTCTGTGATATATACACCAGGGAAGGAGTGTGCACCTTGGTGTGTGCAAGGGGCTGTCTAGCTATTCCAGTTGTATTTATGGAGAACAGCACAGCCAAAAAACCCCTCAGCCCCTTCTTACTAACCCTTAGCACGCTCCCCTCTGTCCCTGCATTTCTTATGCAGCCTCTCTGCCTCTATCAGACCCCAGGCCATGCTTGCCCCTAACCCTGACACCACCACAAAGTGGAGCCACCTCACATTGCCCCCCTCTTGTTGGAGTACAACCAGTCCCACTCCACATCAGCTGGCAGCTCACACCTCTGCCCAGTCCTTCGAAGACCCTGGCCTGAGCCGCTTTCCTTTCCCTGGAGAAAGGTTTCAATTCACAACCAAAAGCAGGGGCAGTGGGTTGGGTGGAGATTATGGGGTTAGAGAGAAAGAAGGGTTGTATGATACTGAGGCTTCCCAGGCACCACCTGGCTAACTCGCCCTTTGGAGGATGATCCAAGGGGCTCTCTTCCCACCTGGCTGGCCACATGGAAGGACGCTCGCTTGGACACCAAGCCTGACAGCTAACCCATCCCCTGTCGGCTCCAGCTGCATGAACAATGATAATACCTTCCTTCTCAGTTTGAGTCGTTAACAGAAAGGGAAACGTAGCAAAATTAAGACACATAAAAAAGTCTTTAAAAGATAATCTCCTGCGGCTCCCAAATTGCAATGAGCAAAGCGTTTATTGCAAGAGAATCACTCGGCTTTTATAATAGGCTCAGACATGGAAAATACCCACTGAGACTGCATTCTTCCACACAGATTGTCTTCACAAGGATGGCTGTGTGTAGCACTGCCTCTAAAGGCATTCCCTTTATCAGCCTAGACAAAATAGGATGACACGAGTGAGCGAGCTGGGCCACTGGGCCTTCCGGCAGAAGGATGCTGCATGGGGAATGGGACGCGGGGGTGGGGGGGAAGGTGTACACATGCATGCACACGCATTTGCTGTATGTATCTGCCAACACAAGGGAAGCCATGGGTTCAGATCCTGCATCGGCAGTGTAGCTTTGCTTTGGCCCCCGACTTGCTCCCTGACCACTCCCCTGCGCCCCTTAACTTTTTTGGTGCCCCTGCTCCCCATCTATATAGGCAGATAACTCTTGCCAGCCTCCTAAGGAACCACTTAAAGATCCTCAGGGAGAGACAGAAGAGTGTGGCTTAAATTATGGCAGTGCCTGGAGCTCATCTCCAGTGCCTGGTATGGCAAAGCTGTGTTTAGGATTTGGGTGCCACCGTTAGAAGTAGTGTCCTGAGCCAGGAGCAGTAACGCCTGGTGTCCGACTCACAGCACTTGACAGCGTCTAGTGACATGGAGTGTCCCTAGCACAGTTTTTGAACCCGAAAGCTTGCTTAAAAATGGTTTTCCAGCTAGTTGAGTTGGTCTAATAAAAGATATCAGATTCACCCAAAGAACCTTGTCTGCCTGTGTCCCTAGACCAACACGGCTACAGCCTGCACCCCTGTAGCACAGGCCTGACACTTGCAGGCTCCACATTAGCTATTATTCCCAGACACGCCGCGGGCAGACATGGCTGGCACTGCTGCCCTTTCGCTCACAGCTTTGCAAAGCCCTGTGGGGGACTGCCTGTGAATGGAGCTATAGAAAACCCAACTCTTTGTTTCTTGTCTGGGACCTGAGCGCTGGCCTGGGGCTGCAGGACGGGGTTGCTAACAGGCACCTTTTATTCCTCCTAATAAACATTTCGACAGCGCCGACACGCAGGGGACTCTCCTCAGAGGCTCAGCAGCCTGGGGAACGACTCATTTATAGGTCCAGCGAAAGCCAGCACACTTTCTGCCAGAGCTGCTTTCCCCCTCAAGGACAGAGGCAGCCACAAACATTTGTTTTCATCGGCCCGCTGCTCAGTCATTCATTTCTGGCCCTTCGGGGCTCGAAGCCACAACAGATGCTCACGTGCGGCTCTTGCCGGGCTCGGGAGCGCCGTGCGCCGTCGTTCAAAGGCAAGGCCGGGCTGGAGTCTCTCTCCTACGTTCATATGCACACATTCGCTCCCAGGTTTCAAAGGAGCCCATTGTTCGCTGGGGTTGCTTCCGCTGGAACAGGCCAGGGTTTGAAACCATTAGCATGCATCTGCCTGTCTGGCCGTCCTCTTATTCTCTTGCCCTCATCGTCCCCGGCCTCTTCTGCCTTCCTGTCTCGTTTAGCAGCACGAGCTCGTCCATAGCTATGGGCCCACTTCGTAGACCATAGCTCTGGGGCTGGACTCCCGCCAGACCCACACCCGGAGGGGTTCGGAGCAGGAGTTGGGGCTGGTCCCCATTCAGGGACCAGAAACAGCCACTGGGCTTCGTGGTGCTGGGAGTCGGTGTCCTGGGCAGCCGCGGAGCCTCCCTCGCCCCAGCACCCCGGCAGCATTTCCATCACCATCATTTCTGATGGGAACAGGGAGAAGCATTAAGCCAGTTATTCTGGGAATAATACTGTCATTGAGCAACGAGGACAGGACGCCTTCCTGCTACGAGGGAGCAGCCTTGCAAGCCAGGGCATGGGGGGCTGGGGGAGGAAACTGCTTCTCGGTCCACCCCCGTGTCCATGGAGGGTGGCTGTGGCACTGGGGGACACACAGCTCTTCCCCTAGTCACCCAACTTGCCGCCCTCCCCACCCATCCCTAGGCTTGAAATGCCTTCCCAGGGCTCTTCCGTCTACCTCCTGCCCCGGCTCTGTGCGGCACCACCATGCTGCGAGCAGCACCAGCCAGGCAGGACGGGGAGCGAGCCATTGGCTGGGCTTGGTTTAATGGGGATAATTAGCCACATGTTTGCTGAGCACTATGGAAACAGAAAGGGCCAGAGAGGACTCTCGCCGGTGGCCCAGAAGAGAGGAGCAGAGACGAGCGAGCGAGAGGTGCAGGAAAGGAAGGGGCCCGAGAAGCAGAAACAGAAGAGGACAAGACGTGCAGCCGGAGGGGCTGGGACCAGGGCATGGAGCAGGCACATGGAGCGGGAAAGGAAGAGACGCAGGAAAATGGGACAGAAGTGGCCAAGAGCCCTGGGCAGGGACGAGCAGGACAAGGCACGGGGAAATGGAGCTAGTGAAAAGCCCACACCTGACCTGCCACTCTGTGGGAGCATTAGCCAACATCGCGGGATACCCCAGAGCATTCCCTCCCTGAAGCGTGTAGAGAAGTAAGAGGAGAGTGGCTCCTGCCTGGTTACGCTGGGAAAGTCAGTCTCCTCCTCAGCCGGATGCAAGCAGCTGCGCTGGCACCCTGCAGCCAGCTCCCCTTGCAAACAGAGCAGCCTGAAATCCCCTCCGTGGCAGTGCCGCTGCAGAGTTGGTGTGGTAGCAAGAGGCTGCGTGACCGGCAGCACGTTAGGTGCCCAAGGCATGACATTTTGGGAACCTCGCAGCTGCATCAGAGCTGCCAGGCAGGATCAGACCAAAGGCCCATCGCATCCCTTGCCCTGCTGTGACAGCGGCCAATGCCTGGTGCCTCCCAGGGAAGATTACTCTATGGACCACAGAGCTCTCATAGGGGACGTGGGGGAAGGTCTTGCTGATCCCACTGGGGATCCCGTTCAGTGGGAAGGCCTTGTTGTTTGACTTCAGCTGCAAAGTCTTTTGTGGGTCGGATGCAGGTGCAAAACTTGCCCCCTGTAGGCCTGATCCCTGCTCTTCCCCGTGCAAAGGGAGCATCGTCCTTTTCCTGGGGATGCTGGGCAGTGGAGACATAAGCTGGAGCCAGAGTCTCTGACAGCAGGACGCTGCCCTCCACGTCTCTTCAGGGCAGCAGGTGCTTTGCGCGGGGCAGCTCTGCACAGCGGTGCAGGAGATTGTCATTCACTCAGCGAAGACCTCAGTCGAGACGCACCCATGCTAGACATAAGTCAGGAGTCAGATCAAGAGCCAGTCCACACCTGACTTCAGGAGCCTGGAAGCAGGGGCCTGTCTCAGACCCGCTGCTGCAAAATGCATCCCTCCCTCCCCCAGCACCTGCTTCTTCAGTTCAGATCCAGCATCTCAGTGGGGCTGAGCGTCTCACAGAGGAGCAGCCAGGAGTCTCATGGGCCGACGAACTGGAGGGGGCTTGGCCCTTTCTGGCTGTGCTGGGGTGGAAATGCAAAGCCCGGAGGGGCGGCGGCAGCAGTGAGTCCTGGAACGGACAGGAGGGAGAGGGGGATGCCGCCGGCCCCAGACAAGGGGCTTGGTTTGGGCCCAGCCTCGCGTTCGCGGGTGGGGCGTGTTTTAGCAGAAAGGTTATGGCAGCTCACTGGGCAGAGGGGGGGGTCGGGCCACCCCAGTCGGTTCAGCTGTGAATGAGTCTCCAGTCATGTGGGGTGGGCCGTGGTGGGCAGCTGGGCATGACGCTGCCACGTCACTCCTGTGTGCCACTACCTGTGGCTGACGCAGGCTGGCAGCCCTGAGCGTGCTTGGCCGAGATGGGCAGCGCGACGTCGGGGCAAGGGCTCGAGGCTCCTCTGAGCATGGGGGAGAAGCTCAGGCGATTGATTAAAAGAGGTGCCAAGGCTCAGCGGGGGTTGGGTGCCACTTGGGGGCTGAGTGTGGAGCTCGGGGCAGCTTGTGCCACGGTCAGGACAGAGCGAGGTGACAGCAACAGCGTGTCCACAAAGCACCACCCACCCTCTGCTCAGGAGGTGTCCATCAGCGGTAGGAGCTGCTCCCCTGGGTCTCCCTCCCCACATGCCAGCATGTGGCATCTTTGCTAATCCCCCCACTTGCACAGCTCCCCCCTCCTGGATGTTGATTTAATCTGGTGGCACGAGTGAGCACGGGGCCCTGACAGCAGCCGCTGCAGCCTGCTGGGTATTAGCTGGAACAAAGTAGGGCAGGACCGCAATCCGTGCGGGTGGGATGGGACCGGCATACGTAATGATGGGGGGGGGGCTCTGCACTGGCTCCGTTCCCCAGCTGCCGGCGCGCTGCGTTTGTGGCCAGGATTTCGGGAAATGTGGGAAGATTAAACCGCGCAGACAGATGCATTTTATCTTTCCCTTTTGGAAAAGAAGGGAAGGGGAGGGAATGCACTCGCTGAGGCTAACGTGCTGGTAGCCAATGAGGCAGCTGCCTGCCGCGCTGCTAAAGCCTGGGATAGGGAGCGATCAGGCAGGTATTAGGCAGAGGAAGGCTCCCGCTTCAAAATGCCTTGGTGGGTGAGCGGCACCTTCTAGCCTCCCCCGGCCCCGCGCCCCAGCAGCTCAGGGGCAGCGTGACCTCGCGGCTTGGGGCCTGGGTGCAGGCACTGATGGGCAGCAGGAGTGGGATGCCGGTGTCACCTGGGAGCCTCTGGCGCTCCAGGAGATAAGGTGAGGAGCAGAGAGGAGGGGGGCAGGCTTCTGGGGGTCTGCCAGCGTCTCGCTGAGTGGTGAAGGGAGCATCAGCCACAAAGGGCCCATGCCAGTGCCTCTCATCCTTTAAATACCCCTTTCTGCGTGGTGCTGTGCTCCCTCCAGGAGCCCTGTCCCAGAGCAGCAAGATGCCTCCGCCCCTGGACTCAGCAAGGGCCCTGGGGCTCCCGTTGGGGTGGCCTTGTGGGGGCTCGTGTAGCTCCATCAGTTTGCGAAGCATTTCTGTGATGTGGCTATCTGATACCGGAGACCAGGCTCAGGACCGTCTGGTCCCGTGAGGGTCAGCACCTGACCTGGGGCCGCCCCGTGAGTTCGAGCGAAGTTTGGCTGCATTGTCGGTTCAGGAGCAGGATTGTCCCCTGATTTGGACTGGACCCAAAACCTTGTTCACAAAGAGAGGAGGGTTCGTGCTCCGAGGCTGGATTGCTCTCCCCGGCTCTGGGCATGTCAGGAGCTTGCTGCCACCACCACGTCCAGGCCCTGCTGGGCTTTGGGAGCAGGGAGGCAGGAGAGCGAGTCAGGGGAAGGCCAGGCTGGGGCTGGGCTGCGTGCTTCGTGCTTGGATGAGCAATTGGGAGCCTGTTGGATGCTCACTTGAGGCCAAGGATCGGCAATTGCCTACTTCTGCTCTAGCGAGGACTCAGGGCATTGGTTGGGGCTGAGGCAGTAGGGGTGCTGTCTGCACCAGCATCACCATTCCTGGTAAACAGGCAGCAAAGGGAGTTGCTGTGAGATTCAGAGCCAGCGTCTCCCCCGTGCCCCGTGCCAGACATGCACAGAGGGCCTCGCTCTCGCAGCTTGAGCTCAGTTCAGGAGCTCCCTTCGGCTGAGCGTCTCTTTGGGGGCAGAATTGCTCTTCCAGTCCACCCACCCACTTCACCCAGGCTGCTGGGGAGGCAGCACTGAGCCGGTACCCAGGACCCTGCATCGCAGGTATCCCCAGGAAAGCCAGTGCACCCTGCCCCACGGCCTCTTGTTACCAGCCCGGTGCAACAGCCCTTAACTTGAGAGCAATTCCCAGCACGTTCCTGGGTGCCCTGTGACGTGCCACTGGGACCCCAGGTCTGTAGCCAGGGCTCGGTGCTGGCATCTCACCTCCAAAGAGGACACAGCCTGTGCTGAGAGTTGGGCTGAACGGGAACCTACCTCTGAGCCCCGTGGGCATGTGGCGGCAGATGCCAGCCTTGCTGGTGGGGCCCAGCTCTCCCCAGCCTGCGCATGAGAGCAGAGGCAGCGCGCACATCAGGCCTGCGGAGAAGTTTGCCCAGCCAGTGTCGCCGAGGGAGCACAGGGAGGGAGGGCAGGCCAGGGAGCGAGTTTGGAAGGAGAAATGGAATTTTCCACCATTTTAGGTTTTTAATTAAGGGAGATGCATTCTCCGCTAACAGGGACTTAATGACGCCCCCCGGGGACTCCGAGTCCCCGTCCCAGGGTGGCAGCATCCCAGCAGCGCTCGGTCTCCTGCCCCATTTAGCCCCTGAGTAACATGAGCCGTGGAACGTTTTGTCCCAGACGGGGGAAAACGGTTCCTCTCTCCATTGCAGATCTAACCTAAAAGGGCCCCGGGGGAGTGTTTTAGGGACTGGGTGGCTCAAGGGATTGAGGAAGAGCCTTTCGCCTCCGTGTCGGGCAGCTGGGTGGAATCCTGCCCGGAGCAGAAATAGCTACAAATGCTTGTTGTATTGTGCGAGACGAATTGGTGGGTCTTTGGTCTGTACCGACGCCAACACAGTTGCCCCCCTCCTCCCTCCTTACTGGTGGCCATCACAGATAAGTCAAAAACTAAATGGTTAAGAGAGGGAGACCTGCCGTCCCACCCCTGAGTGGTTGTTCCAGGGCAATATATGCACCCCCCACCACCCCTTTGCATGGTCCTCTCCCTTCAGGAGGCCTTCGTGCCTTGGCGAGCCCCAGACGCGTGCGTGAGTGATGCCAAAGGGCCCGATTCTCCCTTCTCGGCCTTTGCAAGGCAGAAGCAGCTCCACCAAAACCAGGTGCCCGGCTGCGTCGATGGAGAGCTTGGCGCCGTCCACCCACAAGCAGGAGGAAGGCCAGCCAAACCACAGCGAAGCTAAGGAGAGGAAAGGCCCAGCTGGCCTCTACTCCTGCCAAGACTTTTGAAAGACTTTAATGTTTGAATTTCAATGTTTCCAGAAATCTCTGCTACTGGAGGGACACAGACAGCAACTGGCTCCTTCCTGGAGAGGGTGGCAGGATCGTGGCACAATCATTTTGCTGCACACAATGGGCACTTCTGCCTGACTTCTGCCTAGCTACCTCTCTTCACTTAGATTAAATGCAAAGCCTCCTCGGAGCCAGAAGTACAGGGGCCTGACACACAGCAGCTGTGCTTCTACCCAATGCAGCACGGTACCATGCGCGAGGGTGCACATGTGCACATGCACACACAGGGCATTGTCACACGGGACACTTAGCACGTGTTAAAACTGTGCCCTATCAAAGTTAGGACATGCTCTGAGCCATCGCACAGCAATTTTTACTACCGTCTCTAACATGCACAGCTCTGATTGCAAGTCCCAGCCCCGGCACCACACCAGCGTCTTGAACCAGCTCTAGTGCAGCACCAAGGCTGGAACTGGCAATCAGCCCTGGGACCCTCGGGGGCTGCAGACACCCGGCCTTCGACTTGGTCCCGGAGGAACCTGACCCAGGATCTTTCCTCCTGGCACGCGCGGCTTTCCCACCTGGACCCTTGTTACAGCAGAGGGGGGCCCCTGGCTGATGTCACGGCCGGGGGAGGACTGCATATTGCTCATATTAGCTCCACAGAGCAGTCCAGCAATGAACACGGGTTACTTAATGTGATCTGGAGATACTCCTCATGCAACAGCTTGTCACATTGCTACGACAGAGGCACTTAGCTCGTTTCACTGCTTGAATGTGCGGTCACTCGCGTTGTCGCTGCATTTAACACATTAAAGTGTAACGTTCAGCGTGACCCACACACGCCGTCGCCACATCCCTTCCAAGAGCCAGACCCGCTGGGCCCATTGACAGGAGAGTTGCAATAACTTTGCTAAGTCTCAGCTCCTTGGAGAGCGTTGTCCTCGGTACCAAAGCCACCCTCGTTCAGGGCTGGGTTGACAGTTTTACTGGAGGAACCAGAGCTTAAATGAGCCTCCCTGCTCGCCCCTCAAGGGCGAGTGTAAGTGGCTTACACTAGGTCCGGGTGTAATGCAGGGTGTAAGCAGTGTGGGGCAGCTGGCAGTGCCACTCTCTGTGCTGAGCCCAGCCTGGGCACAGACAGAGAGCTCTCCAGGGCGAAGCAATATTCAGGGCTGGATTAATCATGTGCTTGGATACCCACCATATGGGGGTCAGGAGTTCACCGATTGCAGGACTAAAAGCTCAGAGCACTTCACAGACACTGTGTACACCTGTCACTGAAATGCAGCCACATCTGGGGTGCAACATCTCCCCTTTTGACCTCCCCAGCAACAGTACAGAAGTTCCAGGCAGGAAATGGAGAGGGACTACGGTGCCCAAATCTGCTTTACATTATGCATCGTGCAGGGTGACTCTGGGGCCAGGGTGCAATTACCTGGGCTGCAATTTGGCCAGGACACTGAAGCTTTTAGCTGTAGGGGGTCACCGAGGAGAGGTGCCTCGAGCACCCGTATGCCACTGCAGGGCATCCCATTAGACCCAGAAGGATGCGCAGTGCCTCCCTACCTGCTCCCTCCCTCTTCCTGTCTCCCCATAGATTACAAATTGGGTTTCAGGGTGGGGGGGCACAGGCTGAGTCACAAGACACCTCATCTCCTAGGGGCACAGTCTCCAGGGAGCCCTCATCGCAGCACCAGTACTCTGCCCCTGATACAGTGGCACAGAATCGGCCCCACGGGGCCGAGAAGCAGCCATTCCCACAGGTCCCTGCCAGCACTGAGAGTCTCCATTGGAGGCGAGAAGCAGTCACACACGCACGCACACGGCTCCCAGTAATGAAGCAATCTGGGAACAAACGCGAATGGCAAACAGCTCTTTTTTTCTCCCTTCATTACCCTTTTAACCAAGCACAAAGAGGCTGTAAATTCCATCTTTTCAGAAGCTTTTCGGAGGCAGATGCAGCGCGCCGAGAGGGGGGCAAGCGCACATAACCGAGAACAAAGCAGCCACAACAACGCCGACCCGGGGGTAATGGACTCGCAAATATTCTTAAGCTCTGAATGCAGCTCCGAAATCGAGGACGGGGGCGTGCGAGCACGGGCGGGGGCTGGGAGCGGGCGTCCGGGGGTCCTGCAGGGGTGGGGAGCGTATAAGTTAGCGCTGTGCTTAGGCGTGCGTGTGTGGATGGTGAGGGAGGGAGTACATGAGTGAGGACCTGTGCGTTTGTGAGAGTGCCTGTGACTGCGGTGTGGAAATATTTGGGGAGGATGTGATGGAGTGAAGCAGGGGGGTGGGAGGGGGTGCAAGCAAACACCTGTACACACCGAGTTGATACTTCAGATGTGGGGAAGGAAGCGGAGCTGTATGTGTGTGCATGTGTATGTGTGTGCACAGAGGTAGGTAGGGAAGGTGACTGAGCAAGGGTGTGCGAGGGAGGAGTGTTAATGTGTGTGCATGTAACAGCAAACCTCCCGGTGTGTGCGAGCAAGAGATTGAGAGGTAGTGAGTGTGTATGTAAGAGAGGGACAACTGAGTGTACGTGTTGTACCCGGAGAGCATTGGGTGTATCCGTGACAGTGCGTGTGTCCGGGTGGGCTGTGTGTCCTACCTGTGGCAGTGGGCAGGTGGAGGAGATGGCCCCTGCCAGGGCCTGCTTGTGGCCAGTGAGCTAAGCCGCTTTCCCCTTCCCTTAGAGTACAGCCACAGGATGGCATGGCCGTGGCTTTGCAATGGTTGGGGTCAATGCAGCGGTCTCTTTGGCCAGGGCCTGAAGCTGTTGGCCTGTCAGCTCCTAGAAGGTTTAATGCCTGGCTTTGTTCAGCGGTCTTCTGAGACACCTGGAAATCCCAGCACAGCTCGAAGGCAGTGTGCTTTAGGGGCTAGAGGGGTATCCAGGGCAAGCTCATGGTCTTGGCAGTGTGTCAGCGGATCCGCACACCAGAGTAGGTGCCTGAGTGTGCAGACACCTTGACGGCCTGGGTTTGTCCTGGCATGCGTTGGCCTCCGCGTCACGCTCAGCAGTAGGGCTGGTCGTGACACAATAACACGTAGGGGGGACAAGCCCAGTGACGGGGTCAGGGCATGGGGGGGCGGGTGTGGGGGGGAAGAGACAGTGAAGTTGTAGACACGGAGGGCCAGAGAGGAACCCACGGCAAGAGCTTTCCAAAGGGTGTCCAAGGAGTCAAGATAAACCAACCTAAAGCTAGCTCTGAAATGCACACCAGTCCCAAGACCGGAGCAAGTGCAGTTGGCCCTCCACTGTCCACGTGGGAGCTGGACAGCCCTGAAAGCAGAGAACAGGTCCTTTATCCTCCAAACAAGCACGCTTAGGGCAGCAGGAGGACATGTGTGCCTTGTTCCCTCCCGAGAAGGAGAAGGACATTCAGATATGTCCCCATGACCCATTCAACCCTTGGTCTCTCTGTTGCTATCTGGCCTCTGAGAACTAGACCGAGGACCCTCAGACTCATCTCACCAAAGGCACAACACCCACAGAGCTGGCTGATAGGATTTCCTTTTAGTTTTATGAACAATTAGGAGATTTTGAAGTCGTTTCCTTTCCGTGTTGTCTGTGCGGGAACTAGAAAGCCTAGAGCTGAAAGACGCCATGCCTCATCACCACTTCCCAGCTTGTCTCTAACGAATGACTATTGTCCCCTGAAAACTGCTCCAATAACAAGCAAGCTGCTGTAAAGAGCTCATAGGTTGTAGAGGACTACCTAGCGTTTATGCGCCTGTGTGTGTCATGAGCCCCGTTGTGCTAACAGGAGATTCTCCTTTAGCCCCTGCAGGGCAGAAGGCTCTGAAGTCCTTTCCCCATTGCCATCGCAAAGTGCCCCCATGAAGTCCCATGTGCCCAGGGATTTGTTACGAGGCTGAGCAGATAGAGATGTACAATAGACAGTCTGCTGAGAAACTAATCTGGCAGAGAGAGAGAACAGCGGAGGGAAAGATGCTCAGCTAAATATTGCAGATAGACAGCAGATAGGGACAGAGATGCTGGTGCCTGATAGGGACTGATAGGCACCCAAAGAGAGGCATGACCAAGAAAGAGCAAGGCAGATAAATACTGCATGGATGAGAAGGCCACGGATGGAGATCGCTTTGCTGGAGGCAGCAGATAAGGAGGTATATGGCAGCGGGGGGTTGTTGGGGGAACATCCCCTTCCACTGCCCACCACTGGCAGAAGTGGGGTTTGAAGGGGCCATGGATGAGACAAACGGATGCTACTTTCCCAAGCCTGTGCAGGCTGCTGCTCTGTTCATGGACCTCTGCGCTGCACAGAGAGGCCCGGAGTCCCAGGCAGGGCTCATCTCTCTAGGGGAGCTGCCTTTCGGGGAGCCCACCTGAGCTCAGGACCTGTCTGGCCATATCTGGGGGGGTCCCTGCAGAGTCAGTCATCTGCAGAGGGTGCTGAACAGCCAGCGTGTGGCCCCTAGTCCAACTTGAGCACGGGCCAGGTGAATAGGAGGGTAAAGAGCAAATGGGAGGAAGGGCAGGGTCCCACTCAGCATCCCAGTGGCAACAATACACTAACCTTGCCAGTCTCCGTGAGAGGGAAGTGATGGCTGGAGATGGCTGTGGCCACAGAGACCTCCCCACTGCCTCTGTGCTGCACAGCCTGGACGCCGCAGGCTTCCCGGGGGCAGGAGGGAAGACCTCAGATCCTTCTGCTCCAGTAACTGAGACCCTGCCATGCGAGCCAGAGGAGACCGTCTGGTGACGCACCAGGGGGTTGGCTCTGCCCCAAGCCAGAGGTGTGATTGCAGCTCAGGCAGGCGTCCTGAGATGCTCGTGAGCTTGCTTCAACCCTGGGTGCTGGGAGCACTGGTGGTGTGGTGGCAGGCAGGCTCCAGTGCAGGCTGGACAAGCCCTTCTGGACCCAGGTGGGTGTCGAAGGCCCTGCCGCAGCGTGAGCATGTCTGCACACGGTAAAAGCAATCAGGACTCATGGCAGAGGTGATATCTTTCATTAGACCAACTAGATTTTTGCAAAAAACTAGTTGGTCTAATCAAAGATACCACCTCTACCACGAGTCCTGATTGCTTTTGCCTCTAGACCAATACGGCTACAACCTGGATACTCTGCACAAGTGGAGGTCAGTGCGGACAGAGCGCAACGCACGCTGGAGCTGCTCCGGTTCACGTCAGCAGAGAGCAGGAGTTACGCTCCCCCCAGATGAATATAGCAGCGGCCCCTATGCTGTGGTCTGTGGACCGTGGGTGCTCCTCGGAGCCATGAAAATGGTCTTTAGCACCAGAGCTGATCCAGAGGGCACCATTAAGAGTTTGATGTTGAGAGCAGATTGTGGGCCACTGGCCCACACCATTTGGGAGTGACAGGATTAGTTTGAGCAGGTGGAGTGAGGCACAAAGAGCGGAAAGGACTTACCTAGCCAGTGCCAAGGCTGGGAATGGAGCCCAGGAGTCCTGACCCATCACCTCTCTCACAGTGCCATGCGCTAATCCCTAGACTGCACTCATGGGAGGGGGAGTTACATGAAAAAGAGACCCTGTGTATGAAGAAGCTGAGCAGGAAAAATATAGTCACTTCCCCCCCGGGCAGTTTGGCATTGGAGACGTAAACCCTTCTGACTCACCATGGCACAGCGACTGGAGCTGCAGAAAACAGCATGCTTTGGAGAGCTGGAGATCCCTGTTTCTAAGTCTTGAGCTACGTACAGATGAGAAACCAGCTTTGCCAGGAAGCAGAGGTTCCCAAACCAGCCCCACTCCTCTCCCTCCTGGTCCAAACCCCCTGAACTCTGGGAAGTTTGGCTGGGCTCCGCGGCAGGACAGCAGGGCGTTCTCCTGCTCCGGGCCGAGGGTATCACACAGTGCCTCTGCACTGGAGGTTTTGTCCCAAGATGCTGTTTGTCCTGGGGGTTTGGGGGCTGTGATGTGTAGGAGGGACTGGAGTGCGCGCGCTGATGGACCGGGCGGACAAGGCATCCGTTACGTGGCTGCCTGCACTGCGGGGGACTGACCGTTGTGAGCCCCGTGTGCCTAGGTGGTGGGAGGACCAGGCGCGGAGTAGCTGTGCGGGCAGGGAAGCAGCAGAGCGTGGAAGTCACTCCTTTTTCTCTTCAGTCTCCTCGCAGACAGGCATTGTCCTCTGGAAACTTTGCCCGCAGCGCACACCTCAGCCAGCTCTGGCATGTTGGGTAAAGTCAGTCCGGAGCTAGTTCCTTGACCTGCGTTCATGTTAAATCATTCACCGGTCCCATCAGCGCCTCTGAAGGGTAACAAGAAAGAACAGATGTTTCTGCCATTTCCCATCCTTGTTACGGCCTCCACGTGGTCAGCGAATTCCTTGGGTGGCATTTTCGGCTCTTGTTACCGGCCGGTGATTCTGCTATCTACGGATTTGTCTCCTGCCATTTTCTCTTCTTGTTAAAATCCTTGTCACAGCAGAGAGGGGAACAGATGTGATGGGCTGGAGACCTGGGGGTGTCTGCAGGGCTCCCCAGGGCAGGGGGAGGACCAGGGAAGATGCAGGGAGGAGAGAAAAATTTCTCCCCCCAAAGGCAGTTCAAGGATGAGGAGAGAAACTCCACGAGGGAAGGAACTAGGAGCCTGGGATCAGGAGCAAGATCAGAACTGGAGCCCCGGGATTTAGCCCAGCCCTGCCGAAACCCAAGCGCCTGCACCTGCACCAGGCCCTCAAGCCAGCTCCCCCTAAACGCCAGCCCATATCCCAGCCCCAGAAACTGCCCCCTGCCGCTAGGTGCGCTCAGCCCCGGCAGGAGGAGCGCTGTCTGCCGTGTCCTCAGCACCGCTCGCGCTGGGGCGCAGAGACACTGCTCCCCTCGGCAGAGGACAGGCGCCGTCCAAGCTCGCCGACGGCTCCGGTTGTCTTCAGTAGCAGCCCCGCGCTTGACCCTTTGCCCAGCCGGTCCAGGTGTGGAGGAACAGATGAGAGCGCGAATCCTGCGGCAGCAGTGGGTGTGAAAGGGCCAAGAGACAGGAGAGGAAGGGGGCCAACACCAGCTCTGTCGCTCACTGGTGTCGTCGGCTCCATGTGCGCCAACGCTGGGGCCAGAGCGGGTGGCCCCTAGTCCAACTTGCGCATGGGCCAGACGAATAGGAGGGTAAAGAGCAAATGGGAGGAAGGGCAGGGTCCCCCGCACCGAGCCCCAGAGCAGTTGAGCACTGGGGTAGACAGACCCCTGCTCGCCCTGCCTGCAGGGAGGCAACAGTCCTGGCAGATAATATTCCTCTTGGAGAGATTATTGCAGCCATAATCTCCTCGCGTCCTAACTGTCATTGCCAGCAGGATCCGGGGTGGGAGCACACGCCTGCTGGCACGGATTGGCAGTCACTGACCCGAGATCATTTGTGGCTGGGTTGGGGAGTTGCCCTCAAGGAAGCGTGTCCTTCAGAGCCAGAGGCAGCTGAGCCTCTTGTATTAGCTTATTGCCTTCCAGTGCATTAGTTCAGCCTGGTCTCATGATCACTTCACAGCCCCACGTGCCCTTGCTGAGTGGTCTAGGCCTGGCTCTCTCGGACACCTCCCCAGCAGTCATCGCCCACTGGCTGCTGTGCAAGGTGGCAGGCAGGCACTGCTTCTTCTGCAAGCCTGCTGCTAAATTTTCTTGCCCCGTTGGGGAGATACCACAGTGTTAAACACCTCCTTAGAGACACCAGGCAGCTCCAGGCAGGAGGCAGTAAGGTTTAACTGGAGCCTAAAGCCCTCTCTTCTTACTTCTCTCCCTCCCTGGGGGTTTGCCTGGGCTCTGGGGTGCCGGAAGTGCCACCTAGCAGGGTGTAACGCTCCTGCTGTCCAAACCTGCCTCTTGCCACTTCCCGGTAATTTCAGCGACAAGGAGCTGGAGAGCCCTCCAGGGTGGACATGCGATCCTGGATGTTTAGATCAACCCCACCCCTCCCCAGATCATTCAAATCCCACCACTCCCTACCCCAAAGCCTGCCTGCCAGGCAGAGGGAGCCCCGCCAAGTGCAAGTCCCATCGCACCACCCCCGCCAGGGCCAGCATCCCCCAGGGGCGGTCTATGTGGGTGCAACACCAGTTAGCCCCTTTCCCTCTGGAAACAGCTCCTACCTGTTGGGAGAAAAGTCTCCAACAGAGCACCCATCCCGACTCCCACCCAGAAAGCTCAGATCCAAGCACAGCACACATTGGGCCCCTGGCCTGGCTCTTTGCACTTGCATGGTTGGCACCATGCACGGCGTCATCTTCCAGGGCAGGCAGGGGCCTGGTGTTTTATACCTTCCCTGACTTAGAGGCAGGTTCTTGGCTTGTGCTTTGGTGCTGCCTCTTCTCCCTGGTTCCCAGTGCTGAAAGGGACCTGTTCTGCCCCAAAGGAGCTGAGCCTTTGCACGTGGCATCCCTCATTCTCCTGGAGCAAGAAGCATTTCTCGGCTGTGTCTACAGAAGGGGTCGGTCTCTGGCCTGACACACTTGCATCCCCAAAGATGTTATGGACACGCATGTGCCAGAGGGCATGTTTGAACATGAACCATGTGCATACTCACACATGGGCATGTTCATACCTGTGCACGGATGGGCAAGCACACACACGTGCCTGCGGGCCTCCAGGGAGTGTGGCCAGCAGCATCTGCAAGGCAGTGGAGGAGCCTTTTGCCAGCTCGTGGCTCAGCGAGTCAGGCTCCCTGAGTGCATATTAGGCCCAATTTCCTCAGCTCCAGTGGGTTTCTGACCCCAGGCAGGATGGTGCACTCAGCTCGTGCTACCGCCACCGCAGCTGCCTGCTTCCGCCTCCTGTTTGTCTGCAGCAGGGGGGCAGCTCCTGGGGCCTTTCTCTCTCCACCTAGCTTCCTTTCCTCTCCCGCCCACGCCACTCGACAGCTCCAGAAGACCAGCGTGGCCTGCATCCCCATAAGTTCGCTGAAGGCCTATAGAGATGTCTTACAGCATACGACCAAGTGAAGGCGCCTTGAGCTCAGGCCATGAGCAGCCAGGAGGCACTGTGGCTTGGTGACCCCGGCAGGCATCAGCTCCCCTTACTGTCCCCAGTGCCTGCTGCCCCACATTGCCCCACTGGTAGTGATGGAGACCCACCTGTTGCACCACTGGCCAAGCAGGGCCCTTTTCTGATTGCCCCCCTCTGCAGGCGAACCTGCAAGCACGCACATACCCAGTGTTTCTTCGCCCCTTCTTTGACTGTCCTGATCCCAGGCAATGAAGAGAAGCAAAGAGGTTTAACTATAAAGCTTCTGAATAACCAGATGGGGTTGGATGGAGCTTCTCCAAGGGCATTGGACTGATCTCCCCAGAGACTCACCTTCCTTCTGCATCTAGGTGAGGGAAAGCAATGTTTATGCGACTCCCCAGTACTTTAGAGTAGCTACCTCCCAGGTGGTTGGGGAGTCAGGCCCCTAAAGCTCATGCCCACCATGGCCCCTCTGCTGCGCTGGCCAGTGGCAGTGACAGAGATGGTTTTAATAAGGGGGAAGATCATCAAGGCACCAGAGTGTTTCAGAAGCCAAAGTCCAGGGTTTTTTTAAAGGGATTTGGAAGCCTAGAGTTGCGGATAAGTAATGGCACCGGCTTCATATTTTCAAAAGCTCCCGAGCTGAACATGGCCCATCCTCAGCTGTTGTTGTCACCAGCACTGCTGAGTGGGTAGGAGGATTGTAGAGGAGCGCCAGGCCACTTCAAGCTCCCTCCTCTGCTGTCTGCTGTTGCTTGTCAGGCATTTCAGAGCTCATGTCCCTGATTTGTCCATCACCAGCTGAGACCAACTGTGATACAGGGGCATGGAGGAGGTGAGCTTGGATGTCAGGCCAGTTGGGCACTGCATGCTCTCAGCTGTGACACCGTGCAATCCTGGCAAATGAATACCTTCCTTCACTGCACCTCATTTTTCCCCTCCTGCAGGATGGGTATGTAGAGAACCCCATCCCCCAGGAGGGGTGGAGCAGGTGTGAGGTTTAATGGTTCATATCCATAAAGTTCTCAAAGTGCTTAGATGTAAGGTTGCAAGGCAGATTTTGCCATTACAAGTGAATGCTGCTGAAGGCAGTGAGTATTCTGGGCTGGAGGGTGTCTCATATCAATGCCACCACCAGGGGCGTGGAAACCTGCCAGGTTTGCTTCTTCACCGACCTTCATTACCCAAGAGTAACAGCACCTGTGAGAACGAGGGGATGCCTACCACCCTGCAGCAGAATCCGTGCCGAGTGCCACTGCCATTGGAGGACACCCTACAGGTGCAGCAGGTCATGATGTGGGGGGTCATGATGTGATGCCTGGCTGAGGGATTGATAGTTACCTGTCAGACACCTACAGTCTGACAAATCAGGAGGACCCAAGACACCTTGATTACATTTTACTGTAGCAAAGTCACATCCTGAAGGCTCCCTGATACCAGCTCACATTTCTCTAGTGTCTCCAATCTGCAGATCCCACAGGCCACTTGCAAGTAATCAGCGTCTACCCAGAGCAGTTACAGACTCTTCATCACTGGAGGGTTTAAGAGCAGATTAGGCAAACACTTGGAGGTTAGATGAACATCTTGCCGGGGTCGTTTGACCCCAGTACTCTTTCCTGCCATGGCAGGGGGTCAGACTAGATTATCTGCTCAGGTCCCTTCCGACCCTAGAAACTATGAAACTAGACAGTTTAGACAGGGCTGATCCTGCCTCAAGCAGAGGGCTGGACCGGGGTGGCCTCCTGAGGGCCCTGCCAGCCCAATTCTTCTGAGTCTGTGATGACCTGCATCCCCCACAGTGGTGGCTAGCAGAGTGGGCAGAAGTCAGCACAGCTGCTGACCCCCAGCCAGGTATATACTGCTGTTCAAGAACATCAACCGCAGGAGCTACCCACCACCCAAGCAGCAATGGGGCAGGCAACAGCCATGCAGCTCCAGCGGATACAAACATTGTGGTGCCATGAGCTAGCAAGGAGCAGCAATAGCCAGTTGCAGAAGGAGGGTCTGGTAATAGGAAATGACTGGAAGAGATAGGAGGAATAAGCAAGGCAGGCAGGCTCATAAGATGGATCCTGGCAGAATACTGTGACGGGAGCCATCAGGCATCCCCAGAGAAGGTAGTGGACAAGGTTTGAATTAAGGTTATCTCTGATCCGGGGAACTGGGAGGCTTTTGCACAGCCCCTCAGGCCCTGGACAGCTGGGCACTCCTGAAGGTATTTGCTATGGGCGGAGAACTGACTTGAGCCCTGTTTTGGCTGCCTTGCTTTGGTTTCCATTTATCTATTTATTCTGACATCCACAGCCTTGGGCTCCCAGCAGTGCTGAAACAAATAATACTTAGATGGTCAAGCATTGAATCACAAGCTCCTGAGAGAAAGGACTGTCTTTACTTCTATGTTTGTACAGCACCTAACAATGGGATCATTTTTTGGGACGGGGGCTGCTAAATGTTACCACAATCCTATTACTGCTACTAAAAATAAGAACAGTGATTTCTCCATCGGTGTGAAATAACACTCGTTGGCACCAAATTCCTTGTGCAACTTCATTCACGAGCATCTCACCACCAGACAAACTCATTTTTCTCAGTAGTTTGATGATGTTACACATCAGTTCCCTACAGCCGAATCACTGGTGCCCCACCAGTGCCCCCTGTACCTCCCCAGGTGCTCAAGGTCATAACAAAGATGGAACATTGCAGGCTGCCCAGAAAAGGTCAGAGAGCAAAGCGGCATGGGCCGGAAGAAAGGGAAGAGAAGCATGTGTGGCACTGGGGGTTCCCAGAGAAAAGCTGCGGTGATGGAAGGATACTAATCCCTCCAGAACAAGGAAAGTGTTTCATCAGCTGGAGGACACACCTGGTCAAGGCCTGTGTGTTTTCAGCCACAGTGAGGAGAGTGTTAGTAATCCTGATCTACAAAGGAAGCATTGTGCAAGCTGCAGCAGACTTTTTAGGATCTCTCTGATCTGCCCTGTACAAACAGCCTGTGCCCTGGATGGAGACAGCACAAATGCAGCGACAGGCATCCTGCACAATATTACACCGGCCCCAGAAAAACCCCATGGGACTGGGCCATGGCAAAAAGGGGTCACATAGGGCCATGAGGGGATGAGAGAATATAGTGGCTGGGGCTACATGAGATGTCCCTGTGATACAGGCAGGCATACCCACCTTGGTCTCAATCTGCCCAACCCAGATTAGGAGCAATGCTGATGTAATGATGTAGGCTAGCAACCAGAGTACCAGCCTGCTGGAGATCCATGCGGCAGTCACCCCTTCCTTTTGCAGTACAGCCACAGCCCTAGTACACCAGTCCCACACATGTTCTCTCCCTGTGCATGCATCTGTCACAACACACTTAAGCCTGGTCTGCACAAATCAACTGCACCAGGCTCACCAAAGGCCAGTCTGCACTACAGTCATGCCAAGCAGAGGTGCTGTAACTAAACTGGCTGAACATCCCGCCTGTAGATACAGCACCTTGATGTTCAAATGGATGTCCCAGGAACAGGGACTTGAAAGCTAATGTACCCTGAGAAAGATCATGCATAGCTAGTGTTTTGCTAAGGCAGGGATGGGCACTATTTGGCCCAGGGGCCAGATTTGGCCCACCAGGCCTTTCTATCCAGCCCCTCAAAAATTTAGAAAATGAATATTTAGTTACTCCTGGCTGCCTGTCAAAGATGACAGGAGCCAGGGGCAGTAGGACCCAGGAGAAGCCAGCAGCAGGACCCAGCAGCAAGGCCTGCCCAGCCCCACCCTCCCCCCAAACCAGAAGCTCCTGCCTAGCAGAGGCTTCTGGCCTGGGACCGTGGGGCTGTTCCTGCTTTCCTGCACCGGAGAGAAAAATGCAGCCCTCGATGGCTGGCCAAAACTCAGTAAGCGGCCCTCCGCCCAAAATAATTGCCCGTCCTTGTTAAGGGCTCAACTCTGCCTTCAGTGTGAAACTAGCTTAGTTCTATTAAATCACTAGAGTTATTCTAACTTGCACTCCAGCATCCCTGAGTGTAAGAGGCCTCTGAAGTGCTAGCATGGTCTGAAACCTAGGTTTGAGTCAGGCAGTCTGGAGCTCTGATTTAGCCTTTGCTGTGGGACAGCTCTCCCCTGGTTGTGCCTCAGTATCTCTATCTTTAAAGTGGTGCTGGTATCTCATATGAGGATTGTAAAACTTAGCTTGTACACGGCTCTGGAGTTGGAGAGGGCTACGAATTCTTATTTCCTATGTACCCCTCACTAGGCTAATAATGAAGCATGAGATAGCCTGCAGCAAAGTTGTTGGGCTGAGCAGAGCAGTGTGAAAACGTGATGGCGGGACCAGCTTTCCATCATCTGGGCTTGCAGCTTTGTAGAAACTTGCTAGTATCACATGGGTTTGGCCAACTAACATTGCTCCTGTCTTGCTCTTGCAGGTGCATGGGAGAATGGTAGCGGGACCGTAAGATCATGCTCTACACAATGACATGTTGGCTTCCAGTCCTGGGCCTCCATTTGATTCTCCTAAACACAGCCCGGGTGGCCGCCTGCCCAGCACGCTGTGAGTGTGCCCCTCAGATCAAGTCCGTGGTGTGTCATCGCAAGCGTCTCACCTCCATCCCTGAAGGGATCCCCACCGAGACTAAGATCCTGGAGCTCAACAAGAACCGGATCCGCTGCCTGAACCCCGGGGACCTGTCCCCTTACCCTTTGCTGGAGGAGCTCGATTTCAGCGAGAACATCATCACCAATGTGGAGCCAGGAGCCTTCAGCAACCTCTTCAACCTACAGACCTTGCGGCTGCGAGGCAACCAGCTCAAGCTGATCCCGCCTGGGGTCTTCACCAAGCTGGCCAACCTCACCCTCTTGGATATCAGTGAAAACAAAATCGTCATCCTGCTGGACTACATGTTCCAAGACCTGAGGAACCTGAAGAACCTGGAGGTGGGAGACAATGACTTGGTGTACATCTCCCAAAGGGCTTTCTCTGGCCTACTGGGACTGGAGCAGCTGACCATAGAGAAATGCAACCTGACAGCCATCTCTGCAGAATCCCTTTCCTACCTCCAAAACCTGGAGGTCCTTCGGCTCCGACACCTCAGCATTGCTTCGCTGGAGGACCAGAACTTCAAGAAGCTCTACAATCTTTTGCGGCTGGAGATTGACAACTGGCCACTGCTGGAGGACATCTCACCCACCAGCTTCCAAGGACTGAATCTCACATCTCTGTCCATCACGTACACCAACATCACGGCCGTGCCCACAGCTGCGTTGAGGAACCTTGTGTACCTCAGGTACCTGAACTTGTCGTACAACCCCATCAACACGGTGCTGAAGGGCTCCTTCAAGGACCTCATTAGGCTTCAAGAGCTTCACATCGTGGGCGCTCTCTTGGTCTTGGTGGAGCCTCAAGCGTTCTCTGGCTTGAGGCAAATCCGCCTCCTCAACCTCTCCAACAATTTCCTCACAACCCTGGAGGAGAGCACCTTCCACTCTGTGAACACCCTGGAGACCCTGCGTGTGGACAGGAACCCATTGGCCTGCGATTGCCGCCTCCTCTGGATACTACAGCGCCGAAAGACACTCAACTTCGATGGGCAGCAGCCCATGTGCTCCTCGCCGCCAGAGATCCAGGGCAATGCCCTGCGTGACTTCCCAGACTCCATACTGTTTGAGTACTTCACCTGCCAAAAGCCCAAAATAAGGGACCGAAAGCTGCAGCACATAACGGCCCGCGAGGGGCAGCCCGTCTCCTTCCTCTGCCGAGCCGACGGCGAGCCCGTCCCCTCCATTGTCTGGGTCTCGCCTCAGCACAGGATGATCACGACCAAAAGCACAGGGCGAGCAACAGTCCTCCCTGGGGGCACACTAGAAATCCGATTTGCCCAAGTCCAAGACAGCGGCACGTACATATGCATCGCTAGCAATGCGGGGGGCAACGACACCTACTTCGCCACCCTGACGGTGAAGGGGCACCCAGCTGACAGCTCTTTGTATGCAAACCGGACTTTGTACCTCAGCGAGTTCAACGACACCTTCCACAACGACACGCAGGTCTTCTTAAAGTTTACACTGGACCTCAAAACCATCTTGGTGTCCACTGCCATGGGCTGCATCACCTTCCTGGGCGTGGTGCTCTTCTGCTTCCTGCTCCTCTTTGTCTGGAGCCGGGGTCGGGGGCAACACAAGAACAACTTCTCCGTGGAGTACTCCTTCCGCAAAGTGGATGGTCCCACCACCACCACCGGGCAGGGAGGAGCCAGGAAGTTCAACATGAAGATGATCTGAGTGCCTCTGGGAGAGGGTAATTGCTTGTCCACCGCTGCCAGCCACCAACGTGGCCAGCCCAGGATGGGGAGGGGGGAGGGAGGCATCGGAGCATCCTTTGTTTTCCAGCGACGGCTTCATTTCCTCAGGCGGGTCCTTCTCCCGAGGACCGAGGCAGCAGGACTCGCAGAGGGACCCGCTTCTGCTGGGACACTGGCTCAGGTCCACACAAGGGCTCAGAAGCAAATGGGAAGAAGTGATTCACTTCCCCGGCCTTGCCACAAACCTGGACTGAGCACCGCCGGAGGTCCAGGTGCCTGCTCCTGCAACTTAGCTCCTTTTCTGAGCGCACCCCATTCTCCGTGAGCTCATGGACCCCCACACCTCCTCGCCGGAGAGGGCAGAAGGGGCTTGAGGAGGTGCCCCCCCCCCAGCCCCACGGCTGTGGAGGCCTCCTGATGTAGCTGACATTTTTTTGTATCAACTATGCATTTCTCCGACGGCAAGGCGAGCAGCATTGGGGCCTGGAGAACCTGCTTCCCTTTTTTTTAAGAGACAATCTTGGACCCTTTCTCGGTTGTTGTTTTATGGCTCATTTTTAAATGTTTTTTTTAACGAATTTCCAACTGAAGTCTTCCTGTGCAACCATGGACATGGGCACAGCGGGGAGAGGGCTGCTGCCATGCCAGCCCACGCACTGGCCTGGGAAGCTAGAGCAGGCGCGGGGCCGCACCGGGGAGTTGCTGTGCCTTGGAAGAGTTCTTTCTAGCATTTTTAAAAAGGGGCATCTGTGAATACAAGCAATAATAGCCCGACTCTGCAGTTCCTCCCAGGCGCACGGTTCTGTGCAAATGTCAGCGCCATGACGTGGCTCTGTCCTGCATTACATGAGAGGGTTCAGGTGCCAGAAGCGAAAAGAAATGAGGCAACAGCCACGGGGTCTAGAGTCAGTAGGAAGAGATGTAGCTG
This sequence comes from Crocodylus porosus, assembly GCF_001723895.1. Classification (NCBI taxonomy): domain Eukaryota; kingdom Metazoa; phylum Chordata; order Crocodylia; family Crocodylidae; genus Crocodylus; species Crocodylus porosus. The sequence continues at coordinate 2,176,815 of NW_017728905.1, read as the reverse complement.
GGGGAGAGGGACAGGCCAGGTCTCCAAGCCCCCACCATGTGCTGACCCAGCGCTCGTGTATTGTCAAGAGGGGCCTGGCAGTCCGTCCCCCAAGCTACATCCAGCTCACCCATGCCCTTGCAGGGGCCACCAGCTGCTGGGCCCCTGACAGGTACCGGCACAGCGGAGGCAGATTAAGGAGGGTTGGATCAAACCTGTGTCTCAGGGGGGTGAAGGAAATCCCTGCTTCCAACAACCGCTGGGTATTGAGAGGGTCTCATGGCCGCTGGCCTCTCTGCTCTCCCCACTCTCATCATTCCCCCTCCTTCCCCAGAAGGGCTTTCTCAGCAACGGCAGCTCAAAGCCTCGTGCTAAGCAGAGCGGACCCTGCCTGGCCCGAGTTGGATCTCGTGATGTGAAGCGAGAGGCTGGAGCTGGTTCAGTAAAACTCACGCTGCCTATAGCCAAGCGCTGCTCTGCTCCAGGAGAGCAGAGCCCACTAGGCTGGGCCTGGAAGGGAGCAACGGAGCAGGGTGGAGCTGCAGCTCTTCTCCCCATCAGCGGCTGAAGTTTGCCCTACCGGCGAGGGAAGAGTTATGGGATCCCCATTCCTGCTCCTTGCAGCGAAGCAGGGAGAGATGCGGGGTGGAGCCAAGCCTACAGCCCCCCATCCCGAGATGACGGGGAATGTTCTGTCCGGCAGTGAATCAAACTGGCCATCTGATTGCACGTGTATTGTCATGGCAAGCATGTGTGTAAATTAGGCGAGCATTTACACTTGCACTAACGTGCGTGCAGAGTTGGGGGGCAGTCCGGAGAGCTGGGCCAGCGTAGAGGGAACCCTTGTGAACCAAAAGAGTGGTGCAGGTCGCAAAAGCAAGGATGACCCTGGGCAGGACAGAGAGCCCGACCCCTCAAGAAAGGGGTCCCTTCCCCCTGACTCGGCATCTCCGATTCCTTTGCATGAAGGCAGTCTCTGCTTCGCCCAGCCAGCACCGTGCTTGTTTTTCAAGGTCTGCAGGGCCCGTGGAGACCCTCTAGACAGTGGAAAAACAGGGCCAGATGGTCTTGTGCCTCTGGGGCAGTAATAAGGTTGGAAAATAAACAGATACTTCACCAAATGTCAAAGCAAAGGCTCCCGCCCTCCTCTCGCCCAAGGCCCCCACAGAGGAACAAGAAGAGAGCCCTCCAGCACAGCAAGTTCACCCCGCTTTGGCCATCTCCATCAGCCCTGCTGCCCGCTGTCACCGAGGGAACAGAGGTCTGGTACGTGTGTGTGTGTGCGCGCGCGCGTGCGTGCGTGCGTGCGTGCGTGTGTGCGAGACCATGCGTGCATGTGCACTTATGCATGTGTGTGCATATGCTTGCTCATGTGTGCCTGTGCATGCATGTGTGTGTGCGTGCATGCGCGCACGCACTTGTACATCCCCAGCAACTAATAATAGCTCTTGTTGATGATACATTTGTGCCACAACATTTTCTGTTAACAAATTAAGCAGCTGTCTGGTGGAGCTGAAGTGAAAACATTGATCGTGTCAGACCAAGACAGTCCATATGGCGGGAGATTATTTTTCTAAGAGGAAGACGGGGCAGGGCAGGCAGGGAAGCAAGCGAACCTCCTGCGTGGGAGCGACTGGGCTCGCTGGTTCTGGCCAGACAGTGTGGTGGAGGTGGAGGTTGGCACTCATGCATTTAGTCACGACTGCACCGGCTCCCTCCTGCCCCTGGGACCGTGTTTCTGTACAGTGCAGCTGGCTCGTCGGGTCCCTCCCATCAGGAGCAGTCTTCGGCCACCTGCCTTCTCATTAGCCTCCCCGTTCCTTGTGGTAAGCAGAGCTGGCAGGCTCTCCATCACTGCAGCACACTGATCCCATACCCCGCACCCAGAATTGGACGCTAGTTGGGTGCTTCTCGTTAAGTAGGATTGGCATGTTGTTTGTTGTAGCCACGATGAGCCACGACATATGCAAGCAGCAAACAGGGCATTTTTTTTCAGGGGGCGATATCTTTAATTGGGCCAGCTGATGAGGTGGGAGAGATGTTAGACAAGGATTCGGGCCCAAGCTACCCTTCCTCCGTTCTGCTGTCTGCTTCCTTTCCGGGCCTGCAGAAAGATGCTGGAAGCTTCAATAATAACAGTTCTCCCAGCTTTTACTGGACCAATTGACTAGCCATCACTGCTATGAAGAGGGTTGAGAAGGCAATGCCATCTAGCGGTGAAGAACTTGCTGCGAGCATCACCTTTAACTTGAGCGGCAGGATGCAGGGATGAATGGGGTCTCTCTGCCACTGCCCGGACTCAGTGGCCACAACGGGCAGCGCAGAGTACATGGAAACAGGGTCTTTGCTTAACCAGTTTTGGGAAAGTACAGGCCTCCTCTGCCTGTGGCACCACGATCTGCACAGTGAGGGATAGCGCATGTGGATCTGAGGCTTCCCCAGGGCACAGGGCAGCAGGGGCAGGAGGCAAAGGGCCCATTTCTATGCACAGCAAATGCCATTAGCAACAAGGAGCACGGGGGTAGCCACTGGAGTCAAGAGGAGGCCACTTTGTGCCCAGAGTCCAGGTCAGAAAGACACTTGCCCATGTAACACTTGGCAGTGCCTCCCTGCAGAACAGCCACTATCCACAGTCCCCGTCCAGACCAGATCTGGCCCCCAGGCTTCTGCCCTGCACAGCCAACGTTGCCTCGCTGTTCGGAGGAGCTGCAGCACTGGCTCTTTGCCTGTTTCTAAAAGCCTAGTATTTTCCCCCCCCTTATTTATCTTGCCCTTAGAGGCCACATTTCCAACCTGGGCTGTTCTCCCTGAGGCCATGCTGCAGCCCCAGGACCACAGAGACTGTGGATAGCAATGGAGCTGGAAGTTTACTATACCTAGCAGCAGCACCCTCAAAGACACTGCACTGCCCTGGGCAGGCCATGTCCTAAACCCAGTACTCCAGGCAAACTAATTAGAACAGCTCAGTGACCAGGCCGATTAGCCTGCCCTGTGCTAATTAGCCTGCTGCAGAGCTATCCTGTGCCCGGAGTAGCACAGCGTGAGAAGGCACCATGGCTGGACACGACAAGTTTACTGCATGGATGCCCTCAGTTCCCCTGGCTGCTGCACTTGCAGCTTGCCAATGCATCTGGCCTACATGCCGACCACATGGAAAGGTATGGCCCTGCAGTACGAGCGTGCACAGCCGAGTCAGGAGCCCTACGGTCTTGCTGGCAGCCTTGACCCCTTCCCTCTCTCTGTATCCACACAACTGCAGCACCTCTTAAGATGACCACAGGCAGAAGCATCTCTTGCCCAATTCCTGATACATTTCTTCTTTGAGGCTGTGGGAGAGGAGCAAAGGCCTTGGCTGCTCAGTGGCAAAGCAGAGCGGGTCTCCTTGAGGCAGGACCTGAGCTGATACTTGTCATTGTGATGAGGATGCTGATGCTTGGCCCCACAAATGGTGTTAGAAAAGCCCATGAGAAATTGGAAGCATAAATATCAGTGCAAATTAACCCGCGTGCTTGGAACGCTGGATCCCAAGCATTGCCCTCTCCCCAGCGACTCTCCTGCACCCAAGTTCATTGCCAGGCGCAGCACATCCTCCATTCCCCTCCCAGTGTCTCCTGCATGCCGCCACCCTAAGCTGTGGGCTTCCTTTCTTCCTTCCTGAATAGCCCTGTGGTCACTTCTGCCCCAGCAAGGGACTGGAGGTCAGGAAGGGAGCCAGTCCTCAAGCAAATATCTGGACAAAGAATTGGATGCACAGGCTGCTTATGCAGATAGCAGCAGGGGGGTCTGTGGGGCTGCATCCTTCCCCCGTGCCTGCCTCAGGGACTGGTGCAGGGGCATCATGCTCCTAAAGGAGCAAAAAAACAACTGTCACCCCCTCCTGCCTGCTGCACAGCCCTGGGAGGCCACAGATCCCAGCTCCATCAGACATGAAATGCACTGGCACATGGGCATCTTCCCTTCAGGGGCTGCCCCTGGCATCAGCCACTGTACTGGGCTGTTCCCACAGCTCTGCTCAGCAGGAGCATTAGCCCAAGTGGCCTGGTGCCTCTTAGCATGTGGAGCATGGAGGGGTCATACTTGGCTGTCAGCACTGCGATGTGGTACCTGATGAAGTGGGCTCTTCCTGCCTTGATAGAGCCTTGAGACCTGCCCAAACCATGGGCTAGTGTTTTAGCCAGGTGCAGAGGTCACCTGGGACAGTGAAGGGACTCCTGGACCAGTTCCCCCTGCCTGCACCTCTGACGTGGCTCTACACATATAGCCCCAACGGCCCAATCTCGGACAGCAGCATCCAGGCCCCAGCATCTCTCTAAGGCCCATGTCCTCGAGACATGGGCCCTAGAAGCAAACAGACATGGGTCTGACTCCCGCTTGTACGTTAACCTTCAGATCCACGTAGGCCAGATGCTGTACGAAGAGACAAGCACCGAGAATGGCAGAGTGAAACGGGCCTGTGCTCGGGGCTGTGATCGTGGTCCACATCCCTGCTGCATATCTTCAGCTGGTCACTGATATCACACCATCCCTCTCCTCTCCCTTGCCATGTGGCAAGAAGCAGGGCTAATTGCTATCCATTGCTGAAGATGCCAACATTTCTGCCCTCGGACTTCCAGCCTGGGAGCTTCTTCCTTTGTTTTCACCCTGTCCCATCACTGCCTCTGCCTTGGACCCATGCCCCTGAGCACGCTGAGTTGATCCTGCCCCCACCCTTCTTCCGAGCTATGCATGCCATTGTCTCCAGAGTCCCTACAGTGTCATCTCTACAGCAAGTCCTTGTTCAGTGTCTGGTTTTGTCTTTAATTCTCGGGGGGAGGGGGGAGGCATGAAAATGGAGGAGCTGGGAGTTTCCCGCCAGCTCCTGCAGAAGGGTTTCTCAGCCCAGAACATGCGCATTTTTATATGTAAGAAGCATGTGAAATATAGCTGGGGGAAAAACCAGCGCTGGCTCCTGTGTCATTTCCTTCCCCCCAACAAGAGGGACGGGGCAGCACGGGGTTTACAATCCCCAGAGGATGGAGGGAGCCCCTTTCTGGTGAGGCTGCTCTGCAGTGAGGGCTGCACTCTACCCCAGCTCTGCTCGCGTGACCCGGGGTGATGGAGGAGGGCTGGGCCCGGCCTGCTTAATCAGGAGCAATGTCATGAGCTTTGCCCCAGGCCACAAGGGAAGAGGGCAACAGCCGCAAGGACTCTGCGGAGACCCTTAATCTGCACCACCTTGGGCCTGCCCCCAGGGAGGCGTTCGCCCGCCAGCAGCAGGCGAGGTCACACAGCCCCTCACTGGGGCAGAGAAGAGAGCCTGGGGATGGGCCTGCTGCTTGGGGGCTCTCCACGGTAGTCTCAACCTCATACCCCGGGGGGCTTCTTGGACCATTAGGATTGAGGACAAGGCGAGGCACTATCTATCTGCTGTAGCCCCTGCTGTCAGCCTGGCGTCCCTGCATTCACCCGGTAAAACAAAACAGCAGTCCCACCCCCGCAACAGGCTAGGCTAAGGATTGAGTTACTCGGCGGGCGGCGGCTGCGTTAGGTAGCAAAGGCTCCTGCAAACCTTCCCCACGCTCCCCCGTCTGTCTGCAGCCACCTGCTGCCTCATCTCATACACAGCCAGCTCTCTGCAGCGGTGTCCGTACAGCACCTTGCACACTGTCCCAGGACCAGCGCTCCTTAGTGAAACATAATGAGGAATGCTAAGAAATGAAAGCGAGTTCAAACCCAGCGTGATGCTGCACGCACCCTGCACCTACAGACAGCCCCGGCCCCAAAGAGCAGGCAGCCTAAGAGCCTGCCAACATGGGACACAGGGAGCAGTCCAGGCGAAGAGAGAGATTTTAATGTGGATTCATCAGCCCCGTGTAGACACGCTTATTCAGAAGTCAAGCAGCCTTAATTCAATTGAGGCTAATTCTCCTTGGAGATGAAGGAACAGAAATTGAATCAAGATTGTTTTAATGGCGAATAAAAGTGTCTGCACAGGGGCTTAATAACGGTTAGCTAATCTACTTTCAAAGTTACTTCAGATGCACGTTCCCGAGGACCCCCTGCAGACCAGCCCTGAGCAGAGCTCTTGACTTTGCCCCTCGCTGATGGGAAAGGGACAAGAAATAACGAGCACTCAGAACTTAGCCCGTTGGTCATTACGTGGGGCGTGCAAGTCTTTTAGCGAGAGCACGAGGACAAGTTAATAGGCATAATTTACATTAGGGTTGCAGCTCTGCTCCCTTCCCAACGTGAATTGATGGGCTACTGAATCGCTATTGATTGCGGTGGCGGGGGGGGTTGCTTGCCGGCGATTTTAAAATTCTTAATAGAGTCTGCTACAAAACACCCACTGAAGAGGAATCAATTGCTGATTAATAACTAATAAATGATTAATGCATGTGTGTTAACACACTGCCACTGCTATTAATCTATTATTAATTATTAATGCCGCATTTATAAATATTGCCTTATAAATAGCACCATGCTTAGGCTTTTCCTCAGCCCCAGGGAAAGTGGGAGGTCAATAAAGAGCTAGCCACATACACAGTCCTACCCTTCTCTTCTCAGCTCTTGCTTTTCAGTGCTGCCTCTGCTGTCAGCTGTAGCCCAGGTAGCGGGAGAGTCAGGCTGGCAGGCAGGCCCCTACTTAGCGTGCCTGCCCTGCAGCCACCTCCCTATCACCTGTTTCTAGACCTCAGGCCCCATCCAGCCCAAGTACAGAGATGCTGCCTGGGCTCAGGTCTTAAGGTGCCTCCCAAGTCTCACCGCAGAAGCAGATCTCCCTCTTCCGGAAGCCGATCGGAGCTAGGAACCATCCGACAAGTTCCCCATTGAAGAGAAACTCCCACAACAGCACCCGAGCTCCTGGTCCGTGGGCCTGTCACCCAATCTGCCTTGACCGGTGGAGCAGAGTCCCAGCTCCTTGGCTGCAGCGTGCATGGCGCACTTCATGCCAGCACGTTGCCAATGCAATAGCCCACCTGCCTGGGGTACACTGCAGGGTCCAAACCAGCGGCAGCCAGTCCGCACAATGCATTCTGGGATGCAAGGGTTCGCTTAAGCTGGTCCGTGCTTGTGCTTACCAGCTGTACCTCCCCACGGCAGGCTGTAGCATCCAGTCCCTCTGCGCAGGCTCCAGTGCGTGCATCAGACTCCAGCCCGCTGAATTCACGCCCCGAGTCCCCATTCCCAGTCATGGCAGTGTGTGAACCCAGGCAGGCTGCGGGAGTGCAGGGTGGCCATGCTGATGGGCAGCTGAAGAAAGCATTTCCCAATTGCGGTCCCCACAGCGGGGCTGCACAAGTCTCCTGGGTTCCCAGGTGCCAGAGAGGTAGCAGAGGGCAGATACTGTGGACCCACGTCCGTGTGTTCGCATGTGGGCAGCGCTCGACGGCTGCTGTAACCCACTGTGGTGGATGTATGCTTTTCACCAAACCTATTTTAGCTCCCGGACATCGTGGGAACCATCTCGTTGCCTGGGTGCATCCAGCCTCTGGCAGTTCACGTCCTAACCAACCCCAACCTCCAGCAGCACAACTCGGAGCCAAGACACAGCCACGGCTGGCTAGGAAAGCGGGCATCAGGCTCTATCAGCATTAGCCCCGGCTCTACCAGATGCTCCACAAACTCAGCTGAGCGCCATGCTGGGACTGCCTCACTCCGTCCCCGCCAGAAGAAAACCAGGCCCAGCAGCACCCAGCACTACAGCTGACAAGGGGTGGGGGAAGGCCAAGAGGGCAGCAGGAACAACTGGGAGAGGAGAGGCAGATCCTGCAGCGCCATGGCATGGGAAACAGGGTTCTGGCTCCCTACTGCATCCCTTGCCCCTCTCACAACATCACCAAGGTGGACAGGGAAGGGTTTATTGAAGAGCTGTCAGCACCTTGCCGCTCGCTCCATGGATTTCAAGTGGATGGGCCATGGCATATGGTCACCTGAGCCTGGGCTTGCACCCATGGGCCCTCTGCATCCTCCTTCCTCCTCATGCCCCCCGCTTCTGCCCTCAAAGCCTCATATGCAAACGGAGCCAAGAATCCCCTATGCCATGCTACAGGTCCAAAGCCTGTAAGACAAGGGTGCTACCAACACACCACTGCTTACCAATTGAATAACTCTGCCATTGCATTTGCCCAGATGATCCTCAGAAGAGAACTATACCCTGTGGGTGGCAGGGGGACTTCAAGGCCGGTGCAACCGGCGCCCTGCCCACCTGTCTAGGGCAGTTTGCCCACCTGACTCTCCTGCCGTGTCTTTGATGCAACTGAGAAGTAGTTGTTCCTAGACAGGAGGCTGCCCATTTAATGCCCTGATGCCAAGGGCATAATGCACAGCACTGTATTGCCCCAACACCATGTCCCACGCCTTGCAGATGGCATTATGATGCGGCTCCAGCCCTACTATATTACCAACTGAACATTTGGACCCCGACCTGGATCCCTCCTACTCAAGTGGCCTAACCTCTGCCATCATCCTGGCCTGCAAACTCCCTAGAGCCCTTTCCCTCTCAGCAGTGGCCACCTCCAGGACCTTTGGCTCGCAAGTCCAGGCCTCCTGTCGAAGCCAGTCGGGACTCCAGGCCTCTAGCTTCTGGCCATCCCTTGTGGTTGGCATCCTTGCCTTTTGACCGTTCTGGTCCTGGCCCCAGCGTGGGCCGGTCAAGGTTATCGAGCAGCTAGTGCTGTCTCCCATACGGGTCCACCTTCTCGGGCCTCTCCAAATGCTGTCCCCGCTCTCTGAGCTCGTGGACCGCACAGTGACTCTGGACCCCTCCTGGACCCGCTCTTCCACCCCCGCTGGGCTCACTCTTTCTCTGCCCTTCACTGGGCCTCTACTCCAGCCCCCGCTATGCACAGTCCCTCAGGCCCACCACCAGCAGCCCCATCACACCATCCAACCCCAGCAGGGTGTAGTTTTAGGTCATGCCCTGGGACCGGGAACCTCCTCCATCCCCATAGTCCCTACCTTTGACCTCCAGGCTGCTCTGGGAGCAGCAGTACTCCAGCCTGGAGATGTTCACCCTTCAGCTCCCCAGTTGCAACTGGCAGCCCTGCTCCTTAGGTCTGGTCTTGTACCCTGGCTGCCTAGCCCTACACCAATCAGGCTACCATGTGACCTCCTGATTGGGTCTGCTACCAGTAAGGCCCCTGCACCACGCACTCAGCAGTCACCATCCCACCTTTCCCCACCCTGAGCTTCCTCCAATGACCCATCCTCATCCCAGCCCTCCCCAGCGGTCCCCAGTATGCGGCAGGGCACCAGATGACAAGGACAACTGCTTCCCAAGTCGGTGTCCTTGGCAGAGCTCTGACCCACTGATGCCTCCCAGCGGAGCTGAGCTCCCTGGGTCCCTGGCCACCCAGTGGGTAGATCTCCCTAGTGATCCCACCTCCTCATCAGCCCGCAATGGTGCGTGAGGAGGTTGCTGGAGTAGCTCAGGGCAGCCAACTCCCATTAAGCCCTATTGATCCTGCAGACTGGAAAAAAACAGCCTTTTCACCCTTCCCTATTGATCCTGGGATCACAGGCTCCTCTTCTCCTCTCATCTGCATATTCATGAAGCCAGGCTGGAGGTTTGCCGGATTCAGAGGCGCAGGTGGGTCCTTGCCGAGTGTCCCAAAGGACGGCACAGAGGCCACATTGAGCGCCAAGCGTTATCGCTCTGGCCAAGTCCCCGTTTGGGAATGCAGCAGTAGCTGTCGAGACCCGTTGCGGCGTTTGCTGCAGGGAGCCGTTGCTGCCCCGTCTGAAGGAACTAGCCCCGTCGCCACATTAGAGATGGGGGAGCTGAGGCAAAACCAGGGGGACCCAAGCCACACAGCGAGGCAATGGCAGAAGAGAAGGACTCGGCAGGGGTCCCGTCTCCCTGTGCCTGGTTCTCACTGCTTTGCCTCACCGTTGGAGCTAGTGTGGCCTGCTCCCTTGCTTGAGCACGTCATTAGAAAAGCCTCAGACTGGGATGAGTTAACGCACAGGGACCCCCCAGGCCCAGGGAAGGCGGACCTGGTTAAGGGGCAGGATGGCCTAGGATAGGAGAGACGGGCCTGGGAAATGCACAGGGAGCCCCTGTGGTCTATCTGCCCTCTGCTTAGCAAAGCACGTCCTCCCTTGAATCCCCCATTGCACAGTTTGCAGGATTTCGAGCCTCTCCAATGCCAAAGCAAGCCAAGGGTGTGATGTTAATTGGATCTCTCCCCTGGCCTGCTCCAGGCGCCAGCTTCTGTCCCACCCCACTTGCACAGCTGCCTGCTGCTGGGCCTCTAGGCCTGGTTTGCCAAGCAGCTCTTGGATGGTGTTGTTCTTTCCCTCCACTCCCATCTCGTTGTCCTCCCCCAAGGGGCAGGTGCAGGCAGCTGCAGAACCGACTGTCCCTTGCTTTGAGCTCCTGGTTAGATCTCTTGGCTGCCAGACTCCCTTATTCCCCCAGCCTCCGAGAGGAAACCATACAGGTTCCCCCATTATATGGCGTCATAGGAGACTTCCTGGCTGCTCAAAAGTAAGGGCTGATGGGGTGACCTGATTCCCCAAATAGATGCACCTGGGAACTGACCCCTTCCCCAAGCTCCCAGGGATCCAGGGAGTCAGAAACAACAGGCTGCTCTTCCCCGCTTTGTCAAGAGAAACTGCCCATCCAAGCACTGGAGGACAAAGCATCGCCCACCCACGTACCCCGGGGCTCTAAAATCTTTTTGGGACCCTTAATATTTCGCCCTGACATGGGCTTTCTCCATATTCCCCAGCCTCCGGTATCCTCCTCGGCCCCAACCCAGTAGATGTGGGAGATGAACAAGGAGTCACTTCTGCTGTCCCGGATTCCTCCATCCCAGCCCACACATCTCCTCTCCATGCAGCACCAGGTCATATCAAGTGCTGGGGTAAGCAGGAGGGTAAAGCAGAGCGCAGCCAGCTGAGTAAGAGAAGATGGGAAGGGCAAAGCCCCCCCAGCCTCCTGCATATTTGGGAGGTTCACGCAGAGGCAGGCATCTGCAGAGGCTTCAGGTAGGGAATAAAGGCAAAACGAGTGGTTAATGCTGCCCTCTGCCGGAAAGAAGAGGCACCCATGAGAGCAAAAGTACAAAGGTTTTTTACTATTCCCCCTGTGCTGCCCCCATACATCTCTGGTCTGAAGCCCAGCCCGGGCACTACTCAGTCCTGGAGCTGTGCTAGGGACAGGGTCATATACCCCACAGTGCCAAGAAGGTGATTGATACCACTGGAAAGGGCAGATTCCTCATTAGACACACACACACACACACACACACTCTTCTGGCCTTGGAAAGGCCTCTGGATTTCAAGCCAGTGCATAGCAAAGCCCCATTGTAGCAGCCTGAATATCCCCCCGTGCCGACGTTATTCTCAGAGCCTGGCGACCTCACCCAGGGCACCGAACAAGGCAGGCAGAGTCCAAACTGCAAATGCCTTCACAAGCTCTTTCATCGTGGGTTGACAAGCTGCACAGCCAGCTGCACAGCCCAGCAAATGGGGAGAGGTGGGAGGGTCGAGGAGAGCGGGGGAGCAGCTGTTGGCTGAAAAAGAGGGGGCAGCTTCATTACCCTCTGCTTGGTCATTTCCTGCATCCTCCTATCGTCACACCATGACAGCACGGTGAATCAGTGATGTGTCACTTAGCCCCATGGGGTCAGCCCACCTCATCCGGGAGGCGCCTGGGACTCCTGGGATAGGACCGGCTCTAACTCCACTCCCTTGAGAGCTCTCAGCCAGGGGGCAAAGGGCAGCAGTGGGGCAAATGTACCCGATGCCTAATGTTCACATCTAAAACCTTCCAGACCCGAATGTCTACAAAGCTAGGAGAGGCTCTGAGCTCCTGAGCGTCTAGCTGAGCTCATCACTAAGCGTTGCTAAAAATGTACCAATGTCTCATAAAGCTCCAGTGACAACACTGCCACGGCTTCTGCAAACAGCGCACCCTCTCTGCTCAACATCTTCTCTCCCCCCACACCCAGGCCTCACTACCGCCGTGTTGCAACAGAAAGCTAATCACCATTGCAGTCTACATGTAGATCCTGGATGGCACCATCCCGGTGAGTGGGGTTTTAGTAGGAGCTAGGTCACAACCACCATCTCCTCCTGCTCAAAGAGGCTGGAGCAGCCGTTGCAGGACGCTGACCCACATAAGCGAGCATCAAGGGTGCTTTGAATCGTGGAGACCCACAGACCTTCTGAACGGCCCTTCAGTTCCAGCGCTGCACTTTTCTCAGCCGCTCAAAGCAATGAGGTCACTCAGAGAAACGGCAATAACGGGCCTCGATGCTATAGATAACCCGCCATTCTGCGCAGAGCGAGGTGATGAAGAGGCTCCCCAGCAGCACAGTATTAAAATAATAGCCAAAAAAATACGACAATTAGAAAATGCAATTTTCCAGCGGGTGCCTTTAAAGGTCTTATCTCCCACCGGGAGGCAAACCAATTTCCTTATAAATTAAAAATAATTCAGCTCGCTGGAAGTTTACTGCTTCAGTTCCCCAAATCCCCAGCTTGGATGGGTTAGGGAAGCCGCAAAAGCCTGCATGCACCTCTGGTCTGGTCTGATCGCTGGTCAGAGCCCAGCCCCGCTCAGCAGCGGCTATGAGCGGTTATTACTATAGGATAGCTGGTGCAAAATAAGCTGGTGGTTCTCAAGCCTGTCCTTTCTGGGCTGCTGTCGGCATCTCAAAATGTGAAAATCCATTGCTGTGGCAATCCCCAGTTGCCCCGCAAAGGGTACGGCTCCTGCCCGTATGTCACAAAGCCGGTGTGTAGGTTTCTATTTCAATCATGGGTGAACTTGAACTTCAATTAATGGCTGAGAAAGCTCCCAGCCTACACCCGAGTCACCCGCACAGTTCTTTTGACAAAGCCAGGGAAAATATATTATGACAGCCCTGATATTTGAGGCAAAAAAAGGCCAGAAAAATCCCTCAGGCCGTCTTCATATAAACCCACCAAGGAATTCATCACTGGTTCAGGTATGCAGGTTGCAGCCGTATCGGTCTAGAGGAAAAGGCAGTCAGGACTCATAGCACAGATGGTATCTTTTATTAGACCAACCATATTTTTGCAACAACAACAAAATTATTTAATTGCAACCTTTTGGGCACAAACACCCTTCCTCAGGCACTGGAGAAAAGACTAAGAGTTCTCCCGGGTAGAAATGAAGGTTCATATTTCATAGGATTTCACAGAGGAGTTGAGAGATGGAAAACTCCTCCGGGCAGGCAGCTCATAGCTGGTCTGGAGCCTCTCACCTCCTGTGAGGATCTGCGATGATGCAGATTACCTTGAAACAAAGGCAGGAGCAGGATCTCAAGTTTCCGGTGGTCACTGGTTGAAGTGGCTTGTGCTCCCTTCCCCAGGCCTCTTGGGCCCAGCTCAGCTCCAGTACAGCCCTGCCCATAACGAGACGCTGGCTCCTATTTCCCCCTCTTCGATATGCTCCCCAGCTGGCCCTGCCTGGCCAGTACACCCCGCTCAGGGGCTCCCCATTGAGCAGGTGGCTCCACGTTGCAAAGCTCCCAGGAGGGAGCCCAGGCAGCTGCACAGGGTGGGGGCTGGGGGGCAACCCTAAATCCAGCCTCTAATTTCCCCCTGCAATTTCCTTGGGAACAGACCATAGTTGGGGGTTTTTAAGGAACTTTCTTTAGAGCCCTTTTCTCCCCAGTAGGACGCCTCCTCCCAAAAGGGGATGGGAACAAAACCACCGCTGCTTCAGATAAGGAACAAAGAGAGAAACCCGAGCGGTTTCCCCGCTAACGAGTCCCCATCTGGGAGAGCTCTGGCATCGTTGTCCCCTGGGGAGTTTCTGGTGCCTTCATCTGATACCGGTGGCCACTGTCAATATGTTCTGGACCAGATGGCACCCAGATCTGAGCTCCAGAGGTCTTCCCTGATCCCTGGGTGAGTAGAGAGATGAGAGTTGTAACCCTCCCTGCAGCCCTGTACCTGCCTCCATTGAACCAAGAGCCTCAGGACACTTCTCTAGCCTTTTCCCTGCATGGAAGCCAAAACCAATGCTCAACCCCTTTCCCTTGCTCATCTGGGAGAGCCGACATCCACGCCCCTCGGAAAGGGGAATCCTTTAGGAAGGGCGCTGCTAGGCATCAGACCAGAGAAAGGGAAAATGAAGAGTTAAAAGGAGCATGGCAGAGGTAGAGAATGCATCACAGCCCAGCCCAGCATCAGCTACGAGCTCTAGGCAGCCCTTTTCTTATTTTCCTGCTAATGTTTAATCCAGCGAGGGCCATCAACCTCCCAAAGCCCCTTTGGAAAGGCAGCTGAGTGTCACCTCGTGGCGATATGCACTGGATTGGGACTCCAGAGACCTGCTCCAGGCTCAGCTCTGATGTTAAAAATTAGTCCAAGGCTCTAATCTTCCCTTTCGGGGAAAAAAGAAATAATAATGCTCTTGCGTACGGGAGGCTGCAAGGGTGACAGCATTACTGTCTACAGGGCTTTTGGGAATAGCTTAGTTTTTATAGCCAGGGAATATGAGGCCAGCAACTCGTTCACACTCTTGGGGAACAGCTGGGATGGGAGCACAGGCTGCCCCCACAACACGCTGCCTTTGGAGGGTGCCTGTAGCATGCGGCAACAGGTTACCAGTGCTGGAACAGGCTGCCCAAGACCCAGCTAGACAAAGCCTTGGCTGGGATGATCTAGATGGGGTGGTCCTGCTTCAAGTAGGTGGTTGGACTAGATGTGACCTCCAACCCTCATTTTCTGTGACTCTGCGCGTGCCGTAAATCCCTGCCCGAGGGAACAGGAGAGGCTGCTTGGCTTGCCAGGAGTCCCAGGTTGTTCTAAAGAAGAGGGGGAGGCAGCTCAACCCGAGCACAACTAACTTGAGCTGGCAGGTGTGTGGGAAGGGAGTGAGAGGGAGCCATGTCTGAAAGATCACTGTCAAACCCATTAATAAGCTAGAGCTTGGGGAGCTGGAGCCCAGGCAGGCACGGATGTGAAGGGACGTGCGACTGCTGTCTCACACCGGCGCTCACTCAATCCACCTCCCACGGCACCCCTCTGCTCATTATTCATCACCTCCTGGTGAGCAAAGCTGATGAGACACCACTATGCTTTGCAGGCCCTGGCTCACAGGGAGAAACTAGCTGGACCACAAGTCACCAAAGGGGTGACAGGGCCAGGGGAGAGCCAGGCAAGGAGGGGAAATATTTTGGAAGAGACCTGAGCCCATCCGAGTGGATGTCCTCACCCCCCTTGGATTGCTGTGGCAAATCAAAAGATACGAGTAAAAGGAGAGATCCTATTTCACTGCGATTATGCAGAATAATCCATCATTTGAAGATTTATCATGTAGTAATCTCCTAGTGCTTCCCTCTAAACAAACTACGTTTTACAACCGTGACGTGCTATTTTACAGATGCATTTCAAAAAGGTAATTTGAACAAAATAAATGTGTTTCTTCATTGTGCTCCTTTTTTTTTTTTTAGCAGACCACTTTTTTAAAGCAATTCCAAAATATGAATTTGAAGAAGAAGTGGTGGGTGCCCCCCTTTCACTTTTGTAATCAGAACAGTTGATCTATCGTATTTAATATTTGGTTTACATTTAGCAACCATGCTATTATGGAGTTTCCGTTTGGAGGGTTAATTCTGCAAAATGCTTTAAATTGGACCAATTTAGAAAGAAATTTAGCTATTATCTGAAGTGCTAGTGTACACCGTCTTTGCTTTCAGATAATGGTACAGTTTGTTTAAACATGAAGCCACTATTGCAAAACATTTTAGACAGCTATTTTCTGTAGACAGCTATTTTCTGTTCAAGATGCAGACGTGAAAACCTCGCATCTATTAAAAAAAAAAAAAAAAAAAAAAACACACACCACGCTTTCAGGTATAAAATCATAACATTTCTAATCCCGAACAATGGGCAAACAAACAACACCAATGTGATACCTCTCTTGCCATATTTTATCATCTCAAGGGTTTGGAAAAATCGCCAGCTTTAATCTTTTGTGGGTCATGTAATATCTCTAAAGCCTCTTAAATTACTATTCCATGAATGAAGTCCCACCTGAACGACTTTGTAACATCAATAATTGAATGGTCATCTGATTAAATTAAGCTTCTTCATTGCTCTGTAATATCTTGGATTACTAATTGCAGGATGTCACACAAGTGCTCTAAACTAATATATTACTTACACTGGCGTTCCTTGATTTTTGTGCTTTTGTTCCCAGGCATACAGAGATATCTGAATGTCACCATCACAACTACAGCCAAGCAACCAAGAGGGGACACACCATTCTCCATAAATACATCAGGGAAATGCACAGGAGGAAGGGAGGGAGCAGAGGCTCTTTAAGCAAAGGGAACTGCTGGCACAAGAATAAGTAGTTTCATTTGGCCATGAATACATAGAGCCGGGATATGTAGAGACGGTCTTTATGCTTCAGAGCAACGAGGTCCTGGGACAACCTTCCACTAGGAACAGCTGGGCAGACAGATGAAGATGGAGATAAATATGAATATACTAGTGAACCCACACTTTGCTGCAGAAGATTAATTTGATTGTTTTATAACCTTTTGTCATAATCATCATCATCTTCACTTTATGGTTTATGCATCATTGCCTGTTCCAACGTCAAAAGCTTTCAGACCGTCATTTCCACCGGCTTTCTTCCCTTGTAGACTGATACTGAAATTTTTGACATAGGTGAGCTGCCAACCCCACCCCCCCTGCAGTACCATTAATCTGTAAGACTAGACCAGTGCCCCTTTTGCCGATGTTTTCACAGGTCCCTGAAGACCTCATGGCACTTTAACAATGTCATGAACGTTAATAGATGCACTGTACCTGGGATCCAGACAACAGTGAATCTTGAGCAAAGCATTGACTGAACGGCCCTTCATCGTTATATCACCATGAATTGCACGCAGGCCGACAGATCTGGCCTCTGGAATAAGAGATGTAATTTATATAGACGCTATGGGGCCTGCAATAGGTGGGGCCTGGACTTGATGCCCCAGTCCCTCTGCTCCATGCTCCTGAAGAAGCATAATTCAGGAGGCTGCTAGTCGGCACCTCTTTGACCTCTGGGCAATCTTAAACATCACTGAAGCCAATGAGCATCCCAGACACATTTCATAACAAAATGATTAAGTGGTCCCGAGTTAAGGAGTAATGAAACAATGGAAGCTAGTGCTCAGGAAGGGCACGAGGTTAGAGCTAAGCCACGTGATAGAAAGGGTTGCTTTGGCATTAACTGCAAACGCAGGGGTTGGACCACCGATCGGTGGAGCTGTAAGGGCTCTCCCAAGCCCAAGTGAAAGGTCCCTGCTTCCACTGACGTCAAGGGCAAAAGTTGCACCCAAGACTATGTCTATGTTTGGCGAAAAGCCTTTCTAGGCAGCTAGCATAGAGATCTCTCTCTTACAAGTCCCCTTAGTGCACATGGCATCTCTTCTGGCCGAGCAAAGGCCTCTGGAGCTCTTTTATTAGGAAAGCCTTGGAGTACCGCACAAGTTTGAAGACTCACGGTGGCTTCCCTGTGAGCTCGTGGCAGCAGCTTCACACAACGGCAGTCCCCAGGGGCTCATCTTGAAAACTGGTTCCAGTTTCTCCATGCATTGTAGCTCGTCACTGGCAGGGACACAACTTCACCTTGCTTCTTCGGCAAAGCTATTAGATAGGAAGACAGGCTATGGGGGGCGTGGAAAAGAGGGCACGGAGGGAGATTATCCTGCAAGTTGCTGAATAATTTCACCAGCCAGGCTTTATTCTGCCTGCATTCACCCATGCCTCCTGCGTGCAATGACTCGGTTGCAAACTTAATAAAGAAAGAGCTGGGAGTAGCATCAACATATTTCCAGTCTGCTGTGTTTTGTTGCCTCCTCGGTAGCAGACAGCTATTATCTTGCTGCTTATCTATCAGTCTGACTTCTTATTTAATACAGTCTTGAGCAGATTCAGGCTGCTTTCTTACTTGAAACTGCACAGCAGATTTAGGAATCAATCAACGGGTAGCTAGCACAGGACTCAGAAAAGGGAAAAACAATAAATCAGCTGAGACACTTCCATATATTCTTCACCAACACTCAGCAGTCACTACCACAAACCTGTCCTAAAGCAAGTCGTTATTGTGATCCATTTCTGGGCACCATTTATTTCCCTCTGGCCTCACAGAAGCTCTCCCCATAATAGCCTCCCTAATATTTCCCTTTTTTCCCTTGTTATGAACCCCCTCTGCAGAGATGCATCTACCACGGCTCCATTTGCCTTTATCATGCAGCTTTAATTCTTACATTTCCAGGGACCTTACCATGTTCCTTCCCACCTCACAATGGTGACCTGCCCCAGATGATCTCCAGAGGCCCCTTCAAGCCCTTCTTTTCTATGATTATCATTAAACACTCTCTCATATCCCATCTCTTTGTTAGCAGCTGATGATGGACTCCAACTTCACTTTTAGTCCCGGGTGCACGCGGCTTCTTGAATATCACATGGAATGACACGGGTATTTTTCTTTGTCAGACCAATAGGAATCACTGTGGCCATAACGCTCTGAGGATCCTCAATACAGCTCAATCTAGAAAGGCATATGAGACTCTAGGAAAGTTCCTGGAAACAATGCAGAGATATGGGGAAATGCTCAGGAGAACAGGTGCTTCCAGTGGAAGCTCTTCCACAGGTGTCCAGCAACACAAGAACATCCCATCTTTTGGAGAAAATCCCATCTTTAGAAAAATCTCATCTTTTGCTACTGTCCTCTCTCGCCACCAGTCACACACCACCCCTCTGGAGAAGATGCAAGAGAAACACGTACCACACCACGCACTTAGGGAAGAGTTGCCGTCATCCTCGTGTGAATGTTCCCTTTCCTGTCACTGTTGCAACTAGCCTGCAAGCTATTAAAGTCTATGGGTTGGGGGGGGGTTTTAATGAAGGGCACACATTTCAGCTGGTGCAACGGAGCTATGACGGTTGACATCAGCTAAGCCTCTGCCCCAAGGCGCCGTGCATTTTGTAGGTCAGTTAGATTATTCTTCAGCTTCAGCACAGCATTTCACTGCTCCTTCACTCTCGCATCATTCAACCACCATAAAAATAGCCAGAGTACTACCCCACCCCCTGAAAGACCTGAATTCGTCTTACGCACATGCCTGTGCAGAAGTGCTCCACGGGAATCAGAGCCTCCATTGTCAGCAGGGACACTGGAACTGAATGGGACATTATTGAAGAATGCTGGTCCTAAATTTAGGTTGTCGAGAGGGGAGAAAAGAAGCAAAGTACAAAACCTCCTAGGAATAGAAGTGTTTCCTTAAAGTCTTCATCTTACATTTCTAAAATCAAATCCAACCAAATGCATTAAAAATAGCTCACCGCAATACCAAAAAACCTAAACTATAGCAGGATCAAGCTAGCACAGAACCAGAGAAGCTAAAACTAACTAGCACTAACCACACTATTTCTGTTGCCTAAACGGTGAAGTGCAAATAGGGGGGAAAAGGTGCTTTTCTGTTTAAATGCCTACATTATCTCTAATCATGGCATTATTTCTTATCATCGTAAAAGAAACGATAGCAATATTTGGCATCAGTATTTCTTCAAAAGTCCATCTTTTTCCTTTTCTTCTGCGTCTCGAAGCTCCCCCCAAATCCATCTTCGTGGTACCACATTCCCCTTCCCTGCTAATCTTGTAATTTTTTTTTTAATGGGCCCCACTTTACCTTGACGGTAACATTATTCGTTAAGAAATATGACACACGTAATAAATGTACTGTTGTTTAAAACAGTTTGCTGTACAGCCATTAATATAAATAACTTATCTGAATGAGGGAAATTTACTGACTCTGTAGCTGAACACCATCAATAAGATCAGGATCCTGCTGAATCTTAAAGACTACCCATTTATATTCTTTATTTTTACAACATTATAGCCCCAGATTAGGTGTCCAAGGAGAAATATAAAAGGCACGCTCCACTGCTCTACAGTGATGATTAATTACAATACCGTCCTGAGTCAAACCCACAGCTAAGACCCAAGTACAGCTGGGGAGGAATGCTTCAAAAAGCAAACAGGAAACAGCATTCAAAACGGCTTGCAAAGCTACTCTGTAGGTGACCCATCCAATTGCTATTAGTATTAAGGGCAAGGGAAATCGGCTCCAGTCACACCACCGGGAGCAGGATCAAACCCTTACACGGGCTGGGGAGTCCGACTAGCCAGACATAGTCCATACCCAAAATTGCATCGACTTTGAGCCCCGTTGCAACTCTGATTTTAATGCATTAGGTAGACATCTGGTTAAGCAAGCAGTGGGCAGAAAGTAACACCAAAAGGTGCTCAAGGCTCTGGGTTTGTGCACAAAAGTCCAGCCGGAAAAGCTCATTGTTTTGCTGCTCTCCGTTGTTTTGAGGAATTAAGTCCTGATGATAGGGGCTGAACTGACAGCTCTCAGGACAGACGGACTCTATCCCCGGGCCAGGGAGAGAAGAGAGAGCAGTAACGCCAGCTCCATCACGCATCATCATGCCAATACACTGCATATACCACTGAGAGACCAAGTGGAGCTGTGCTTTTACTGGCGTCAGACCTGTTTATCCTTGGCTCTGCATTGAGTTACCAGCTGAGAGCAATGTAAAGCAGGTATATGCACCTGTCTTGGATGAATAACACCGATTATGCCCTCTCAAACAAAAGTATTTTGAATGCAGGATGGATTTGAAATGGCCTTGAGCTTACCCATGTAAGCCACAGCAGCCCTAGCATATGGGCTAGAATAGATACTCCACTAATAGACACTGTGCAAGTGCCCTAAGCAGCTTCCTTCCTGGTGTTATTTATCCGATGCGTGCCCCGAAGTCCTACAAGAAAAGCAGGCATCTGGATTTTTCCCAAAGCTAGTGATCAAGGACTTGATGGTCTGTTGAGGTCCCTTCCGATCCCAGCATCTATGAGTCTATTAATTTCATAGCTTAATTTAATACTCAGACAACAACTAACAGAGCCTCAGACCAGTTTTCCAAGCACCAACAAAGAACCCCATTTCTGTGCACGTTCATGTTCAGGGTCGGATGGACTGCACAGCCCTGGTGCGTCTCTCTGACCTAAAACAGATCCTCAATTTTCTATATAAACCTTGAGGTCCAATCCTGCAATTCTGCACTTCCCTGTTGAGATGCTGAACACTTCCAGACCCTCAGAGGGATTTGTATTTGGAAACTCGACTCATGTCATGTGAACTGGGACAGGCAATACAATCCATCCTCTTATCAGGACATTTCTGCATTAACGCATTGCTGCGGCAGGAAGTGGGAGATTCAAACTGAAACTTCAGAGGTTGTGCGTGTCCTTGCTTTCAGGGCCAAGTTACAGTCTGGAGAGAAGGTGCGAGTGCTTGGGGCAAAATGTTCAGGATTTAGTTATTTCATGCTGATCAGGCTGTCTGCGCCTGGAAACCCTGCACTCTATAAATAGTGAAAGCCCAAATGTGTTCGTGACCACTGGGGCTCACTGGCGCCCATAGGGCAGGGGCATGGCAACAGCTTCCTGGGAGCCGAGCGGCACAGGGACACTGCCGCGTGACAAATATTGCACAGCTCTCCCATTAGTGCGGTTGCCAGCTTACAAATAAGCCGCAGCTCAGTAAATGCTGTTCCCCTCATTATTTACACAGAGCGATTCATTTTGCTCACCTCACTACACCCATCGTGGAAATCTAGCCAAAACACAGCATGCAGGATGATTGGGAATTATAATCTGGGATGGTAATATTTTATTAGCGCGTTAGCCTTAAATCACTAGAGCAAGGAGGAAAGGTGGCGATGCCCAGACAGCTGCTGTTTGGACTACAGGGCAGGATGTAGCTCATTTCGGCTATTAGCAAGGGAGCCCGTGCTAAAGCAAGCACACATACTGGGAGATGCTGGCTTCTGGGGCAAAATGAATGGGCCTCTCCAGCAACTCCATTGATTTTGCTGGAGGCATTAGCATTAGAATTTGGCTGAGCTGCTAATGTCTGCGTGCCAATCCCTTCTTGTCTGCCATCAGCTGACGGCCCTTCCTCATCATTCAATTTGGTTATGGAGAGCAGCTGGCACAGAGCTACATGGCACCCATCCGCTGTTCAGAAGGGTTTGAGGGTATCGCCCAAGTGACTGCATCGATGGGCCTAGACCAGAGGTTCCCAAACTTTTCCTTATTGTGTACCCATGTCTAAAAAAACTTACCAGCTCCCCGTGTTCCCCTACCAGCATGTTTTATATTTTATCCCCTTAAAAGCCAATTATCATAATAAAAATTATTTCTGCCATTACAGTTTCCCCCAGAGATGATTTGCATACCCCCAGGGGTATGTGTACAATATTTTGGGAACCCCAGATCTAAACTAGACGGATCAATCTGTCCTGCCTCCTTCACCACCCAGTGCCAGATGTTTCCAAGACCAGCGGAAAACCCTCCTCCTAACGCATGCAGTCAGCTGGCCCGGGCTGGACAAGGAGTGCAGTCTGAATGGAGAGAGAAGTGGAGACTGTATAGGGAGATAATGAGTAAAAGGGGGTACGGTGAAAGCCTTCACAATGCAATACTGAGAAGGGAGTTGGATTTATGGTCTCGCAGATCAAGAACTAGAGAAGTCAATGAGGAAGCTGAATTAAACTCAAAAGAGAGAGGTTGTTTTTCACACAGTCTGCGAAGCCTGTGGAACTAATTACCACAAGCTGTCACCGAGGCCAAGCATTTAGCAGAAAAGTATTGAACTGGGATCTGGAAAATACAGATAGTCATTTATACAGGTGGGATGTTTTATGTTTGGAAGGACCATCTATCCGTGCGCTTCAGGGCACCAGCCAACCATAACTAAGGGGACAGGAAGAAACTCTCTCTGTAGTCTGCATCAAACTCCATCTTCAGGGTTTCGGGAATCTATTTTGAGCTCCTTGTTACCAGCCCCTGCCAGAAACAGGCTAGTGGGTGAGATGGGATCTGCCTCGCCAGATCAGACCACATGATCCTCTTCTGGAAATTAATGCACCAGCCAGTGGGAATACATGAGGCTTTTTTTGCCCAAGCCTTTTTTTCCAGCTCTTTGCCCAAACCCCTGCAACCAATCAGTATTTGCCCTAGAGCCTGAGGCCTCTCTGGCCAGCATTATCCAGCTCCTTATTAAATACAGCTGCAGCACGTCACTCTCAGACCCCCCCGACCTTGGCAAGTCAAAGCCAACTCCCTGCTGCATGACAAAAGGAGATAACACGTAGGACCCGCGAACGTCTGTTAAGACACAAATTTGTCCCATTTGTACTAAGGCTTTAAAGCAAACGCACCCTCTCTCTTAGCTTAGGCAGCCCCTAATGCAGGGGCGGGCAATTATTTCGGGCAGAGGGCCGCTTACTGAGTTTTGGCACGCCATCGAGGGCTGCATGACAGGCAGCCCAGGGCAGATTAACGTTAATTTTCCAAGTTGTTTAGGGGCCTCGTGGGCCAGATAGAATGGCCTGGTGGGCCGCATCCAGCCCGCGGGCCACATTTTGCCCACCCCCGCCCTAATGCTCTTGTCATATGCTTTTATTGATGCCCGTTTAACTCAAATGCTTGAAAACACGTGCGAGAAGGGCCGTCTGTGTTAAAGACTCACCAGGCTCCCTTGACTTCTGCTCCGGATCGCCAGCCTCCTAAAGATCTCCCGGGAAATCTTGGCGCAGGGGGCAAGTTTTTGGTTTTGTTTTAAATTGCCGTTGTATTTTGGAAATATTTCACAGACATCAGGGCTGGAAGGGACCAGCCCAGGTCCCTTCCAGCCCCGATGTCTATGAAATAATTTCCAAAATACAACAGCAATTTAAAACAAAACCAAAAACTTGCCCCCTGCGCCTGCTACACCAGGAATAGCGACTGCATGAAAACCAGACCAGAAAACCAACCACTCCATGCCCTTCACCAATTGCAGCAACGTACAAGACATTTGTAATACTTTTCATTTTGATCATTTGATATGGTGCAAGCAGCATAAATGTTACCACAAACCTATGGGGGCAGAGTGACGCCTGGAGTAACTCCATTAACGAGGAGCGCGACGCCAAGGATGACTTTTACCCCTGGCTTCCTTTAATGCAGTAAGAGGTTTTGAAACCTAGTTCAAAAGAACATCCTCCTGTAAGCAAAGTGGTTATGCAAAGTGTTGTGAAAGCCAGTTCCCCATAGCAGCCTCAGCCTGACAGATGGGCGCGAGCTGTCCCAGCACCCAGCGCTCTGCCACAGCTGCACAGCCCTCCCGAGGTCTAACACCAGCCGGGCCCTTCTCCTGGAAAACTGGCATATAATTCCCCAGTCGGTGGCCATCTCGGAGCGAGAATGTAATAGAAACCGAAGCTCTGGCCCACGAGATGCACAGCACAGAGCGCGGAGCACAGATCATTTTGGAAAAGGAGGAGATGGCAGAGTCTCAGCAAGTGGATCCCCCACCCCTCCCCGGGAAGATGCAAAGGTAACGGGCTTTCCTACTCTACTCATGCTTCAGGGGCTTACTAACTCCTGGATGAAGTGTGTCCTGAATCCAGAGAGTGTAAGCCCTGTGCTTTCATGATCTGATAGCAGCAGAGAAAGGTGGAGGGGAGGGAGGAAAAAGGCATTTGCAATGGGGGCTTGCTGTGAGCTTTGAAAAAAAAGGAAAAGATCAGAGATGTGCGTCTGCCTACATACGTGACCCCAACATCCCTAAACTTTGGGGTTGTCAGAATCCAACCCCAACCCTTTATCCAAAGGATCAGGATTAAACCAATCTTTTTAAAGAACCAAGTTTGAGCCCCGTATGCGGATGCTGGTGAACTTGGCTCCACATCTGTTCTGTGGAGCAACTCTTCCTGCTGAGACACGGGCGAGCCGAGGCATAAAGACGTTTACGATTCACTGCAGGTCACTAAGCAAGTCAGCATCGGAGGCAGGAGCAGACCCCAGGACTCTCTGGCTCTCCTCCTGTGGCCCAAAAGTACATACGGCAACAAAGATAATCATCACAAAAATCCTTGCCTCTTGCACATTTGCTGGACCATCTCAGCCACAACATCACTCCAACATGGCCAAAGATGTACTTAGAGAGTTTAAATAGCTATATACTGCTATGATGGGCCATAACGTGCTCTCTCTATGCTAGGGCTGCACTGAAACAGTATACAAAGGCTCTCCAACATTAGCAGGTAGCTCAGATTGGGATACGAATTTTGTGATTGAAGCCCATCTGTCTCAAGAGTCAACTTCAGGTGGGAGGGGAAGGGGCTGTGAAGTGGACACATGCCCACTGGAGGCGGAGGTGAAGTCAATAAAACGTGCTTGGTAGAGTGCAGCCACCTTTGGTCACTGCCAGCTCAGCCAGGACTCGAGATCAAAGTAGCCCAGTGCCGTGGTTCAGAATCAAAAGGGGCTGGTTCAAATAGCACCGGGGTTTTGCCCTTCACACTTTTGCCTTCCAGCAAATAAAGGAAGGAAGCATCTGTGGGACCTCTTCATCAGCTCAGGAGGTGGGCGGCAGAACCGCCCTCCTTAGCTCTGAGCAGCTTCCTGTCTCCAGCCAATTTTTCAGCTGCCTTGATGCCTCTCTGCTTCTGCAACCCCCACCCCAGGAGGTTGCATTGCTAGTCTTACCCCTAGGGTAGTACCCTCCCCTTATCCCGCCACCCTGGAGTCTCCTACTTGGCAGCACCCAGAAATGACATAGCTGGGATGAAATGAAGGAGGTGAAGGTCTAAGACACTGAGGGCAGGAGGGAGGGATTCGTGGAGAGGTCGGATAGTCAGCCACAGGTCGAGCTTGCGCGTGATAGTCACATGCATGCACAGAAAGCTCTCCGAGCACTGTGTGCGCTCATGCATGAGCACACACGTGTGCAGAGAAGACTGCTTTGCACTTCTCTACCACTCTACAAGCCCTCCTCATTAACCCCCATGTCACAGACGGGAAGCAGCACCGAGACGAGAGACTTGACCATGGTCATACAGCCAGTCAGTGTCCCCCAGGGACATATTCTCCCCATGGAGCAACCCTTCCCCAAGTGTGCATCCCTGGAGATACCTGCCCGTTTACCCAGGCACATACTTTTTTTAAGGGCAACGAATCAAGCTGGGTTAATGTGTAGGGGCTTGAAGGCACCTGGTCTGGTAAAAGAACCCGGGGGTGGTTAACAAGTGGAAAGCCTGCGGCCTGGGAGAACCGTCCCTATTTGATGAGTGGGAAGCCCCAGGCTGGGTCCCCAGGGAGCAGTTGACAGCCCCTCCAGCACCTGTGGTCTAACAGCCCTAGCGGCACTTCCTCTGCTTTAGCAAAGCATCTTTTCCCTTGAATCCCTGTTAAACAATCCCCCAGGGGAGCTGCTTGCGAGGAGGGAGCAACAGTTAGCCAGTGGCAAGTCAATTATTGGACCTGCCAGGGAACTGCTCCAGGTCACTCCTGGAGCCAAAGGCGCTGCGTTTAAAAGGCCTCTTAAGTTATGGGCTGCTTTAAAAAAAAAAAAAAAGACATGGTCACGGGGCAAACGTATCCCCGGTGTAACCCCACGGGTGGTTCCAACCTTGCTCATTGAAGAGGGTTTGCAGGATTTAGGAGCTGGCTGATTTCAAAGAAAGCAGCAGGGCTTGAGAGTTTTCAGCCTCACGGTTACAAAGCAGACACAACAGGACATGAGCCACCCAGACCACGACCAGGAACTGAAAGCGCTTCGAGACTCGGAGGTGGCTGGCGGCTGTGCCGACTCCTTCTTGCTTCTCGCCTTAGCAACCTTCTTAGTCTCCCCTAAAGGCTTTCTTGTCTCTCTTCTCACCTTACACCGGCCTGCAGTGTCCTCCTCCTCTTATTTCTTTCAAGTGGGTCCCTATCCGATGCCAGATATTTTGTTGTGATATTTAGGGCTGTTTGTCTCCAAGCGCCCCAAATCCCACCCTCCTTTCATCCATTTAATAATGAGCATGACACATAGGAATGAGGACAAGGGGCTGTCCGCCGTGTACCGGCTTCACTCACATGACGTGGGTGAGGGCTCCAGAAGTACCGTGGCTTTTACCTGGCAGGAGTCAGTGCCTATCCATGCCGCCAGCCAGCGTCAAAGGCCACCCTCTGCACTCCCAACGCAGAATAGATATAGGGCCAACCCCACCTTCCCCATTGCCAACCTCAGTGCAGCCTCAGCCTCCAATTCCCAACCATGACTCTGCCCCACTGAGGGGGCAGAGAGGGAAAGCGAGGCGCCACCCTTCTCGACTCTGCTCGTGTCCTCGGTCATGCGAGCGCCCCCCTCTCGACACGCTATTGCAGCCACAGGAGCAATGTGGCGCAGATGACCGGGGCGGAGATCGCGGCGCAGGGACCCAGCACCCTAGCGAGGGAGCGTGAGCGAGAGAAGGTGAGCAGGATGCGGGCGGCGTGGCTAGGGCCACGGAGCATGGACCAAGGGGCAATGCTGCCACCCAGGGGAAGAGAAGCAGCACAGACCGTGGGAAAACAACCAGTCTTTCCACTCCCCACCTCCGTGGCTGCTGCATGCCCGTTGAAGGGGTCCCAGGCAACGCCGACTCCATCGAGTCCCCTTCTCTCAGGCTTTGCTTCCCAAGGACTAGGATGCACTTGGCCCTCACCTCTCAGTTCCCTCCCTGCAGATCGAGCATCAGAAGAACGGCTGGGTCCGTTCCCAGCAGCCGCAGCGCTGATCCGAGTGCCCTTGGCTCTGCTAAAGCATCCTCCCCAGTGCAAGACCCAGATGCTGACAGCTCTTCCCAGCCCTGCAATCCAGGAGATCTCATCTACAGCAACCTAGGTGAGCAAGGGGCCTGGCCAACTGAGTCGTCACCTTATTGCTGGGGAAACTAAAGACTGCTACGAAGAGACCTCAGCACAGTTGAGGAGCATTGGGCACCGAGCACTTGAAAGCCAGTCCTCCCCATCCAGCTGCAGCTCTCCCCCCTTTCTGTATATACAAGTTGTAGCACCTTGTGCTATGAGCTTTGGGATCTCAAGAGTGAGTCATAGCTGTCCCTCTGAAAAGCCTCCCAAGGGAGCGCACAGCGGAGGGTGGTGACCAAGCACAGGTAGTTCTTCGGGCTTAGGCCTCGCGTGGGTCCAGCTTGTGCCCACGCATCGGTGCGCCTGTCCACAGTCAATGGGACAGCCATGGGGAAAGTTAAGCCCAGGCTCTACAGGGCTCATCCCCACTGCATCTGGGCCCAGTTGAGTAGACACCCTGAGCTCATCTCCACTCTCCGGTGACGCGTCTGCCCAGGGTGTACCACCTTGCAGTCCTCTCTGCAAAGGCCCCTGTTCCTGGCTCCTCATTTCCCTGCCTCCCCTGAGAAGTCATTCCCAGCTCTTGATTCCCTGCGCGCATTCAAGGAGGCAGTGGGGAGGGGGTCGGATGGGGCAATGGGGATGAGTAGGGATGGAGGGAGATGCAGCTGGGAACTGTGCAGAGTTCGGTCCCCGCCAACTCTCGGGGCACCTGTCAAACATCTGGAGGACAACGGGTCCCTAGCACAAGTGTCACAGTTATCTCTGCTGTTGCCTTCCCTTGCAGGAGAGATACGAGCACACCTGGTCCCAAACAAAGTCTGCCGAGGGAGCTCGCCTGGGAAGCTCCCTTCTGAGACCAGCTCTGACTCGTTGCCTCCACCCCTGCCAAAAA
This sequence comes from Crocodylus porosus, assembly GCF_001723895.1. Lineage (NCBI taxonomy): Eukaryota > Metazoa > Chordata > Crocodylia > Crocodylidae > Crocodylus > Crocodylus porosus. The sequence goes on along the minus strand of NW_017728905.1, from coordinate 2,148,241 downwards.
AGCAGCTTAGCAGAACCAGCTCGCTGCCCGAGAAGGTGCCCTCTCGTAACTGCCCAGGCAGAGGTGCCTCCTTCCATACTCTGCAGCACGTCGGCAGTGCCGGGACCAGCAGAAGCGGGGGATATTGCTCTTCCAGCACTCTCCTGAACAAGGAGAAGCCTCTCAGCTCCAGCCAGCCTAGGCCTCCAAGTCATCCTAAAAGATACTTGTCCAAGTCCCAAAGCATGTGTGAACCTCAGCTCTGGGGCAGGCCGAATAAAACCCAGCCTGACCCTTTTCTCAGGAATAGTCATCTAGAGCACCTGACGTTCACTACCCCCGACAGGGAGCTCCTCTCTTTCTTCAAGGACCTGGAGAGCCAAGCAACTGTCTACGAGAACGTGATGGGGCGCCAGCTTGTGTCTTTGACCCACCTCACCACCCGGGTCCAGGAGATCCTGGTAGGGAAGGAGGAGGAGCAGCAGCTGGTAAGAACACAACTCGCAGGAAAGAAGTGGGCAGCTTTCAAGCTGCTGGACAAGGAGCCATGCTGTGAAACAGGAGACGCTTGGTATTACCGCATCTGCTGTGCCCAGCAGGTCTTTGCTGCCAAGGTAAGTCCAAAAGCAAGGGGGGACCCTGGATTTCCACAGCAGCCCACAGAGTGCTGAGACAGGGTGGGGATGACCTGCTGCATCAGTACTGAAAAGGCCCACGGCCAAATACCCGAACTGCAGAGTCCTCCAGGTCCCTGCAAACCTTTCCCAGCGCTGCGCTTTTGGCTTCTTATTCAAAGCAGTTCCAGTGAAATGCCAGCGTTACCCTGGTTGACGCGCCACTGTGCCAGGGCAGAGCCCTGCTACACCCATAGAGCCCATGTGTGGTTAAAAACAAGAGTTCTCCATTTGCTGCAGCCAAATTGTAGTCCTGGTGGTATTCATGTACCACCAGCCCCACTCCCATCAGCCATTCAGCTTATTTGCAAAGAGGAACATGGGGATTTTACAACTCAGCCGGGGACCCCTGGAACAGTCACAGGCGCGGGGCATCAGTGGGAACTTTCCCCATCCTCCGTTCTTTCTTCACCTTCCTGCTTCCAGCTCCTCTTCTCTCTCTCCCCCTCCTCTTCATCTCTCCTTTTATCCTTGCCCTCTTCTTCTACCTCCTGTTTCGCTGCCTTATAGGCTACAGCCGCTAGAGGGCAAGATGGTCACACGCAAGTTGGCAAACCCCGCAGTGCCAACCATGGAGCAGTGCTGTGAGTACAGCCTGTTGTTCTTGGCCATCAACCAGCTGAAGACAGTCCTTGAAGAGTAAAAACTGTGGGCTTCACAGCAGAGACAGGTTAATCCAGCTCTGGAAAAATCCCTTCCCACCTCTAACACCCAGATCTGTACCAGCCTCAGTTATCAGCCGGGACGCCCAAAGGCACAGCACAGATTGACACCTATGTGGTTGGGCCTTATGCTTGCTGAGTGGCCCTGGGGTGAGCCGAGAGGAGCTGCACATCATATGAACCCTGCAGACCATGAGCCAGGTTTCAGGGCATAGAGCTCCCTGGAATAATCTGTGGCCACTTCTGGGCATCGGGCATAATAACCGGCCCCCTCCAGGCCTGCTGGGTTGCAGGACTACTCTGTGGTACTTCCATCCACTAGCAACCTGGTGCAATAGTACCTGGGGCACCGAGTACCACTCACAGTCTGGAGGGAAGAAATTTAGTAGCAGCTTGGAGTAACAGTGCTTGGTGGCAGTTTGGGAGCGAAGGAGAGGAAGGGCTCGCAGACTTCAAAGCACTTTCTAAAAGGCATGGAAGTGCCCTTATTCTCTAGCGTCCACATGGAGGAAAGTGGAGCACGGGAAAGAGATTCATCCCAGGCCTTGTCTCCCTGCACAGTCCCACGTCCCCTAGACCATGCTCCCCGCCTGTGACAGGGAAGGCGAACTTGCAGAAACAAGAGCACCCAGGACTTGGTCAGTGAGATCAGCCCAGCCAAACAGCAGGGGTCAGAGAGGAAAAGGCAGAGAGCTCTGCAGATCTGTAGCCTGGTTGGCCAGTAGGAGTTGCTGGACTGGACTCAGCACGTGGGCCATCTGGTCTTGCATCTTGTCTCCAAGAGTTGCCAACAGCAGATGCTTCAGAGGAGGGGGCAGGAAACCTCCCAGTGAACCACTATGGGCAAAGCGGCTTTCCAGCTCCATGCCATTAGCCAGGGCTGCATCATCTTCCATATTATCTTAGAATCATAGAAAATTAGGGTTGAAAGGACCTCGGGAGGTCACATCTAGTCCAACCCTTTCTCTATTACTGTAGTCAGCATTGTGATCTCCATCACACTCCATCTTCAGGGTTTCTGGAACCTATTGTTCCAGCCAGGACTTTGTCTTCCTTTATTAATAATTGCAGTAATATCTCACGGGTGCCAGGTGCTCTATGAACTGCGAGTGAGACACTGCTCAGGCTTCAAAGAGCTTCCAGGCTTAACCAGGTGAAATGTAACAGGGAGAGGAAGAAGATATATGGGATCGGGGAGGGTGGCTGGAGCGACTGTAGCAAAAAGCAAGGCTTTGGTAGATGCGACGTGCACAGCAAGTGGTTTGCATATTTGCTAATGGATGAGCAGATCAGGAGCAGTGATCTCAGTTTGCCCCCTGCCTCGCCACTAACTAACAGTGCTCTGCATGCCTCAAGCTAGCAGTGAGGCTTAACCATGGATTCAGAGAATAAGATAGTGGCTGTAAATGCACCGAGTTCCCCCTGGATTAGAGAGAAACAGCTGATCAAGGCACCCTGCACGTTAGCCCTAAATTCTGCAATGAGGCTCCCCCTACCACATCCAGCAAAGTGGGGGTCACACAGTGATGTTAAATGATTACACTACTGTACTGGCCGGTGTGGTGTGACTCTGTAAGACTTCTTTCTAGCAGCACCGTCTCCCTGCAGTCCCACGTCCCCTAGACCATGCTCCCTGCCTGTGACAGGGAAAGCAAACTTGCAGAAACAAGAGCACCCAGGACTTGGTCCATGAGCTCAGCCCAGCCAAACAGCAGAGGTCAGAGAGGAAAGGGCAGAGAGCTCCGATTTTGTTTTCTTCATCCTGCTCTGCTGATGGCTTGTTGATGTTTCTTCCCTGACAGGTCCATAAATGCTACCCCTGCAGTCTCTCCATACAGACTTCCCTTGGGGTGCACTTCAATATTCAGCAGGTGTTTGGCCACTTCATCGATTCTCTCCCTAAGGATGTCGTGGCTGCAAAAAGCCCTCAGAAGCTGAGCCAGTTCTGTCCTAATGAACAGGAGGAAGATGCACGTACTAGTAGCTCCCCCAGTGTCTCACCTCACCTTGCCCAGGTGGTCATCTCTCCCGAGATTCCTTACCAAACTCTGGCGGATTTTGTGACGACATCTCAACATCTGCACAGCTCTAGCCCTGGTCACTATGAACGCCTGGCTTGCCTCCTCCTCCTGCAGTTGTGCGCTGGGCTTGAGTATCTCAAGAAGCAAGAAGTTCTTCACTACAACATCTGCCCAGAGAACCTGCTCTTGGTGCACTGTCCATTTCCTCCCCAGGGCCAGCAGGACAGAGATCGGGCCCCGGAGTTGCTACTTCCAAGGTTACTCATCAGCAATTTCTCCAAAACTGTAGGAAAAACAAGACCTGCACTTCAGACTCAAGAATCAGACCGGGTCCAAAATACAGATGAGCTCCAAGTAGCCCTTCTGATCTATGAGATCTTGCATGCAGCTGACTCCTTGGAGAAGGTGTCAGGGCTCCGGAGGGATGACCTGCCCGCCATCCCAGCCCTGTCTATCTATTCGCAAGGGCTCCAGCAGCTGGCCACCCTGCTTCTCCATCCAGACCGCCACAGGAGAGTGTCTCTCCAGCAAGCGAAGAACATTTTGCAGATCTTGCTGTGGGGGCCACGCCAGGAGCTCTTTGCCAGGAACCCAATGACAGACGTCTTGCTCCAGAACTGGATCGACATTAAGAGGACGCTGCTGCTGCTGAAGTTTGCAGAAAAGTTGACAGAGGCAGAGGTGACGCTGAGTCTGGAGGAGTGGCTGTGCTGTCAGTACTTGAAAGAAGTCACCGTATATACCCTATACCCAGTGGTCAGGATCCTGTATGCGGTATAAAGCCAGGTAGCATTTAAAGACCCCTCAAGACCAACAGAAAGGGTCAACACCTTGCACCTCAGTTATGAAATATGTGGATTTACTGGGCTGAAAGGCACATCGCAGGCCTTCAATTCTTCTAAAGATACACTGAGCAGCAATTACGTGGTGGGAGAAGGGGTCATTAGACATATGGGGCTACAGTGCTGCCTATCGTGAAGTGTCTACGATGCCTTGATTAAGACTAGAGGTACCTTGGATCAGGCTTGTGCTCTGTATCATCCCTCCGGGAAGCAATTGGGCTACCTGTTCCTAGCCCACAGACATAACGCGCTGCCTGGGTAACTCGCCCACAGCCTCCCTTCCCCAAGGAGTCCCGTCCTACTCCTGTTGACTGGTAACGGAGAATGCCCAGATCTTTAATAGCTGCACTGGGATCTTCAGCCTGCATTTCTTCTCCCTCCAGGTCCCGCTCCTGTGACTCTAGTGAACTGCTCCCCACAGCTCAGGGTTCTTGCACTGTATTTTTACCCTTGCTGTAATCTCCTTCAGCCAATTTTCAGTCTAGGACAAAGGAGCCTGAACCCAGTTCACTGCAGTTGCACAAAATATTTTGCCCCTGAGCCAAGTTTTCAAGTGTTTACTCATTTACTAACTCAGACTAAGGGTTTTTTGCATTTAGACACAAAATCTTCTTGGGAAAAAAATATATATATATACACATATATACATATACATATACATATACACACACATATATATATATATTCCCCTGCATACTGGTTCTTTAATTTTGTTCTAAAGAGAGATTCATTTGTCTGACAGGTTACATGATTAAGGAGAAATATGATTCATCCGATAGACCCATTCTCCTTGGAAACAATTTGTTGCATAGTCATTAACATAAATAATAGTGCACCCGTAGTCACGTAGCTGAACAGCTTCAATAAACCCAGAATCCTGCTGAATCTTAAGTACTGCCCATTTATGATCTTTCTTTTTACAGCGTTATGAAGCTAGAAGATACATTCAGGGGGAAATAAAGAGCTAAGCTTCACTGCTCTGTAGTGATTGGTCATAATGGATAAGAAAGTGCAATAAATAGTGCGAGTCAGTTTATGGCTGCTGTACATGGAGCTCACCACTGCAATCAGGTCTCTGGATGTTCATTAAGTACCGCGGGGCTGAAAAAGCAACAGCATTTGCAGATCAACCTCTGCATCCCAACCTCCACTGAACCAGGACCCCAGAGACCTGTATTTGGACCCCTGGGCTCTGTTGTCTGCAGGGTGATCTAGGTGTTGTCCTCTAGGGTGCTGAACTTTGTAAGACATTAAGCAGAGCTCAGGCTCCCAAGCAGTCAGCAGCAGCTACAGCCAGGGGTGGCCAAATCCCTGGGATCATGCACAATGCCAACCTGAAATCTCAATATTCATTCTCCATTTTTAGATTCATTTAGAGGTAGTGAAAAGGGCTGAGCTGACAGCCCCCGTGGCCTGTTTAGTCCCTGGCAGTCAGCAAGGGATGCTGTGACCTGAGATGACCATGGGTTTATACTCAGGGAGTTTTCTTTCCCTTGTCCATACCACCCAGTGTCACTGGTGAACCTATGGCCCCTCAAATGACATGTGGGTTACTCCTCACAGCTCAGTACTCTGCAGTGTATTGGTACTCTCCATTTAGGCTCCTATGAGCAGTTCTCACAAGACTGGGAAGATTTATTGCCCGGTCAAATATGCAAATACTGACCGACTCAGCCCAGTAAAGTCTGCAACGAAATCATTTTACAGGACTGGGCCCAGAGCTCCATATCTGCTCTACCTTCATGTAGGGGCCTGGGCACATGCAGCTCCCAGGAACCCAAGGGAATTGGATACCCGACACCAGCTCTTTGCACCCCTCTTTCTGTCTGGACACCCACTGATTTCACAGTAGCTGTCCTGGCCCATTCCAAGGTCTGCAGAAGACTGCACCTTGTTCCTTTAGAGGGAGCGCTTGTTCATCTGCTTGTGGCTATTACTTGCTGGTGACAAAATCAAGAGGCAGGGGCTATGCTTGCACTGGGATGTGCTTGCTAAGATCCTCCACACCACTGACATTGCCACTGGTTTAGTTACAGCCACAGGAACTGTAGAAACACTAGCCTGGAGAGAGGCCCTGTGGCTGCAGGCATATGAAACGCTGGCAGCTAACAGTGTTCAGAGCAAGGGATTTGGCTCTCAGCTGGGGATGCTTCGCACAGCTGCTCTCTCTGGTGCAGGCACCCCAGGGGGGGCTTTTCACGCTACAGGCAAGGCCAGGCAGCCTCCTTATCACTCATATTCCAGGAGTGCCTAGCGGTCCAGTTGTGAGTACAGTTTCTTTATCCCAGCACCGTGGGTGCGCTGTGATGGACTGTCCCTACCCAGAACAGCTCAGTCTATAGCAGGGACCGTTGAGGAGCACAGGCCAAAATAATGCAGCTGAATCTCGGGTGGGAAGGAAAGGGGCTACCGCCACTTTTCCCCACTGCTCAGATGCACCACCTGTGTAAATACCCCACGGCAAAATGCCACCACCACCAATTTCCACACTACATGGGCCAGATAAAATTGTTCCCAGGTCACAGGCTGCCAACCCCTGCCCTAAAGCACCAAAAACCATCAAGCTACAGGCAAGGCATAAAGGACTTGCCTGAGGTCACACAAGACAGTGGCAGAGCTGGATCAGTCTCCCAGCTCCTTGGTGGATCCCCAGCCACTTGCTAGTCCTGCCAGTAAAGTGATCTTCAGGAGACTTGGTTTCTTGCATAGCCACCCCCAACCCCCCAGTAACTGCTCCCAATGAATTGCCCACTTCCAGTGTTGCTAACTCTCATGATTTTTGGTGTTTTTGAAGTCTACGCCTTGGGAATGTGAAAAACATAGATAAAAGAAAGAGCTATCTATATCTAGATAGATAAAAGAAAGATGTCATCTCTGCATGTCCTGTTCTTGAAGCTGTTCTGGACATATATAGTCATATATAGAGATAAAAGACAGAGCTACATGTTTCACATCCCCAAAGCGTAGACTTTAAGAACAATGTCAAAAGTCATGAGTTGGCAATTCTGCACTTCACTCAGCTTAAGCAAAACTACAGTGTTACAGAACCAGCGTGAAAACCTACCAGATAAAAGCTGGCTACACATGCATGCCTAGCCAGGAGGGCGTAAAACAGACTCCATTACAACTTGAATTCAAGCTGCTAACTCAAGTGAGTGTGTCCTCATTGCTCCCTCAACCCAAACCAACTCAAGATAAGACCACCCTTTTTCTGGACAGTGCAGACTTACCTTGGGAATCATCTCTGGGATGGTTTCAAACATCATAGTTGCATTGCTGTAACCAGGAGGACCGAGGGAACAGAAGAACAACAAGAGTTGTCTGATAGTGATACTGAGCCAGCCACAGGTAATAATGACCCTTTTGCTTTTTCAGGGCTCTTGGTCTTTTAGCTAATTAGGTTGCTCTCCTTCAACTGCCCTTTCCTTGGTCTGTAGCTATTCTTGATAACTTCTCTTGACTCCACAGATGTACTGCCATCTCCTCCCTTTTTTTGAAATGACTGTTTAAGGATTAAGCAAAGGTCATTTTTCCACTTGGAAGTTAGCTCAGGCTCTGCTTTTTTCTCAGACTTGTGGACGAACAGCTTGTGCCTAAAAAGCTTGTGGCACCTGGGTGCCTAGGCCAATTAAAGCTATTCCCAAGGATAGCTTTCTTCATTTCAACTCTTGGCAGCTGTGATCTCTTGGTGGAAGGTGACCCCTGCAGCACCAGCTTGGCCCAGAAGGGAAAAGGCCTTTTCCCAGACTGCTTTGAACTAGACTAGAGAGAAAGCACTTGCTGTGTTAAGCTGAAGTCAGGCAAAAAGTAGGGCAGGATGGCATCTTAGAGACTAACTAGCTAAGAAAGACATAAGCCAATGGCCTGCCTTACCAGATGCTACAACACAGCATCTCACAGCTGATGAATCTCACAGCTGCTGACAAGTAGGCCATTGCTTCCAAAACCGTGCGCTTTGGTGAACTTGTTAGTCTCTAAAGTGACACCCTGCCCTGCCTCCTGCTTTGAATTAGGACACACTGTCCCCAGCGGCCAAGCAGAAAAATTAGTGAAACTCCAGGGACTTTTTCAGCGTGTCACAGCTGTGATCTGATTGCCTTCTTGAATCAACAAATGGACTGGTTTTAAAATAGGACTGCAGCTGATCGTTATTGTTCAATTTTGCCCCTCCCCAGCATAAAGGGTGTTAAGCCTGATGGCTGCTGTATGCTTGTCCTTCCCCCAGCACCTTCCCAGGATGCAGGGCCCAGGGGCAGCGGGGACACGGGACCCTCCTGGGCTCACCTAGTGCTCACAGCATTCTCACGTGGGCCATGGCGGGTGACCACTGCCCTTCAGCTTTTTATCCCAAAAAGGAACCAAGTTCTTGCTTCTCTCCACTGAGATCCAGCTCAGTGTTGGGGATGCTCCTCCTAGTCAAGCTGGAGCAGATGAAAGCAATAGTTCATGGAGGGGCAGGTCACCCTGACCTAAGGAACACACCACTGCCAGGGTGCCCAGCCAGAGCCCAGTTCACCCCCACCCAGGCAGGAGGAACTTGTCGCTGGCACCCTGAGCAATCTGCACTGGGAGGTTACAGCCAAGTCCCTGATGGCACCAGCTCTGCCCTTCCAACCACTCAGGCTGGCCCATGCAGATCCCACCTGTAGTGCAGAAGCCAAAGGAGAGGAGGTCTTGATCTCTCGTGTGCTCTGCTGCGGCCCCCCAGGGCTCCAGCTCCACAAACTGTCCCTTGCCAACGCTGCTGGGCCAGCCACTGTCTAGACCCGTGCCCCCAAAGGCTGCATCAGGGTAGGGGCCAGTGTCTGAGAAAGGTAAACCACAGACTGCAACAGGGAAAAGACTCGGAAGGAATACTTAGGGTGGCTGGTGCAATAGGAAGCATGGCTGAGAGGGCAGGGCAGGGACTGGGAAGGGGTTGTGGGTCTGGGCCGGGCAAAATCCAGCCCATGGGCTGGATCAGACCCGCAGCAGACTCCATTTCCCAGCAGCCCCTGCCTTGCATTGCTGTGCCAGTGTCCATGCAGACTCTAGGAGCAGGGGTACCCTGACAGCGTGGAGCCAGGGTTTCCATGGAGACCTGCCCCAGCAGCTCTGGCAGGATGAGCAGCTAGGAGGGGAACTGCTCCGGGGTTGGGATCTTGCAGCAGTGACAACATGGTCCAGAGTCAGGTCAGAGATGTGATCTGCTGCTTGCAAGATCCCAGCTCCGGAGCAGCTCCCAGCCATCACCCCGCCACTGCTGCTGGGTTTCTATGGAAACCGCCTATAGTGATGCAGGCAGGGGCTGCCAGGAAACAGTCTGGCCACCAGCCAGATCCACCATTTTGAACAACTCTGGATTAAAAGGGGGAGAGGCCTGGGGTCCAGTCATTGCTATAAGGATTGTTTCTGGTTTTTAATCGAGTCTCTAAAGTAAAGTGTGTAGGTCTCACGACCTGCCAGGTCTCCCACAATGAGGCTGCGGCAGCAAAAAGTAGGATCCTGCACCACTATGTGTTTCACAGTAAGCAGCAGGTGCGCACTCATCATCAGTCAAGAGACAAGCTCTGACCTTGCCTCCCAGCAGTAAGGTGCCTCATTCATCAGCCAGTCTAAATCACTCCTAAGCATGTGCAGTAGCTCAACTTGGGGTCTTTTTAGGTCAAAACGAAGGCACTTCATGAACGTGTCCATCTGCAAGGTGTCTGTACTACCTGCAGCTTAGAAGACCACGGGGGGAGGGAGAGAAATCACATTGTTGTGGAAGATCAGTTTATAAATCGTATGCCCCACGTTGTAAAGCCACTTTCCCCCCACAGCAGCAGCTCCCATCTGTTAACATGGGAGAGAAACATGGAGAACAGGAACACGTTGCTGTAAAACCGCAAACACTTGGCAGAAGGTTGAGGGCAGGAACCATTGTAGGGATTAAGATCAGAGTAGCATCTAGGAACCAGTCAGACCAGAAGCTGATTACGACCTGCTTGTACAGCACCTTGCACAAAGAGTCCCCAGCTCCCAAAGTGCAACTCTGAATTCACCCCATCACAAAACTAAATAAGATTTCAATATAGTGGCACTTCCCCCCACTTCAAGCCTGCTGCATGCTGGAGATGTAATTTATCTTTCAATACTGACCCATTCCCTTTTCATTACCACACCAGTTAAGTTAAACAGTTTACTTCAGGCTCAATGCTTCCTTTAAAAAAAAAAAAAAATTAAATCCAAAAGGATCATCTTAACTGTCACAGACAATATTCCAACATCATTTAACACAGAGAACATTATTTAGTAACCTAAAGATGAGGCTGGAAACCAGCCAAAGCAGACCCATGAAGCAAGCTCCACACCAGTTCTCAAAGCCAAGATTTAAGGCAGATGTTAAGTCATTGTCAATGATAAAAATACATGTAGTGCTCATATTTACCCTTGTTGGCAATACAGGAATAAAAGGTGCATTCCAACCTGATAAAGTACTTTTCATCTGGTATACAATCCATTGCCAGAAGCTCTTATTAAAGTCAGGAGCTTGGCAAGATTAAATGAAATGACTGCAAGTGAGAATATCCAGAGCCAAGAGAGTAAATATTAAGTAAATAAATGGGGAGGTGGGATCTATTATCTATAAACAAAATACAAGCCTTAAAATTTTAGGATAAGCTCACCAAGCCTGAAGGAACCCTCTCACTGGAACACAGGACCCTTACCTCTGGAAGAGACAATGCACAAGGATGTCTGGAATCAAGATCTTATTTAGTGTCAACTTTGTTGCTTTGGTGAAATTAGCTAAGGTCGTATCATCTAATTAGAAACCAAATCTGCTTTGGTTCCTTTTCTCTGAATTTTTTTTCCTGTCACTTTACCCACCTGCAGCTTTTTTCCAAGCCAGACAATAGAGTAGCACAGCAGCATAGCCCCACTGCACAGGCAGGTGAACCAATAGCCCACCTAGAGATAAGGAGAGGCAGTTTTACCTCTGCTGAATCCATCCATCCTCTCACAGGTTCCTCACTAGAATTCTTCAGGTCTCCCCACCACTCCTGCTCACCAGTGGTGCATATCATTAAATGTCACCAGCAGGCAGCTTCAAGTATTTAAATTGGTGCTGCCTCACAGGGCAAGCAAAGGAGTGGCTAAGTCATCAGGATTATACAAAGACACCACCACACCCCCGAAATAGAGTGGGACTAGCAGGAAGCAGGAGGAAAAGGTATCCAGTGACATTCTCTATCCAAGTAGTTTCCCCTAGGTCACAGGCATCAATTCACCTTGTGCCCCAGGTCAGAGCCAGCCAGTAGAGCTCTTTGCAGGCCAAATGCAGCCCAGGGCATGTGGGGGTGGCAAGAGGCAGCAGCTCTGGCTCTCATCAAGTGTTCCATGTTGCAGCAGCTGCCACTCCAGCATGGGGCAACAGTAAAGCCAGCAGCCAGGAAGGGCAAGCTGTGGCAATGGGTAAAGCAGACAGAGGGTGACCAGGTCCATCTCTGCCCTCACTGTCCCTCCTGCTGTCCATCAGGGCCCAAGGACCCCAGATTCTATGGCCGGCCATTTCCACCACCCCTGCCCCAGCCAAACCCCCAAACTTCAAGGGGCCAGACAGCAGCCATCTGCAGGCTGGATCCAGCTGGCTTTACACCTGTTCAGACAAGTCTGAGGCATTTCAGCCAGTTCCAATACTCTCTCTCATGACCAACTGCCTATAAAAGGGCAAGAAACAAGCAACTGATTGCAGTGGTGTTGAAAAGCCTGATCCTACCAAAGTCCCATCTCACTAACAGAGTGTATGTCATGTGGTATCAGGGGGATTCATCCAATCCAGACAAGACATTATTGGTCATTAACTGTCAGCACTGAGGGCAGATGGAGTTGTTCTTTCAACCTACACCTACCAGTAGAGTCTGCCTTCCAAAAACACAGCTTCCTAGTTAAGGGGGAGCTCCTCAAAACAGGAGGGAAGATCTTAAACATCTTAAACCAGCAATAAAAAGTAAAATATAAATTTTTATTTAGAATTAAAAGCAAATACTTCAGTATCACAAACACAATATTAAACCTCAAGAAATATACTGCTAATTTGGAGTGAGCATTTATTTGCACAATCACAACATGCGCACAAATCCAGAAAAGATGATGAAGTCTGAAATTTTCAACATCTCCCCGCCCAAGCAGTTGGTCACAACATTTTGTACAAACAATTCTATGCATTGTAAAAGATGTTGACAAAATTTCTACATATTCATCTTCATAAACAACAGGAAAGCTCTAAAGAGGCAAACATTGCAATCTATTCTTCTTCAGAAGAGTCTCTCTCAAACGTGTAGGCCATGAAGCAAGCATCTGGTCTCTTGGGGACAAGGGGATGCCCTGGTCTCACAATCTCAAAGCCCAAAAAGCTGAAAGTTCGGAGTAATGCAGCTGTAAAAGCAGAAAAACATTAAGTTTCATCTGTCGCTTAAAAAAGACAAACCCTAAGACGGTTGTAATCAATCTGATGACAAGCTCTGTTACTACAATGATATACCACATTAACGTTTACATAAACAGGAATGTGTTTGTAAACAAGCTGGGGAATGAGTTTAGTAAAGTACAGTCTACACCCACCTCTGTCATCTCTATTCTTGTGGAAACATATGAAGACATGATCAACTTGAAGCTGTTCTTCAGCAAATTCTAAAAGAACTGCAAAACTGAAGTGAAAAAAAGAGAAGGTTTTAGCTATGTTTGATAAAGGGTCATTATCCACAATAGCTCTTCAAGTGCTCAGAGGATTCCTTGAATATCTGGGCACTTGCAACTGCAGGTTTTGAGAGTATAAATCAGGTAGCAATGCACTTACCCAGAGCCATACTGACAGAGATGCTCAGCCCTATTTAAACACGGACGGTCATTCCCCCCTACCCCAATTCATTCAATGCAGTTTAATGTCCAACTCCTTCTTCAGAATTGCCATGTGACATAACTAGGACTAGGCCACTACATTTTTAAAGAACAAGAGGAGGTTGTGGGATCAGGAATAATTTTAACTGCTCTTTAGTTGTCACAACACAAGCCATGTCAGCTTTATTATTGAATTGACCTTTATGGAAAGTCATCCCAATAGGAAAGTGGCTCATGTTTCTGGGGGGGGGGGAGAGAAACAACAGTAGGCAATGGTCTGTACTGTTTAGATGCTAGCTATCACCTCCAGCAACTGAGATGACTGCTTCCAATATTACAGAACTGCTGCAATAGCTGTCTGGTTAAGTTTGACAGCAGAGGCCCCTAGTGGAAATTTGGCATGCGCCAGAAGTGTTTCTTTCTCAGTGTAAAACCACCCCCCTTCCCCAAATGAGAAGCTTCCATCAGAATAACTGCATCTAGATCCTGGGTTTTCCTGGCACCAGGTGTGCCAGTGCATGCATGTCCACAGGACACACCAAAGATGGAAATATGATTCATTCGCACTAAAACACCACTTCACAAATAAATAGATTTGTCCTGTTGGCACAGAAATTCTATTGCCGTGGAAAACCGCAGAACACCTGGCATCAGCAACAAGGGGATGCTGCAAATGCCAAGGCATCTTTCAGCAGCAAAACTCCCTCCCAAAGAGGCTCGTTAAAGAGCATTACATAATGTACTGCTGCGCCTACCTGTCTTTGCTCCCTTCAGGCAGAGCACCACTGGGAATTTCAATATAGAGGTTGTTGTTGTTCAACACTGCTCTCCAACTAATGTGTTTGGCATCTGTAAGCCTGGACTGGACATTCAGAATTCTTGTCCTGTTATTAGATGTTAGTTCCTCTGTTACATTCAGCCGATTATCCTGTGGTGTAAAAAAGAGAAGAGTCGTTGCCAGTTTATCATGAAGTTCAAGTAATTAAACCTCTCTCACTGAATGCATTTCTTCAACACAGTACTTAATATTTGCCTCTGCATACAGTTCATCACCACACACACACAAAAATTAAAGATCTCTCAGCATGATATTGTTCATACTTACAGAATAAAATAAATTAGCTGAAAGATTGTGATCCCTCTGACTATTCCCTCGCCCACCTGGGATCTTCAGGGGTGGGTGAGGGACATCAGGAGCACCACCGAGGCCCCGGACCCAGGTTACTACAGCAATTGAAGGGAACCCTGGAACTGAAGAAAACATGTTAAAAATAAGGAAAAACAGTATTATAATTTCACTTTTTAGGCTTAAAAAAGGCAAATCAGGGGAAAATACACACTCCTCAGGATCAGCCTGGACTTTCAAAAGTTAAACTAGGGCTTAGCACAAAAGCAAGTAAAGCTTCTTCCTGAATTTAAAAAGGGAAGGCAGGAGGTGCCTGCCACCTTGGCACAGGACAAAGGAAGCTTCTTAGTCCAATGTTCATCAGCAGGAGACATTACCAGAATTCCTTGTGATGCTCAATGTATTTAGTCCAAGTGACAAAAAAAGCTCAGGATTTTGATGACTTCTAAAACTAAACCTTCCTTTCAATCAAATATTCTTACGAACAATAATCATATTTGATAGACTGGATGCTATTACTCTAGAAATGCTAGCCATCTGGTTAGTCTCCTCTGAGCTGCAATTAGAAGGCTCCAAAGCCAACAGGTGCGTTGTACAAGCTTCTCTCAAATGCTTGCGGTCAAGACATTTAAGAGAACTGATTCTTGCCTTAAAGATTTGTGAATGTTTAGATCATGGGAGCACTAAAATTGTTCTTAGCTCTGAGGTTAAATATTGTTTTAGTAACAATTGAAATGATTTTTAGTTTTTGATGTGAAAAGGTCCTCGACAGACGCTAGCAGTCAGTCTACAGATGCAAACTTGATTGCCAAGGGATTAAGATAATTCAGCTTGATGTACATCAACTAAGGACCTAGAGTCACAAAGGAAATAAATACAGCTTCTTTCCACTTGAAGGGTTTTAGTTAATCCAGACTACTCTTCAATTCCAGTGTCACAGGGGAGCAATGCATAATAACCCATTATAGCCCGGTATTTTAAAGGCAATGCCAGTAGTATAAAATTCTATTTTACAATCTCAAACCGTGGATTTCTTTTGCTTGAGCTAGTCAGAATGCAAAAAAACCCTGTTACAATGAGTTTAGCATTGCAGACCTCCTATACAAGCAGTCTCTCCTCTCAAAACAAGCTCCACCCTTTTTCTTTCTTTCTTTTTTTTTTTTTGGAAGCATACACAACTTCCATCCCATCTGTAAGCCTGCCTGCTTGAATAAGAGCTTTATACCCTTCCAAGAGCAAATGCTAGGCTGGCTAGCCCCTCCCTCTGCACCATCTTTCACCCTGCAGGCTTACTCCTTAGTTGCGTCATCTCAGCAGATGCAGCAATCAAGGCCCTTAGGGAAATTTTCACAATCGTCCTGCCTGCGAGTGCCAGCAGCCATTTGCAAAACAGCATAAACATGAACAAAATAATCCACCATTTTGCACCGTGCATTTGTGTGCACAATTTCCAAATGGGTCAAAACGGGCAAGACGGGTAAATATAAATCACAGGAATGGCTAGTTCCTGACCGGGTACCATTAAATCAAAAGTCATTTCAGGGCTGTAATATGAAAGTATTGCTCAAAATTCAGTTTGAATTTAACCTGTACCAATGCCCCCAACATTGTATTTTATTCGCGTGTTATTATTTACATTAGCAGGAGCTGATAAAACTAATATTTGCTTTAACCTTCCTTTCCAAGGTTAAGCCTACGCCACCAGGCACGTGCCCTGCCACCTTCCTGGCAAGAGCGATGTTTTCACCCTTGAACCAGCTGGTTTTAAAAGAAACCAGACTGATCTACTAATATTTCACTTGTTATGCAACAGTTACGAAGCCGATGACACAAAGCCGATTTTCCTCCAGGCTTTTATGGCAACCGTTTCCCAGCTGCCGGCGTGCCCCTCTCGACACCGGCGATAAGATTTGGCATTAGCCTTCTGGAAAAGTCTCGAGTCTGCCAAAATGGCTCCCTAGAAACCTCCAGAGGAGGGAGACCGGAGGAGCGAGAGAGAGAACCGGCTGCTTTAATTGAAGACAGATGACTATAAGCACGGGGTCGGCTCTCAGAGACGCTGCTCCTGACGTTATTGGGTTCAGCCGCCGCGACGAGGCGAAGCACCGGGAGTACGTGTGTAAATACAGCCCCGGATAAGGGTGGCGCGTTAATTCGGCCGTCCCGGGCCGACTTGCCTGCACGGCAGGGAGACGGCGGCACTTTTAGGGCCCGAAACGGAAGTTTCCGCCGACACCTTTGCACTCGCCTCCGAGCGCTTTTACCTGCGGCGGACGAGGGAGACGGGGGGCTACTCCTCAGGAGCCAGGGTAACCAGGCGGACCAGACCCCCCCCACCCCGTCCTGCGCCGCGGGAGGAGGAGACCCGCCCCCACCCGAGCCCGGGCCTCACCTGCTCTGTCCGGCGCTGAGGCTCAGCACGGCGGGCATGACGGCGGCGGTGCTTTTATTCCCCTCTTTCTCTCTGGCGAAGCAGTGACTGTTGAGTATCCGCTGCAGGGAGGATTTCACCATCCGGCCGCTCTGGTCCGAACCCCGAAACCCTCCGCCGCCCCCCGCCGGCTACTCTCCAGCCTCTGTTCCACAAAATGGCTGCCGGCCGCCCAGCCGCGCTTTTATAGACGCCACGCCACGCCACGCCCCTGCCGTTAGCAACGCCCCCCGTTCCAATGAGGTCAACCGGCCTGTAGGAACCGGCTCCCTATTGGCCAAGGAGGGGAGGGGGGGGTTCAGCATTTTCTATTGGCTAATCTAGAGGGCGGTGGAAGGAGGGAGGGGGTGGGTCTAGAAATCATTCCTCGTTGGCCGAGGGGGGAAAAAATGGCGGGCTGTGATTGGCGGAGCCGCGCGCCGGCCTCGTTTCAGCTTCTCGAGGCGTTCCAGCGCGCTCCCCCCGGAGACGTGCGGCCAGCGGCGTCCGCACCCCCTCCAGGCTGAGGTAATGGCGGCATGGGCGGGGCCGGGCTGTGCGCATGCGCAGGTGGGGGGGTTACATGTGGGGGCAGGGGGACACCTGAGGCGGTGCCTTTGTCCCATTCCGAGGCGTGCGCCTCCCACCCCCCAGGCTGCCCTTCCCTACCCCGCTGCAAGAGGCTACGCCACCTCGTGGGGCTGATGTCAAGCCAGTTGCCCCAGGGAGGGGACCAGGCCACAAATAGCGGGGTCCATTGCAGCCACTGGTTTCTTTCCAACCGAAAACAGCCTTTCAAAAGAGACAGAAAACTGTTTTGGGCCCTTTTTAAATCGGCGCAGTCCAAAATCCACGTCGATGCGGCCCTCAACTAGTGGCTACACCGGCATCGTCAGCTGCAAGACCGCCAAGGATAAATGTGGAGCAGCGAAGACGGACGCACACCAAGAAACGTGGAGCGCACCCAGTTGTCTGTCAGTCCCCGTCGGCCTTGTTTGGCGGCCTGGTCCTTGTGTCTGTCCAGCAGTGTACATCCAGCGGGCGTGAAAGCGGGCATGGTTGCATAACAGGGCCTTGGTGCACATAGGAAACTGTGCGGGCCCGCCCAGTGACAAGTGCCGCCTTGTCCCTCCCTTGCACGTGCTTGGGGACGGACAGTAGCGAACCAATGTAACGAACGTCACCGAAACAGTTGGTTCTCACCGAAGATCCAGTATGCCCCCAATTCAGCGGAAAATTGAATTTTGTATTTCTTCTCTGTGTTATATTTTGACGTCGGATTGCATTAACGGTCTTTAGCTCGGCTGGTGGTTGGCTTGTGAAGACAAGCAGAGGAAGGAAAATAATAACCGAAAGATACAGGGTTGTAGAGGTTGTAGCCGTGTTGGTCTGAGGACGTGAGCAGACAAGGTCCTTTGGGTGAATCTGATCTCTTTTATTAAACCAACTTAAAAAAATTTGAGCAAGCTTTTGCTTCCTAAAAATTTTTTCCCAACTCTTTAAGTTGGTCTAATAAAAGAGATCAGATCTACCAAAAGGACCTTGCTTGCATGAAAGATATGCACTGAGACCCCAATCCTGCAAGTGGGCCCATGCAGATTGATTGTTGTGCTTTGCATGGAGCCTAGTGAGCAGGAATTTGCAGGATTGAGCCTCAGGAGGGTAATTTTGGAGGCTTGAGTGGTCCATCTGCCTTGTGCAGGGCTATCTAGGAAGGGGTGAATTTCCCCTTCATAGTAGTTCTCATGTATATCACACCTCGCTTACTTATTTAGGGGGAGGGAGGGAGAGGGATGTTTAAAAAAATAATACACAATTTTAAAACGTTAATTTTCTGCCTGTTTGCTTTAGGCATGGTTGTAACTGCAGTTTTCCCTGTGAGCTCTCTGTTCACAGTAAATCCTAGGTAAGGCATTTTTGATTGTTCACACGGGAGGAACATGTTTGTTGTTATTTTCAAATGGAAAAACTCACATCTGTGTTGGATTCAAATAAAGTAGTAAAATAAAGGCCAGCTACTTTCATCACAGAAATACATTTCCCCACCCCAATCCTAAAGCAAACAAACACACATTATATCAATAAAGAAATACGTTAAGCTTTTAAAAGAATCTTGGACAGCTGAGGTCTTGATCCCGCAACTACCATATATATATCTGTGTAGGGTTTTGTGTGCTTTGATCTCACTTCATGATCATGTTTAGTACGTGATCCGAGAGGGAGGATGAGCCCTGATGATCAAGAGACCTAGAGTCTATTTTACTTTTTCTGCTCCTGACTCGCTTATGTGACCATGGACAATCACTTGCAGGGGAAGTGACAAAATAGTCTGTACCGGAAACCTTAAAAATGGAAAGGTGAAGACTTTGGTACACATGCAGATACGGGCTGTTCTAGTCTTTCTGATTAAGCCACTTCCAAATGTTTACAAACACATTTTGGGTCATCTTTCAAAGCTGACTGAGAGCCAAAGTTTAGTGGGTGCATCTACACAAGATGCTACTGCACAGTGGTTACTGAGCATTTATTTAGTACTTGTATAATCAAGTACTAAATAAAAGCACAGTAACCAGCATTACTGTGCAGTAGCATCAGTGAATGCCTTTTTAGTGACGCTACTACGCAGTACACAGTTGGTGTTGTGACATGCTGCTGCACAGTATTATTCAGCTACTGCGCAGTTAGCATCTTGTGTAGATGTGAACTAAAACTCCAACTGTTATTTTCCTACATCCAAAGAAAGAGCTTAAGGATGTCAGAAATCACTGTGCCTGAAAACTGAGGTTAGGTGTACTTTGTATGTCATGATAAAGCCAACAGAGAAAGGTATATGTAGAAGAAAAACTGAATTGGCAGAGACATTATATTATTACAATATAATCTTTCAGGGTCACAGTTTTTGGATATACATAGATGGTTGACATTTATTTTTTCTTAAGCTAGCTCTGGCTAGGGAGAGAGTATTTTATTAGCTTTGTACACTACAGCTGTGTTTGGCACATCTTTTATTTATATTGTATTTACTTTGATTTATTTTTAAGTGTGCCCAGCCAGGAACTCTGAACGCATATGCAAGACTGGTTCCACTTTGTATTTTTTTTCATTAACATCCTAATCCCCACTGATCTTCTGTGTCCTGAACCCACCCTGATTGACAGTGGTGTAACAAGTCTGTTGATGAAAGAGAACGGTGCCCGTTCTATTACAGCTTAGATGATATTTACCCAGGCCAGCCGATTCCTCATCTTGAAGGCATCATGGGTAAAAAAAAAATGCAAAAAAAAAAATACTCTCTCTGCTGTAGGTACCCACTTATAATTTCTAGAGCACAAAACAAATGAAACGCTAGCACTTAATCTTTTCCCTTGCCCTAGATTTGGACACTGATTAATATAGCTGAAGGCTGCTGGAGATGAGTGTGTCATCCAAAAGCTAACCTGAAACAATAGGTCAGTGGCAGCAATTTGTGGCCAAAAGAAACACTAGATAAGGATTGCTAAATCTGGGTTTGTATTTTATTTGAGAAAAGTTTGACTGACTCCAGAACAGTGTTGGCATTTTTATGGGGTTCATTAATTGCCAATATTATTTTTTCTGTGATTTGATAAAGCTTTTTATAATTATATTTAATCTATATGCTGCATCTGGAAGTGTACATACTGCAGCTGCCTTCATCTTTAATATAGCAAATAAGGCAGCACATTGCTTTTTAGAAATGTGTCATCTCTGCCAACTGCCCCTCTATATGAAAGATGAAAATTATTGGAGACCTTTTTGCAGTTGTGAGAATCCTTGCCATGTTTTACTGGTCTCCGCTTTAAATATTAGGTGGGATTAGTTACAGTTGCACTTTGGATGAGATAGGAACCACTGGTGCTAGCCATCTGGCTAAGGCAGGGCTCAGGTTCAGTCTGAGGGTTTGTGCTGGCTTCTTTGATGTTAAAGCCCCATTGATTAAATATCCATTGCCTCCCACCACAGCCTCCCTACAACAGAGTCCCCAAGAGAGAAGGTACCAGCCATGATGTGGGGCAGAGAGACAATTCAATACAAGCTCAGGAGGTGCCTTATGATACCCCCAAGCCTTATGAGCTAGATAAGCAACTCCAAAACCACCCCTTTATGCCTCGCAGATGCTGTCTTCTCATGTCGAAGTCTTAGTTTAGTTTGGCCTCGGGCTACAGTGAGCCAGAGGGCACAGCTATTATCACTGCAAGCCAACTGGGGTCTGCACCTGTAGTGTGCCCCAATGAGGCCGCCTCCTCCCCAGTAGCCTCAATCCAGTCCACCAGTTTAAATAACAACAGAAAGCACAAGCCCCTAGGCTACAACACAGCAATAACAAAGGGCCAGAAGGCAAGCTTCTCTCAAGTTAATGGGCCTCCTCCCCACAAGCAATTACAAGCTCCTATAGCCTCTTAATCCTACCAGAAGGAAAACAGGCAGCTTAGCATCTCTAAGTAACTTCCTCTATAAGCACTCATTCCCCCTTGGCTACTACCAGAGACCTAGCCCTTTAGTCCCAGCCCTGGGCTTTATATGCGCCCAGGGCCCTGCCTTTCTGGTCAGCTGACTGGGTGCAGGTGCAAGCTAATTCCCTCATTAGCCTGCTGCCATGGTAACCTGCACCTGTGGGGTTTCTGCCTGGCTACTAGGGCTCTCTCTGGGCAGTTTCTGCCCTTAAAGGAGCAGGCACCTTAGTGCCTGAGACACAAAGATTCTGCTCATCTTCAATAAGTATTAAATCCTTTTGTCTCTACTGGGCCATACGCAATCAAGCCTTTGACTAAGTCTTCCAAGGTTTTCATTTTAATTTTAATCGCAGGGAGCAACAGCTGTTTGGCATTAACTGTCAAATGGCTTTCCCCCTTTTTAAAGAGCTGAGGTAGTAACCACCATTGTGCACTTTCAAAAGAATATAACTTTGGCACAATTGGGTTAGTTTCCAGTAATTAAAATACAGATGTGATCTAAGTATTTGCGTGCTCCTGGCTTCCAAAGCTAGTGGGTGCTGGGAACATCTCAGAGGTGACACCTTGTGCTCCTAGGATGGAAGATGAAACCCAAGCGACTGTACAAGCAGCTGTCCCTGGCTGGCTCCCTGGCTAATCTTTGATTTGTTCCCAAGAAAGAGCTTTCTCTCTGTTCACTACACACTTTTCCACCAGGCATGTTACATCTGAGCACCTTCCAGTAGTGCAGTGGCACTACATCTGTCTCCCATCCTTTTCTGTGGGAGAGGAGTATGTACAGTGAATTATTTTGTTATTTATTTGTGGGCAGTAAGGAGCAGGTTTCTGGGGTTTGTTTTGTTGCTTTGGGACAGGGCTTTTTTTTTTTACATATACATGTCGCTTTATTTTTCTGCTAGAGAAGTCAAGATCAAAGAAACACGAATAACACTTGGAGCAGTGAGATGGTGTTTCCTGGCAAAAACAGCCTCAGATCAGACATCCAGAAAGTTGTGTTTTGCACAGATAACTGTTGTCCTAGTTATTGAGAGCTCCGTTGTGACAGCAGAGCAAATTGCTGATCATGGTTTTCATTATAGAGCTTTAGGCATTTGTTTAGGTATTCTGGGCCCCAACTTGGTTCCCAGACTTTTAACTAGATTAGAAAATCTATTATGGGAGGCCAGTGTAGGAAGCAGAAGGTAGTATGGTGTGTGCTCAGCAGCCTGTGTTGCAGAGAAGGTACAGTGCAGCATTATGTACTAGTTCAGGGGTGTCCAACCTTTTTGAATGTGGGGCCAGATCATGAACTTTTTATCACCCAGTGAGCTGGCGAGCCATATTCATATTTTATCACCCCGTGGGCCATATGTTGGACAAGCCTGAAATAAGGCAAAGTTGGCATAAACCCCCACCTGCGCTCAGCCAGTGACAAACTACAGCAAATGATATCCTGGACCAGCCATCCCAACAGCTGGGGCCCCCTTCTGCCTGCTACGACCACCATTTGAAGGCAGCCCCAGAAGATATTTGACAGCCGTGTTAAAATATGTGACCAAACCGATGTAGCCAGTGCTCTCAGGCAGGCCAAGGGGCCGCCTATGCCACTGCTTCCCCAGGCCTTGCCCACCCCAGCAACACCGCTGCCCAAAGTCTTGGCAGCGCCCCGGCAGATGCGGCTGGGGCCCAGCCAACGCGCGAGACGGGGGACGGTGGAACTGCGGGAGCGAAGCCGGTTTCCAGACTGGCAGGGTCTCGGGCCGGGTCTGGCCAGGGCGGCTCCTGGCGGGGGAAGGCCTCGGGAGAACACGGGCCGCTCCGCACTTCTCTGCGGTGAAGGCAAATGGCCCCCAGGAGGGCGCAGGGAGCCGCCGTGGCAGGATAGCGATGCCCGGGGAGCAACCATCCCCGCTCCCCCGCCGGGCGGCCCTCACGCAGCGCAGCCCCACAAGCCGGCGCTGCCCGAGGGGGGCCAGAGCGAGGCGGCTGCTGCACCGCAGCCCCTCGCCCGCCCACCCGCACACACGGCTCCAGCAGCCTCAGCGCTGCGAGCCCAGAGCACGGGCCCAGCAGAAACCGGCTCCCGCCACCTCGCCCCGCAGATGTCACGCCAGGACCCCCCGGGTTGTCCTGCCAACCGTCTGCGCCAGACGCCGCACTCCATACCCGCCCCATCCCATGGCCGCTGAGCCTGGCAGGTCCCAGGAGGTAGACGGGATGCCGGGGGCAAGGTGCCAAGCTGGAGTCAAGTAAAAGTGGGCATCAGGCACAGCTGGGGCAGCCCCACGCTGCACCACACAGCCCCTGGGCTGGGAGGTCACGCAAGCCCTCCCCCACCCGCCT
Source organism: Crocodylus porosus (assembly GCF_001723895.1). Taxonomy (NCBI): domain Eukaryota; kingdom Metazoa; phylum Chordata; order Crocodylia; family Crocodylidae; genus Crocodylus; species Crocodylus porosus. The sequence continues at coordinate 2,124,874 of NW_017728905.1, read as the reverse complement.
GTCCCGAGCAAGGGACCGCAGGCCTCAGAAAACAGCTTGGCAGGCCTCATGGTGGCCCATGGGCCGGATTTCGGACAAGCCTGTACTAGTTCAAGTCTCCTAAGTGCTGAATATTTTATGCCCATGTATCTTGTATTGCTATATTTCGGGCAAGAGGCAAGGAAGGCATGAATAGCTGAGGTCATATCACACTCTGCCAGGGTGGGGTTATGTCTCTTAGCCAATTGGTGATGACAGAAGCATTGCTCACAGATGCTGCTACATTGTCAAAGAATGCCTAAAACAGCGAGTCTTAGCCAGGATGCCAGGGCACCCTGGGGTGCTGCTAGATCCTTTGAAGGATGTCCTGAGGTGTGGGGAGATAAACAGATAAACTAAGGATATAAGTGCAGGCTCAGGCTTGTCCTTGTCTAGGCAGTGCCCTACTCCCACTACTCTGGGAGGAGGTAAGTACTGTAATATATAAATTAGTTTTTTTTAAACGCAGTTCACAAAAGTTAGAGAGGGGTGCCTCAAGTCCAATGAGGGGTGCCTCGAGTCCAAAACCGTTGAGAACCCCGTGCTAAAGTATGGACTGAACTGACAGGAGGTAAGCATGTGCCGTAGACTGGGGAAAACTGCACTGTGACCACACTCTTCAAAATACTTCCTTTTGCTTTTTTTATTCATCTTTGGCCACAGTTCATCCAGAAGCTGAACATGTGCAAGCACTGAATCATCTTGGTGACGGAGGTGTCATATCATTTATTAAAAATTGTATGTGGTGAAGGGGAGAGGCAGAGCTCTGCATTTGCAGCTCTGCAAGCATGTCTCTGTGTCATCAGAGCAATACATGTGATGGCTGCAGGTAGATGTAGAAAAGAACCAGAGAATTGCTCTCTGTCAGAGCCCACAAGTCAGGGGAATAGCAATGGAGCTGCAGTTTCCCATCACTGTGCCTTTGGTGCAGCACTCCAACAGGGACTTTCAAACCGTTTTGACACGCTCTCCTGGGCCCTTGCCACTAGGCCTGTGCAAAGCGGCTAGTATTCACTTCGGATTTGAATTTGGCCAATTCAGGGAACAGTGATTCCAATCACAGTCCTGAATTGATTCTGCCAAATCTCTGAATCACACAGGCCCATCCCCTGCCCACTTTCCCAGCCCGGCAACAGCTGTCCTGCCTGCCCCAGCTCCTAGCACTTTGGGGAAAAAAAGCCCCAACTCAGTGGCTGCTGCCCAGCGGGGGGGCAATCTTCCCTGCCCCCCACTGCTCCACGCTGCATGGGGGGCTCTGTACGAGCCCCCTGGCTACTCCACCAGCTCCCTCCATGGCTGCCCCACCCTCCCCAGCTCTGGCTCTTTAAGGAAAAAAAACACAAAAAAAACCCCAGACTCACCAGTTCCTGCCCAGCAGGGGGAAATCCCCGCTGCCCCACACCATGTGGGGGGCTCTTACACGAGCCCCCTGAAGCCCTGAGGCTACTGCAGGAGCTGGTAAGTGCAGGGGGTTTTTGTTTCTTAAAGGGCCAAGAGCTGCAGCGGCCAGGGCAGCCATGGGGGTGCTAGGAGAGAGGGCAGGGGTCAGGGGCGGTCAGGGAGCAGGCAGGGGTCCCCCCATGATCTCCTCCCCCCTCCCCTACTTATGAGCTCCAAGTACAGCTCCAGCTCCCTGTTGCAGCAGGCGGGAACTGCCCAAATGACCAAGCTCTCCGAACCTTTTCCAAATCAATTTGGAGAGCTTCAAATCGACTCGGACCTTTTTACTGGTCCCGATTCGGTTTAGATTTGGAGATTCGGCCACTGAATCAGGCCAAATCTCCTCCAAATCAAATCAGCACCCAAAGCTTCGCACAGCCCTACTTGCCACCTCTTTCATTCAAGACAACAATTGCTCCTGGTCAACAGCATCAAATGCTGCAGGAGGATGTGAACGGATGTCTGCCCTCTGTCCATTAGGAGGAGATTACCCGTCAGCACCCTTAAAGGAGTTTCAGTTCCGTGTCCTGATCAGATTTCCTCATTGCTGTTGGGGTAATGAGGCAGATGGATAGCTTAGAACTGATAATAGATTGTGGAGCTTTTCACCTTCGAGCCGCTATCTTGAGGTACAACCCATATTGACAGTGTGTCTGTTGGCTGTTCAGAAGCTTTTGTGAAATGAATTACTTGTCCCCGTTTAGTCCCTGCTAGCTGGTCTTGTCTCCCCTTTATGGCATCAGTGCCAAGGATTGAATATGGATGGTAAATCTCTGATGGGCTGTCCCTCCATGTCAGGGTTGAGATCGCTAGTGAGGACCCTAGGGTGAAGCTTAGGATACCAAAGTTTATCTCCTGCCCCCTGTTCTGTAGGTGACCATTAGAGGACCTCTAGGCATGTAGTCAGAATGAAAGATGGGACCAGATTGAAGGGATAAATATATTATCTGGGATCTTCTTTAGCTACATCTTAGTAGGATCAGTTAGCTGACATTCTGAGAGTTGAGGCGGCCCTGTAAAATAAAGGGATATATGCAAACCATGTACAGTCCTATCCTATTGCAGCAATCCTGCTGTGGATAACTGAAAAGTGGCAGCACATTGTTACATTAATGCACCAGCTGGGAAAATAATATAAAAAAGGTTTTTCCCCCTATTCATGTATGAATTTAAGCATTAGTATAAAGTAAATTGGATCACAGAGACCCTGGCTAGGACCAAAGAATCCCAAAAGCTCTAAGCTGTTGCTCAGGCCGTAATTAGTAATTAGGCTGTACAAAAATATCTTGGAAAATCTTGTACCATCTGGGTCACCAAAGAGCTAGACCTAATATTGAGGAAAGCATAGAAGAAGAGACAAGGTTGATTCACTGTGTGAAAACTCTTTTGTAAGGACAGGCTCAAAGAGTTAAAGTATATTTACTCTGAATGAAGCAAAAAGGACTGAAATGACTTCAGTCTGGTTTTCAAGCATCTAAAAACAAAACATCAGCTCCTAAGAAATATTTTTCCCTCCAAACAAGAAAGGTAATTTTGACTCTTTATTGGGAAGAATTTCTTTTTCCAGAAGGCAGTTTGTTTTGGCAGCAGAGGGGATAAATAGATCTAAGAAGAAAACTGATAGCTATATGAAGAGAAACGTTTATTGAGTCTGAGATGGATGTGTTTGAAGGTGGGAGATGGGCAAGGTAAGTAATTTTTTCATTTCTTTCCTGCGGTGTCTGGGTTTGTACTGGATGTTTCTACTGGAAAGCATTTTTGATAACAAGGCACATGGGCAGTGTTAGAAATATTCACTCTCTCTGAAAATATTTGTTGGCGTTCCAAACCATGTTTAGCCTCGACAGCTTGTGAAATACTTCACCTGATGTCATGGCGGTCTTTGAGTCTACTACAAAAAAGTGTTGTGTTGCTTGTCAACTAATGTAAGGAAAAGTTAATATCCGTGCCTCTGCTTTGGTCAGCATTTCCAGTGAAGGAGCCTGTCTGAGCTGCAGGCTGCTGCAAATATTGTAAGTGGTTCCTGTTCCCAAGTTCAAGAGGAGCAACAATGGTGTAATGAAGAGAAGCAGGGAAAACTGATGATGCTTTGACATAGATGGGAAAAATAATGTCTCATATTTTCCATGTGAGCGCATCAGCCTGCTATAGCTTCTCCTGAATGTGGAAAGAGATGTTCATGATGCTGAGCTGTGACATGAGACTTGCTCCACCTCTTGATTTTGCTGGCTAGAGAAGCACAGCAGACAGGAAAATATTAATTGCTTTTAAACATTGTGAAACTCTTGCCTAGTTTTACACTCTTGGTAACAAAACAGGGGAAAAAAACATTTTAAGAAATGTTGCATCAGCTGTGCTGTAAAAGTGAGTGGTTCTGGTTACCAGTTTGCTTTTTCTTTCATTCCAGGAAGATTTATTTTTTAAGCCTTTGTATTTGAATAGGTAAATATATATGTAACCAAGCCCCAAGATAAGTAAATATAACTTGAGACTGCTTCAAGAATCTCAAGCTGTTACCTGATAAATTATTTCATTTAATTCACACCCAAAAAACCCCTATCACAATACATTTCTTTCTTGCCTGTAGCTTAACTTTCTTTGCTTCCCCCCCAACCCATTATCTTGAACATCCAGCCACAGTCTGTTATGTTTTGAGTGGAAAAAGCAGCAAAACAGGATCGTGCTAGGCTTGATACCAAAACATTGGACAAATAAAAGTTCAGCACTGCACATATCTATTTGTGGTAGGCCTTATAAAGCAGAACTCTTACGCCTACAAGTCTCCTTCTTGAGAACTTCTGATTCATTTCCTTCCAGAGTACAGTTATGGTTGATTAGCTCATTTTAAAATCCCCTTTAAAATGCTGTTTGAGTTTTAGAAGCTATCCGGACCTGTGCTGGACACAGAATCATAGGGGCACTGTCTTTTTCTCAGAAAGCTCTCCTCACTTGCATTAACTTCTCCCTATGAAAATGATTCGTTTTGAAGGTTAACCTCTCGCCTGTCCCCTGGGCTAAAAATAAATGTTACCACAAAGCAAAAGTAGGATTCTTAGCTGCGTTCCTGTGCAGGGAAGCATTTTGTTTTCCAAGAGCTTCATGAGCTAATCAAACCTGAAAATAGTTTCTAGTCTTCCAAACTAGCACTGGTGTCTTAGATTGTGCCAGAACTACTTACAGAAGCCCTTTACCTCATCCGTTTTAACCCCTGGTTTCTTTCTTACAAGAAGCTGGTTTGTCTAGTATTTGGGAACGCATCTTGAATCCAGATCCAATAAGAAAAACCAAATGCTTCAGATCATCTTCTGTATTTTAAGGGCCTAATCATGCAAAGTTCAGAGCTTTCCCTAAGAAGTACGGAATACCTTCTGCTCCCATGAGTTTTAGGAACAAGCACTAGGTGTGAGACCAGGATTGGTTTACAGATAAAAGCAACAATTAAAATATACTTCAATGGGGATGGGGGTGCAAAACTAAGAACAGGAAATACAGGCAGCCTTATGGAGGATTAGCCAACCTTAAAGAACCACAAGATACCATCAGTGCTCCCTGGTACTTGTGGTAACTGAAGCTTGCCCGAGTAGTTCCACATAGTGTACAGGAAATACAGTCAGCCTCGTGGAGGATTAGCAAACTGTAACGAACCACAAGACACCCCCAATGCTCCCTGGCACTTGGAACCAGTCAGTTACATATAGTGTACAGACTTTTACCATTCTCTCTTTTAAGAAAGGCGTTCCACAAATGTGAACCTTGCATCGATTTTCCTAGCCAGAAATATGAACGGAGGTCCAGAATGAATCCATATTCACTGCAGTAAACAGCAAAGCACAATGAATTGTAACATCCCTGTTATCATACGATGAGAACAGTCTTTTAAACCTGGCAGATAACTTTTACTCAGGGCCCGAATTCGTTTGCATTGATTTCCTTGGCGGTTCGTTTTCCTTTTTCATTTCATGTGATGCAAGGAAGATCATGTACTCGCTAAGTGCACAATCCTATAAGGGGTTCTCAGGAACGACGCTGAACTCCTATTCACCGTGGGGTGGGCAAAGGGGTGCAGAGCACCTCGAAGAAACAGGCCCTAACAAAACAAACCCTCATTTGTGTGTTTGTAATTAGCATTTTTAGTGTGTGGTTCATGAAGGTTTTCAGTTGCTGCCGACCCCTTCGCTCAGCAGCTTTCTAGATCTTGTGTGTGCTGGATTTCTCATTTTAGTTTTTTGCTTAGCTTCCCTTTTGTTTTACACAGCTGCTCAGCACAACATGACAGGCATCTGTGAGGGCATCCGCCACTCCCCCCCCGCCTTTTTTGAGGGGAGGTTCTCAGTGGGATGGGATGTTCTCTTTAATTCCTATTGTGCTTGGATCAGTCAGCATTAGGGTTGAGGAAGTGCACGGTACAGATCAGCTTTTGTAGCTCACAACTTCGTTTGCAAGTGTTATCAGAACAGAGGCCAGCAGCATGAGCGTTAAGACCTGTGCAAAATCTGCTCTGTCAGGAACCAGTTCAGAGTCAGTTCTGCCTGCCTAAACATTTCACCAAACAGTTCATTAGACAGTTCAGAGGAGACTTTCCTCCCGATTAGATCATTCCCATGATAAGATAATTACCAAGCATATTTTTCCAGCAACAGAAAGAACAACCCTCCTGGGCAGGGCAGGTCATTTAACTTGGAATAAGTTGTGTGCCACCATTCTCCTTCAGAAAGGTGCTAGGATTGAAAAGGTAGCTCACTGACCATTGCTAATATCTGTAATCATCTGAGCCAGGCTTGGAGGCTTCAGTAGGAAGGCCTCTGTACCCCAGAGGTGGTAGTCATCCACCGTGGCAATCTTCAGAAAGCATCTCGATGCCCATCTGTGGCAGAGTAGGACTCCGTGGCTAGCCACAGAGCTCATTTCCCACCTGCCACACCTTGTTATAGTTAATTAGGTTGTTCATTAAGGCAGGAGGCTGCCCATTGTACACTCAGATATTAAGGGGGACTATCTGCAGCTCCGTTCCACCGCTACACCACAGCTCAAGCCTCGCAGATGGCATCTCAGGCAGTTGGCTCAACCACCCCCTTCGCCCATTAGCTGTGGCCCCCAATCATGGGACCTTCAGCTTCCATAAGCCCTGGTCCCATCTCAGGCCAGTCAAGACCCCAAGCTGCTTTGCTCTTCATGGATACCCCTCACAGTGGGCCCCTGGCCCGTTTGACCCTTCCGATCCTGGCCCCAGCATTGGCCAGTCATAGTTTCATAGT
>NW_017728905.1:2107976-2117196 GCF_001723895.1 Crocodylus porosus | reverse complement strand
GTGCCAGGATAATTTTTTCAAAGAGCTTACCCGGGATTGAGGTAAGACTAACTGGCCTGTAATTTCCCGGGTCCTCTTTTTTTCCCTAAAAAAGTCGAGTGCCTGAGCTAGGTTTTCACCTCCTGCCTGTATTTAGGGATCGGGGGCCCCCCATTCCTGGCTCAGGCACCTCCAGAAGCTTACCTGGCCTACTCTGCTCTGATGTTATATGGCCCACCCAAAGGTGAGGGCTGGGGTTAAGGATCCCCTACACACCTTTCACTAGGGTGGTAACTGGCCTGGCATTTCCTGGGGGCTCCCGCACCACTGAGAGCCCCACTACCCACTCCCAGCAGGGTACAGTTTTAGGTCATGCCCTGGACCAGGAGCCTCCAAACTATCCCCTACAGCTTCTGACCTTACCTCCAGGATGTTTTGTACAGTCTTACAACCAGGCAGTGTTTCTACCTACCCTGCCAGTAGCGAACTGCTGTGTTTATATAGGCAGCCATGGATCTAAAATGGCTGCCGCAGTTAAGCACCTGCTGGCTGCTTGGCTTGGCTCTTAAAGTGTCAGGCACCCACAGTGTCCTGCCACACCATCTTGCTTGGGTCATCTGATCCCAGCAGTCTTTCCTGCCCAAGTGCAGGGGGGCTAGACCCACTGATTTGTAAGGTCCCTTTCAGCCCCTAACAGCTAGGAAACTACATCATGGACAGAAGCAATGGGTTGGTGGAAGGTGTCCAGCTGTAGGCAGGCCCTGATTCACCATAACATGCTGCTGTGTTGATCATGGGCTCCCACAGAGGGAAGGGATGTGCGATGTGGCTAGTGGATTCACAGTTATTACAAACCCATTTCCTGTGTTGCCAAGGAAAGGGCAGGGACCACAAACTTGAGGCCACAGCAACAGTCACAGAATAGCTTTTCTGGTGCTGCAAGGTATAGTAGGATGGAAAGAGTCCAACAACCCCTGCAGAGAACTCCCCCACAAAACCTGTTTGCTTGGGTTTTTCCCGTTGGTGCCATCCACATTTGAGCCAATATTTGCGCAGAGATCAATAAGAAAGCCTTTGTAACAAAACTGGGATTGGGAAAAAAACCATCAGGCCAGCTTAGGCAAGCAGCCACCACAGTTTTGATATATTTGCATTTTTAATGTATTCTCTCATAAACTTCGTGCTGGTGAAAGGTGACTGTAGACAGCCTTAGGGAGCAAAGGTCCTTGTTTATCCACAGGACAGGTCAAAAGTGGCAGAGCACGTTTCCTTTGCACGCTGCTCTTTCGACGTGCACATGCCATGTCTCACCCTTTACCTAGAAGGATCTGCTTTGGGAGTGAGAGAGAAGTTCAGTCCCATAACCGATTCAGTACTTGGCCTCTCTGCAGAGCATGCCAGGAGAGAGTTTCTTTTTTGACAGCTGCCCACTAGAAATTAAGTTGCCAACCTATCATTTATTTTCATGTAAGCCTCCAAACACCCATCATATGGCAATGACTGATACTTAAGCTTTGGTTATGGAGGAAAGGCGGAGCCAAATCAACAGATCCATTTTATTACCTGATCTTTTCAGTCTCCCTTAAGTTGTTTTGTTTATAAAAATGCTCTAGTTACAAATTAACTTGCTCCCCTCTGTATTTATTATTGTTTAACTTCTCTAAGCTGACACTGAGAAAGCAAAGGAATTCATTATTTAACCTAGATTTACAGGTTTGGCTGGTTGCACTGCAGCTTTTGTACATGCTTCACTGCAGTATGCTGAAAAACCATTTTATAATGTTTTCCAGCAGTGATCCAGAGAGAGGATCACTGTGGCTGCCCTTCTGCTTCCCAAAAAATATTATATGGGGAGGACTGTTGATTCCTGTCCATCCAACAGTGTGCAAATACAGTCCTTTCACACAAATGTGCTAACCCAGTCTTCCGGGGGCTTTGTCTCAAAGACGGTTTAGTTTGGTGGTTTAAGCTACTAATTAAGAGTAAGTATTCCTCTTTTTTGCATCAGCTCTGCTATTGCTTTTAGTGCTTTGGAAAACTCATTTCACATCTGTACATTGATTTCTGTAAACTGGGGATAAGAATACCACTCTCAGGAAGGAGTTTCTGCTGCTTAAAGTACGCTTTGAGAGCAACAGATATATAAAGATGCTTGAAGACTGTGGAGTGGTATGTCATGCTTAAAGGGCTGGCAGAAGGGACAGAGGGAAGATAAGAACTCCCATACTGGTACCATAGTCTGGTATCCTGTTTCTGGTGGTGACCTTTAGTGTTTCAGAAGAAAGTGTGAAAACCAGAGATACTTCAGAGAGTATCTGAAAAAAGCAGGCAGAGTGGGAGTAGGTGGAGATGTCAGGCAGTATGAGTGAGAGGAAATTGTTGTTTTTACTGAATGTGAGTTGGGAAGCAAGGTTGGGTCAGACTGGGGGGATGCTCTACTCCTTGGCCAGAGACAGGGGAGTGGTTGTAGTGGGGTGATATGCTTCTAAATTTGACTGCTTTGAGTGGGAAAGAGTTTGTTTGTTCTTACGTTAATATTTTATTCTGTTTCTAAGTCATGTTCTCTCTCATTATAACAGGGCTAGGCAATGTTTTTTTGGCCAGAGTGCCAAAAAAAGACAATGTCTAGTTTGGAAGGTGCCAGAGTGCCGACATACCAGAGCCCAGAGCAGTTGTTTGTAGCCTCCCGGCTACAGCCAGCCCACGGAGCCTGGCCTCCTTGCAGCAGGGCTTGCAGTCTCCCAGCCGCCTGCTGGGAGCAGCCTGGGCTCCATGGCTGGCAGCAGCTGTTTAGAGCCCGGGCTGGTGGTGGTGTGCCAAGCAAAATGGCCTTGTGTGCCATGCTTGGCACGCATGCCAGGGGTTGCTGACCCCTGCATTATACGCTGCCTTGAACCTTTTTGAGAAAGGTGGCATATAATTCTTATAGATAAATAAATTACAGTAATAATCTGTCGCTAATGAGTTTGCAAGTTAGCCTTTGACAACGTTTTTCAGTTGCCCTAGCATATAAAAGGATCACTGTCATTCATATCAATGTCTAATATTTATGGAGGCAGTTAGTTTTACAGGATAATTCTACATATTTATAATTGCATTCAGATTCTTATAAATAGGTCACGAAGACAGTGTCCCTATGTCTTCGTCCTGGATAAATGGCACCTGTGGATGCAGCACATGGATTTCCAAGTTCCCAATTCCTTTGCATTTCCCACAATTTGCTAACTCCATGCAAATATCATAGACTCTGAAGAAGTGAACAAATCATTCTGAGTTAAAGACTTAACATGGATCAAGTCCAGTAACTTTTATCTGTCTACTCTATTCTGTTCCAAGTGGAAATCTGACTGGTTATTGAGGTTGATTTGAAGTAAGCTGGCTTGCAATTGGGCATAGTTGCTTTAGTATAGGAATGGATGCAACAAACAAGTCACTGTGAGCAGTTGACTCATGGTAAATCTCATCCTTCTTCCATTTAACTTGGTATAATGAGTATGTTTGTCCATATCCTTAGATTGGCAGATGGATACTGATGTCTACTCATCCAAAGACTGATGGTTGCCAAGCAGTGCTAGCAGCCAAAGAGCATATTTAAGAATTAATTTGCAAATTGCATTCAGTGATCATCCAGTTGTGCGACTGCAGTTTCACCCTGTCTTCAAGGCACTCTCCTCCCAAATGACTTCAACGTGAACAACTCTTCTTGAGAGAACAGGATGTGACAGGGAGCAATGAGAGTCAGCAGGTCAGCTCATAACAGCTGCTGGAACAATGTATTCAGTGTGACAACTTTTGTAGTGTGTTCAATCAAGCAGTGAACTCAATGGGCTACAGTATATGAATTAAAACTGACCACTTCAGCGCACTGTAAACGTGGGATGTATAGAGGGCAAAATCATGTAGCATCCTTATGACAGTATATTTCAGTTATATTGATGATAGAAGTATTTAATATATTATAAACTGTTTTGCACATTCACACTGTTCTGTAAGGTGCTTTTTATCCATTTAATCCTTACCATAGCCTTAGGGTGTTGGAAACTTGTTGATGTGGTCATGTTGTTACAGATAATAAAATTGAGTAGACCTTAAAAGACTTGCCTAACGGCAAGCAGTATCAAACTGAGAGCTTTGGAGTTAGATCCCTGCTCAGTTCATTCTGCCACGTTTCACCTCAAGTCCTGTAGAAGTGAGCACAAAGAAACTAAATAGATTTTTTAGTTAACATTCTTAAAAGATAAATCACAATTTACGATCTGTGGCTATATTTGTCTCAGAGAAGGGGCCTGAATTCTTTGTTGAAGTCTTCCTAAATTCTCTTTCATGATGACAAGGGTACAGGTTGTAGCTGTGTTGGTCTAAGGCAGGGGCAGGCAAAATGTGGCCTGCCAAGCCATTCTATCTGGCCCGCAGGGCCCCTAAAAAAATTTAGAAAATTAATATTTATCTGCCCCTGGCTGCCTGCCATGCAGCCCTCGATGGCTTGCCAATACTCAGTAAGCAGCCCTCCACCCAAAATAATTGTCCACCCCTGGGCAGACAAGGTTCTTTGGGTAAATCTGATATCTTTTATAAGACCAATTCAAATAGTTGGAAAAATTCTTCTTAGCAAGCTTTCAGGTATAAATACCCTTCATCGGGCTGAGGAAGCATCTACAGTTGGTATTTGCTCTTCCTGGATGGAATAAATAGTAAAGAAGCCAGACTCTGGTATGTGTGCAAGAAAGGCAGTCAGTTAAGATGTAAATTTAGGAGTCAGTGGGTGAGAGAGATGTTGGGGGGAAGGGGAATGAATGTAGCTGGTAAATAGTGGAGACGTACCTGGGGAGTCAGAAGTTGGGCAGGTTATAATGAGTCATAAATCCAATGTCTGTATTTAGTCTATGATTTTTGGTATCCAGGAGGTTGATGGAGTGAAGTTCATAGGATTGTCTGTGAAAAGTGTTTTGTAAATTCCCTTTGAGGACTAGAACTGAGAGACTGGAGAGAGAGTGGTTTTCTTGTGGAAAATGTTCCCCCACAGATAGTTGGATACCCAGTTACCTGTGGGGGCACATTTCTCAGCCTGATGAAGGGTATTTATTACCTGTGGCATCGGGCTGTTCACTCTTTGGTTAGGTTTAGGTGATATATACTAGTTCTTAAGATACTTTATTTATTGTTATTCTAATCAGGGCTTGAAAAAATACATTTGCCAGTGATAAGTAAAAAGCTTTCCCTGGGAAGCATGGGGAGCTTGAGCCATCACATGATGTGTTCTTTTCTTTTTAATTTTAGCCCTCAGAGTTGCAAAGAAACTTTTCAAAATGTCAACTTTTATGTAGTGTTGTCATCCAGAATCCACAAACAGCTCCAACTGCTATTGCCCATGCTCATATCTTTGCCAAGCATCAGCAAAGTGAAATCAGCACCTGGTCATTTCCATCTCTGCTTTAGAGAACCCTCTGAAAGGGCAGAAAAACTTCTGAAATTCTGAATTCTGCTTAGAGGTGGCTTGACTCACAACATCCTGATGCAGGTCTGACCTTTCCTATTAACAAGCCCTCCAGAGTGTTTTTGACTAGTTTTTTTTGCTCACCCATGCAGCTACCAGATGTAAAATGTAGGGCTGTGCACATTCCCCTTAAACTTACAAAAGCAAAAGCAAAAGACTCAAGCAGGTTGACCACCATGTGGAGAATTACCATGCAGAAGTTGTGGGGTTTTTTAATAAAACATTTTTGTGGCCACATGGGAACAACCTTCAGTTAAGAGAAGACTTCCTGAGTTCTTTCATTGAAACGGTAGTAATCAACCACAGATTTTTCGTGTCTGTGCTGGGGATTGCAGCGGGATATCAAACTCAGTTCATTTGCATCTTTTGGAAAGCATCTCCAAGCAATCACTCTGCAAATAAAGCACCCCTCTCCTTTTCCTCCCACCCCCAGATCAGATGGCATTACCAAACAGATCATCTCAATTCAACCAACAAATCCAGATACCATGTTTTACACAAGCAAGCAGAGGGGAAGAGAATAATGTCACCCCTGTGAAGAAGCATGTCAAATGGGATTAAGCAGTCCCATGCAACATTCTTAGTGGTTCTTTTCGTGGCAAAAAAAGGAAGATGTAATGACTCCATCTCGTTAAGTCATCTCTGATATTGGATGAGATAAGACCTGGATCTCTGATATTGGATAAGACTTTCCTTCTCCAGTGATGTAGAGAAAACTCTACTTGTAACACACTCAGAAGAACTCCAGCGATCTATTACTTGCCATATTACTAAGCGGTAATTCTGATAAAATGTGTTTTCACATCCACTGGAGTGACAAGTTTCTACACCTTCTTCTATATCACTTTTGGTAGTACAAAGAAGATTTTTTCATAATACTAAGAGAGCCATGCTTGCCAGGACAGAGAAGGACCTCAGCCTGGTTAAAGATAGTTTGTAGATCCCTTCAAGCTAGGAGTCCAGCTGCAACTAGTCCTCTTTCTATGGCCTTTAGATGGCAGAAGTTGAGAGCTAAGGTATTTTTAGGCATGTGCCTCAGGCCTTCCCTGTGCTTGAAAGGAATTTAGCATAGGGACTGCAAGTGAAAAAAACATGCAAAAGGCTCCCAAGGTTGTTTTTGCACAAAACACTTGAGTTCCCCACACAAAAAAAATAATTTCACCATCCTTAGCTGACTGATAGCGAGCTGCAGATTGCTTCTCCTGAAGTACTTTTTGCAGCTACTTCAGCTTCCATTATCATATAAAAGGAAGACCTGCTCTTCCTTAGCCCTTTTGCCATCACATCCATGCAGCATTTGGGACACATTTAAAAAACTGTATTGTGTCACTGAACTGTACTGTACTGTATCTTTGAATATCAACATCAGCCTAGGTCATCTACTAAATATCTTCCTTCGAGCAATCTTATTAGATATCAGCTCATGAACCTGACTTATGTGAAAGTTACTTTTGCTTATAGAGCAAATATGTTTTAGACCCTACCATCTGATCTGCCTCAGCTTGCATAAGGATAAGGCAATATTATGAAGTCCTTTAGAAAGCAAGACAGAATTAGGATTTTGGCTGGGATAACTATCCTGCTAAAATCTCTCTCAAACCATTCCTTTAGAAATAATCTCTTTTCATTAATGATGAATAATCTCTTTTCATTTACATTAATGTAAAATGGCCTAGAGGTGGTTTTTTTGGCTCAAACTGAAGTTTGACAAAATCCGCACAGCTTTTCATTTCTGCATGCATCTCTCATTGCTCCATCTTGGCAAGCCTGCAACTTCAAGGTGATGTCAAGGCATATTCAATCCACAGGAAGTCAGCTTCTGTAGCCAGCATATGATTTATTTTAATCTAGGACAATTTTAAGAGATCTTGGTGTACTCCTACAAAGAGAAACTCTTTGTATCTAGATTTCTTAGTGTCAGAAATCTGGTTGAAGGACACCCCCAGTGTCTTCAGACCCACCCATTAATTTAATTTTTCTCATAATGTATCCTACTTGTTTTTGGGAAATACTTTCATCTTTCTGAATCTTTGGTGTGCAGACTGTATGGAAGAATCACTTCAGCCATTACTGAAATGCAGCTCTCTAGCAATGGTGTACCTCCACGGAGAAAAACACCACATGGGAGACTAGGGCAGGAATTGCGGAAGTGAACCAAGTGAAAGACTGGAAAAAATGTTGGCAGACAAAAGTATTTGAGAGCTAGATTTGGCAAGGACACCAATGTTAATGCCTCTTCGCTGGAGGAAAAGGCTAGATTTTCAACAATCATGGGTGATCTGTATCTCTATCTGATGTCTCATCTGAAAACCTTCTCTCAAACCAGCAGTATAACACATTTTAACACAATTCTGAGTCACTGGTTCAGTTGTGACTTGGAAGCAGGAGTACCACCTATTGCAGGGGTGGGCAAAATGCGGCCCATATGCTGAATGAGGCCCTCCAGGCCATTCTATCTGGCCCACGGGGCCCCCTCCAAATTTGGAAAATTAATATTTATCTCTCCCTGGCTGCCTGTCATGCAGCCCTCGATGACTTGCCAAAACTCAGTAAGCAGCCCTCCGCGTGAATAATTGCCCATCCCTGGCCTATTGAATCGCTAAAGTACCACCCCACAGCATGAAAATGCCCCTTAGCACCAGGGTGCTAAATAGACCTGATCCTGCTTAGCTCCCATGCCCCAGTCCTTAAGAAGGAAGCAGGTAAATGGCTGTAAAATACAATGCATATTTTGTATCCCCTAAAAACAGCTTGCTTTTCATTTTCCTTTATACCTAGAGCTAAATCCTATCCTGGCACAGCTCTGCCCCCTTTTACTTCAGGGCTGAACTGATTCCTATATGGGCATTAGCTTTTTGGCAAGACAGTTTTAACAGCCCTCAGTTTGTGAACCGCAAGAATGGGTGCCCAAATATGAATCAGAAGGATGCTGCACTTGGATCTACTGGTTCAGATAATCTTTCAACCAAAGCATGAACTGCTCTGGGGTCTGGAAATGGGTATTTTAAAAGATTTTGACTCCCAAAAGCCTGGCTTTATCCTGACAAGTAGTCTATAGAAACAGTTGTTTGCTATGCCTTCACATAGAATGCTTGGCACCAGAAACAGCCCCAGTATTTCTATAAATTATCTTCTTCTCCCTTGCCAAAGGTCTTCCAAGGGTTTGAAATAAGTTCCCCTTCCTTCTTATAAATGACACATGATCTTACAGCTGCAGCTTTTGTGTCCAAGAAGGGAGAAGCAGGGTAAGTACATGGCAAACAGAAATATGTTCCTCAGACTGATAGCTAAGGTTACAGGGGCCACGTCTACATGAGACGTTACCACGCAGTCGCGTTGTGCGGTACTAACCATGATGTGATGCTACTGGGCTGTAGTAATGGGCTACTGCACAGTAGGCCTGTACGAAGCAGCTAGTATTCACTTTGGATTCAGCCGATTTGGGGAACAGCGATTCGATTTGGTGATTCCCACTGTCCCAATTCGATTTGGCCGAATCTGATTCGGCGATTCGGCTGCAGCCAAATCTCCAAATCAGCCAGGCCAGGCCCATTTCCCACCTGCACCAGCTCCAGGCTATTTGGAAAAAAAAGCACCTGGTGCTCACTGGGTGCTGCTGGGCAGGGGGCAATCCCCGCTGCCCCCTCTGCATGGGGGGCTCTGCACAAACCACCCAACCACTCCCCTCACTTCCCCTGTCCCCCCATGGGTGCCCTGCCCAGGCCAGCTCCAGCCCTTTAAGGGAAA
>NW_017728905.1:2099178-2107582 GCF_001723895.1 Crocodylus porosus | reverse complement strand
TGGGGACTGCCCGAATCATCAAAGCTCTCTGAATCTTTGCCAAAGATTCAGAGAGCATTGAATCAATTTGGACCTTTAAATCAGTCCTGATTCGATTCAGATTCGGAGATTCAGCCACCGAATCGGGCCAAATCTCTTCTGAATCGAATCACGACCCGAAGTGTCGCACAGCCCTAATCATCAGCACTGAGTTTCTGCACTTCCCATGCTGCTATAGTGTTGTGTAGTTTGTCAATAGCTTCTGCAGCTTTGGGCAAGGCTTGTGCATAGCACAGAACTGACCTGTCCAAAGCCTCCAGGCATTACTGCAATGAAAATGTGAAACCGTAATAAAGGAAGCCTGCCACTGCTGCCTTGGGAGGTCATGCTGCAGGTCAGCATTTTATTCACTCTCATCTTCACACGCCCCCTCTTCCAGAGAGAAGGCAGGAACAACCTACCTCATATATACGTTTTCCTGTAAAAAAAGAACTGCGGCTAGGCATGTTGGACTCTGTGCTAGGACTGTGTTGTGACTGCATAATGATGACTCAGACATTTATTGGTTTCAGGCATACTTTACATGCAGAGAAACAGGAGCTGGAGCCAGCCCCACGTGATGATATTAGCATACCCTCCCCCCTCACCGATCCACTCCACCGCCCCGTCTCCCGCACCTAGACTCCTTTGGACCGGAGGGTGGAGCAAGACTGAACTGGCCTGTGCTTGCATGTCGCTTTTGTATGTAGCAGATTAACATAAACTGCTGGAGGGAAGCATTTTGACGATGAAAAACCAGGCAGAGATCAATTGTTCTCTGCTTCCATGGAAAATTACTCTAGCTACCACTTTTCCCTTTAATTGAGCTGCTCCAAAATATGCTGGGAGAGGAGGTGAGCAGGCGGTGGGGAAGGAAAAAGGGAGGTATTCATGTATATGCAGGGGTTGAGGTCTGCTTCAGTTTTCTGCCTCTTACAGGCTCATACTCAAGTGCAGATCATCACCTTCCAGTGTCCCTGGAAAAACAGGGTGAAATCAGAAACCATTTCGGAGTCAGCCATTTAAACGTCAGCAAGGAGAGTTTTCTCATATGGCGCCAGACCTAACACAGCTCTTCAGCACCATCAGTGCCATTCTCCTTTGGATACAAACAAGAGCAGATGGGAGAAGCGGGTGTCCTTAGAGGGATTTGATCCCAGCTCTTATTATTAATCAAGTTTACTATTTTGGTTCCTATGGGCCAACCAGGCATGGCCCTTTTTATGATGAACACAATACGGAGAGCGTAGTAAGCAATCCCGGTCTCTTACAATACGAATAGACAAGGCAAAGGCAAGGGGTATAGAAGCTGCTGGAGGAATCCTGTGACCCTGGCCAGTTGACTTCAGTTCATCTCTCTCTGCTTCAGTTTCCCTCTCTGTGAAAGGGTGAGAATACAGCCTGCACAGGCAGGTCCTGAGGCTTAATTAACACCAAGTATACTTGGAAAGGAAGATGCCAGAGTAACATAAGTAATTTATCATCTGAAAAAAACTAGCCAAGCCTTTAAGATCAATATTTGGAGAATAGATTTTATTACAACCACAAATCACTCCCCACTTCTATAAAAGCAGGTGTTTGAAGAATAACAGCAGTGGGATCCTATGCTCATGTATAAGCAGATCCTCCCACCCACTCTTGCCTCTGGCTGTCTCCACACAGCAGATGAGCTTTCTGGGACTTTCTTGTAACACTTCAGTATCTATGAAATCATTCTCATGTGATTTTACTCATTGTCCTGTGGGTTCCTCCCCCCCATCTCCATATTTTCTTTGTTCTGAATTTATCAGTCTCTTTCCTCAGGATTTTTCAGTGCCTGTTCCCCTTAGATTAATTTTTCTGCTGTGTTCGGTGTTTCATTTTTCCTTTTGTCCTCTCTCTGGCTCTTTCAAAACCTGCCTTTCTTCTTGAGCTACTGATTGTACTCAACAGCTTTCCTTATTCCTTGGTGCATGTCTTCACTCTGCTTTTCTTCTCCCTCCTCCGTCAAATGCCTTTTTACCCTCCCCCATTCCCAATCCTGTCCAGCTTTCCTCCTTATCTCTCTCTCCATCATTGCTTTTCCAGGCACAGACTCAACAATGTACTTAAACATATGAGGAGAGTGAGAGAAAAACCCAAGGGATACGATAGTGTGATGATTTTAGTTCCCATTTGGTCTGCTTAGCTGCTTACAATTAAATGCTTGTTAAGGTACTTAGACATGTGCAAAGGGATCTTGGTAAATGAGAGACACGGTCCTTCCAACTGTCCTAGATCTGATTCAGCTACCCCTTTTATTCCCCAAATGAATCACTCCTGTCGATCCCAGCCCTCCCTCGCTCCTCTCTGCTTCTTTTCCCCCATTTTCACTCTGGTGTGGATCATGATCTGTGTAAAATGTATTTTACAGCTGGCTCAGCTGGCTGTACCCAGTTATCTTTTTGCCTTTCTGTTTCCAAGCAGAGGAAATTTCTGCTGTCTGCAACAATAGCTGATTGGCCACTGTCATCGAAGGAAGATGCAGGGGCGTTGAGAAACAGCGTTGCTAGTGCGTAACCCTAGTGCTGTTTTGTTCAGAGAGATGTAAAGGTGGCAATGCAGGCTGGGTAGATCTGCTGTGATCCCTGTCCCAATCGAGGCCCTGGATCCGCTTCCAAATGTCAGCATAGACGTTCCAGCCTGGCTTAGCACACCACGATCACAGTCTGAAGCTGTCTGAACGACAAGAAGGAAAAGGGGCTGTTGGGAAGTGAAGAGGGAACTAGGGATGCCAATCATGGCATCAAATTAAGGAAAGGGAAATTAGAGCTATGCATCAGTTGTAACTTGCTGACGCTGAAATGTATTAAGCTATTGTGTGTGCTCCCAAGAGACGAAATGGAAGCCCCCCCACGTGGCTTGAGACTTTGAAAGGTGGACTGTACAAATCTTTCACTGACTGGGGAGGGTGGTGTAGCAGGGAGTTGGTGCTCCTGCTACTTTAAGGAAAGGCTGCAGGAGAAGCAAGCTGCAGTTGAGGCAGAGGGCAATTAGATAAACCATGTGACCTAAAAGGTGCTGGGCTTGCAGGATATAAACCCAGGGCCTGAGCTGGGCAGGTGATCTGATCCTGGAGACTGTGGAGTGAGGTGCTCCTGAGTAGAAGGGCTGCAGCAAGGCTCCTGATTAACACCTGAGTTGGGGTAGGTGAGACTGGTGGTTCAGGGATTGACACTGTAGGGACAGTGGAGGTTGGTCTCAACTGGCCGGGAATGGAGCTAGGGCCTGAGGGATAGGGGCCAAGGCCAAGGACAAGGGCCACAGCTGAAGAGTGAGAGCCAGCAGGGCCAGGGGGCCCATGGCCTGCGAGGCATGGAGCTGTTGGAGGTAATGAGGCATGGGCCCAGGAGAGGCAGAGAATGCAGACCTGGGCCCTTGAGGGACTGGGAAGGAGTTGTAGGTATAGTTCAAGAGACAAAAGCCTGAGCCCAGGAGGGGTAGAGGATGCAGTCTTAAACCCAAAATAGTCTGAAATTGTTTGAGGTACAGAGGCCCAAGTCCAGGAGGGACTGGGATGGTTAAAGGCACCAGGGCTGGAAGCCCCAACAGTGCTGGAGACTGCTCCAGGTTTACGGGCCAACATTGATTGGAGTTGACATTGGGGCTGAAGGCTAATGGATGAGGGATTGACTGGATTGGATGGAGGGGCTTAACATGCCCAATGATTGGTAACACCTGCAAGGCTTGGATGCGACTATAAGAGGAGATGAGGAGGCCATGTAAATTAGCCCTTAAGGCGATGAGCATGGACACTTGTGTTCATGAGAACGAGGTCTTGCTTGGGGAGCCCTGGGGCAGCCCCCCTTTTTTTAAAGCCGTAATTGCATCAAGGTATGGCAGGAAAGAAATGGGAGATTGCCCTAACAAAGAAAGTAAAGGTGACAGGGGCTGGAGAGCTGTCACAGCCACCCCTGGGATGGGACCCTATTACAGGTGGAATGTACTTGTGCAGTATTATTATAACTGTCATAAGATGACAACTCCATAGCACTCTTAAAAGCTGTTTTCTTCTTACCTTAATGAAGCACCGTTAGTAGTATTCTCCCTAAGTTATGGAAATGGAAACTGAACACAGAACAGATACGTGACTGTCCTGCAAACTGAGTGTGGCAGAGCCAAACCTTGGTCTCCTAACTCTCAGGCCTATGAGAGGCTGCTTGATGACTCTTCATTTCTGATACGTGGTTTTGTCCAGCCTGTGCTGTTCAGGTCCACTTCATGCTGGGGACGGATTGGATTGCTCTGACAAGCAAGTGTTTTGCCAGTAATGTGAGATTACACTCATTAGCAAAGGTGCATTTGAGAGATGGTTTTTGAATAACTCTCTCTCTCTCTCTCCACCCAGAGGCTCATTTTTGCCTTTTCAATCTGTTTTCCTCTGCAGTTTGAATCTCCCTTAAGAGCCTAATGACTTTCTCAGCCTTTCTTCCCAAGAGGTACTGTCAAGTGTAAGGCAAATTACAGTGAGAAACAGAGGGTAACAAGCAGTGCTAAAGTCAGAGGTTGCTGTGCTGCTTTCTGCCATCTCAGAAGGGGTCAGATTCTGATACCCATGCCACTGGTGCCAATCCAAAGCAACTCTGACTTCTTTGGAGGTAATCTGAATTTACAGCTGTGTTGATATGATCAGAGTCTTACTAGTTTCAGGCCACGGGGTCAGAAATTCTTAATATAAACCAATAAAATTCAGCAGGTACACACTTGTCACGTAAATGCAAACACAGTGGAGTGAGGGGGTAGCAAAGAAAAGCAGTTAATGGCAAGGCAGATGCCTCTAAATGTTGTACCTCTTACTAGCTTACTAAGTGCTTTTTTCTCTTGCATCTCTATGGCCTACACTCTGGGTGTGTAAATCACAGTCATTCTGCTTTGTCACTGAATTCCTAAGTGACATAAGTAGACATTTTTAACCCTTTCACTATTTTCTAAACAACATACTACTTTTAAAATAAGCTACTGATGCACTGGGTTTGGGATCTGGATGTTTTTACAGTATAGTTGGTTTCAGTTCTCTAACAGTATGAGTCATGACAAATTTGTAAGTGTTAAACTTTCATGAAAAACCCTTGGCATAATAACTTACGGGAAAGCTGGGCGGTGATTCTGAGCTTGCATACGGTTGTAAAATTGTTGTAAACTAGGAACAGCTCTATTGCAGTCAGCTGATTTTTACACCTGAGAGCATACAAAGCCAATCCTTCTCACCTGTATAATCAGGTATCCATTAGGCAAGACGTTTTCTGGCAGTCCTGTTCCCAGAAATGGGGGGAAAAAAATGACATCAAAATCCTAGCTATGATGGGCCACATTTTCAAAGGGGCTGCACAGAAGGCATTCATAAAATTTGCTGATGCATCTATTTGCATGTGCAAAACATCTGCTGTGGTGTGTGTCTGATCACATGTCTGATTGCCCCATGTGTCCCATCACTTCCATCTTTCTTCCACATAAAGCCTTAAACACTGATTCTAGTCTATGCGTCTCTCCATCTAATTGGATTCACAGAGCCCTTCAGTGTGGTATCTAGGCTTTTAATCTTTATCCTTGGAAAATTATTCACTTTTTGGACCTGCCATGGAGCAGCTGCTCAGCAAAACCCTGCCCCCAAGTGACATTAAAGGAAATTCTCACACAACATTTCCAACCTTACTCAGTTCAAAACCTCAAATCTGCCTCATGTTGTGATCAGTTGAATCTTGTCCTCTCAATCTCATGGTGGCTAGGCTATTTACTTACCTACGGAAGTTATTTGATGAGATCATTCACCTTGAAATTCAAGAGCAAAAACACGGGGGGGGGGAAAATCCTGATTCTGTTCTGTTGGACAAGCTAGCTTTAAAAAGGGGTCTCTCCTTCTCCTATTTACTACATGCTGGGCTAACACACAGCTTCTTTCTCCGGTAACTAGAAACAATCTGGTAAAACAGAAGCAATGAGTTTCCTAGCAGGGGATGTCCTCTGTTTACAAAATTAAAGGGGAAAGTTATCTGTCTAATCCTTGTGCTTCTTCAGCACCCACCACTGCAGAATCTAGGGATCAGAAATGGGAATAAATAGTAGCTGTGTTCCACACTAGTTAGAGATGGGGACTGTTATTTAGCTCCCATGTGGCAGCTTGGATTTATTATACCCTGAAAGAGGCTTATTTCAAAATGTTGTGATGTGATTGCATAGTCCAAGGAAAGACTGTTCCTTCCAACCTCTCTCTGAGAGGTTTACTGTTCATAAATACATGTTCTTGCCTTTTGGTATTAAAAACTTCAGCAATTAGGGAGCCTTAATTAAGTGTTTTTAATGCAGTAGGGGCCAAATGGCTGAGATCTGAGGCTCCTAGATGTTGAACAAATACTTAGTACGTACGACACAATCCCTAGACCAGAGTGTTAATCTAAACAGGACTGAGGATGGTAGAAGAAGAATGCACTGTACAGAGTGATGGGATATAAAGGGCCATTCAATTCTGTTAAATATAAATAATTCTGTATTAAACTTTTGCCAGTTTTGCGGTTTGGAGACACGCGAGAGAGGTGTCTTTTGGGTCTTTCTTTGCCTTTAATTTGAACAGGAATAAAAAGCCCTAGTTGCATTTAAATTTTCATTTCTCCTGTACCAGCCCCAAGCAAAAATAATTGACAGCATTAATTTTGGGGCCTGCAGTCTCAGATGGGGGGCCCCTCTCAATAGGCTTTGCTTGCATCTTTAAGGCCCCACTTGGGGGCAGTAATGTTTCGGAGTCCAATGTCTACCCAGAGGGTTCAAAATAAGAAACACAAAAATAAGAAACGTGGTTCTAGGAGCTCTATTAAACAGTGCCCCCTCTAATCGAGCTAATCTTGGGAGCTGTAACAGGAGGCCTGGCACATGAAGGGAAGTAGAGGGAGTGCTGGGCCAAACTCGGGGAGTCCAGGTCATCCTTTTGGATGCTTCCACTTGCCACAGCAGTTCTTGAGGCAAGAATACCCTTAATTAGTTTCTGTAGAAACTTAAATGAACTCCAGGTAGAAATAAGTCAGCTTTTCTGGACCTGCAAGATGCCAAGTACTCCAACAAAGTCAGTGGAAATTAAGGTGAGGAGGATCAAGCTCAGCGAAGGAGAGTTACTTTTGCGACTTCTCTGCCCCATAAATACAGCCATGTTAGGATTTTTTTTTTAATCCCATCATCACTTTAAAATGGCTGTTACTATGGCACCCACCAGGCGTCTGACTTCAGTTATAGTTGGCTGCCCGTATAGGCAAACACTGGCTCTCGGCTATTTCCTGTATGTCTGTGCTCCTACCTGCTTGATCTCAGGGCACATTTCACTAGTTAGCAGCTTTCTGCCTGGAAATCCCAGACCACCGTTGTACACATAACAGGCATGATTTCACTCTGCTCCCCAAAGAGGAGATAAATAGTCATGATACCACCCATCTGGAAAATGAGCTGTGCTGCACTAGGACAAGGCACCAGGCTTTGCTTCTTAAAATACAGTGAAGATGAAGTTGTCTGGTCTCCTCGAGGGACACTTGAGGATGAGTTGCAATAGCAAGACCAGACCTGGGTCTAGTTACCCTTAGCAGCGCAGACAGAAGTTACTGAAGACGCTCGGTGTTGAAACTTCATCTGACCCTTCATGCAACATGGATTCAGATTTTCACTCCATCGGCCACTTTTGAAACTATCTGTAGCTGTGTGCCTGTGTTTGGTCATGGCTATAAACTGCTTTCTGTGGCCAGATGAGTTGACAATTGTCACTTCTTCTGTGTGTACCCTAGAGATCCAGTCACTTCTCAGTTGTGATGGGTTTTTCTCATCCCCAACTGAAAGCTCTTCCCAGGGCATGGTCCTGTCTGAGTCTGGACCTTGCAGGCCACAGCAGAGAATTAATTCCTGAACATCCCTCCACTATAGGCATGCTGCACCCCTGCTGCTCCTGTGGCATCATGGGTCCTGTAAGTGGGTTGCCAAAAGAGCACAGAGCATCAAACCGGGTGAGAAATGGAACTTGAGGGTGAGAGATGATGCTGGTATGCAGAGAAGATGAAGAGAAGTGGCTGGTCACAGGTTGGGGAAGAGCTATATGCATTCTCACAGGTGTCCTATCGCACAAGCTAACCTGCAGCCGAGGGAATCATAGATTTCATAGACATTAGGGCTGGAAGGGACCTCAGAAGATCATTGAGTCCAGCCCCCTGCTCCAGGGGCAGGAAGTCAGCTGGGGTCATAGGATCCCAGCAACATAAACATCCAAATTTCTCTTGAAGGTGTTCAAAGTAGGTGCTTGAACCACCTCCAATGGCAGGCTATTCCAGACCTTGGGGGCTCGGACAGTAAAGAAATTCTTCCTCATGTCCAGCCTGAAATAGTCTTGCAGGAGTTTATA
>NW_017728905.1:2067013-2099078 GCF_001723895.1 Crocodylus porosus | reverse complement strand
GTGAACAAACGTTCCCCCAGATACTGGTGAACACCCCTGATAAACTTATAGGTGGCCACCAGATCACCCCTGAGTCTGCACTTTTCCAGGCTGAAGAGTCCCATAGCTCTCAGCCTCTCCAATACCAATGTCTACATTGTTAATGAAGATGTTGAACAAAATAGGTCAAGGACAGAGCCTTGGGGACACCACTGGTCACAGGCACCACGATGATTGGCTTCCGTCAACCACCACCCTCTGGGTCCAACCATAGAGCCAATTTCCCAGCCAGCGGATCGTGGTGGACCCGAGGCTGCAGTTGGCCAGCTTTGCCAGGAGGTGATCATGAGATACCAGATCGAAGGCTTTTTTCAGGTCAAGATATACCACATCAATCTCTTCTCCCTTGTCCAGGTGATAGGTCACCTGGTCGTAAAAGGCAATAAGATTGGTCAAGCAAGTCCTACCCCCAGCAAACCCGTACTGGCTATCCCTCAGGATGTTGGCATCGGCCAGTCCATTAAGAATGGCCTCTTTGATAATCTTTTCTGAGAACTTCCCTGGGATAGAGGTCAGACTGATGGGCCTGTAGTTTGCCAGATCCGCTTTCCTCCCTTTCTTGAAGATAGGCACCACGTTGGCCTTCTTCCAATCTTCAATCACCAGAGCGCCAGGAGCTCTCGAAGATCCATGCCACGGGCTGGGCTATGATGCTCGCCAGCTCCTTGAGTACCCTGGGGTGAAGACTATCAGGGCTGACTTGAAGGTGTCCAGCCTCTCAAAGCGTTCCTTCACAAGGTCAGCATTGATGGAAGACAAGGAATCTCCTTCACCCAGATGCCTGGCTCTAATTTATTTCCTCCTTGATACACAAGCTTTCCTGGTGCTGGATCTTAATTGAGTCTAGACAACTGCATCAGAAGACTTGCATTGCAGTAAGTACAAGAGGCTATGCTGTAAGTCCTGTGCTGGAAAAGCACGCTTCTGTGGACCCATTATCAGCCCTGTAACACACAAATGATATCTTAAGCTCAGACTTGGTTGTAATGTAAAAGAACTGGCCTCCACAGAAGCCTTTGTCCTCCTGTGTGGTTATTAACAGGATATATTTTAGCTTTTGTGGGTCTTTTGATGATATATTTCCCTGCTGATGTACTAATACCCCTGTATAGAGCACTACAAGAAATGACTACACCTTCCATTTACTGCTTGCAGAAAGGCACGTATACACATACCTTTTAAATACAGGGTGTTTTCTGCAAAGGCATTTCTCTTCATTATGGTTTCTCCCTTGACCTTTCCTCTCTGTCAGTTCAGAAACACTCCTCAGTGCTGTACTAACCCCTGGAAGATCACAGTCGCTCCCTGGATTTTGCAAAACACATGCCTCTCCCGGAGACTGGTGGGTGGATAAACACCAGTTAAGCAGAATGATATTTTTCCTTGGCAGAAGGCCAGGTCTCAGTTATTCCCACGTAAATCCAGAATAACCCCCCTGAAAAGTTGCTTTGCATTTGCACCAGCGTAACTGAGATTAGAAGGTAACCCAAGCTATTTGCAGTTTATCCCATTGTCTTTTGTAGACGTGTGAGCATAAGACAAAGTAGCTGTCCTCCCTACATGGCACACAGGGAATCTGTAGTACATGTGAGCACTGAAGGAGGACCAGCACCCCCTGCAGATGACATGGGGTGATACTGAAATGTAATTGTGTGGTCAGTTATTTGAGTAACTGGATTTATTAAATGCAGTTACTATCTATACTGCACTGGCAGAACAGGACCTCAGGATTCACGCTTCTTCACATGGGGGCTGCAGCAATATATTCCAGAAGGCGCTGGCATGGGAATTGCAGGAATGTCTCCGGCTGGCTGGCATGGGAAGCTGCCCCCACTCTGCCCACCTCTGACCACGCAACTCAAACCAGCCACGAGCTTATGGGAGGCAGGCAGCAAGATCAATATTACCATTTCAAACTGTGTTTCCCTACAATCTCCTTCCTCCCAACTCCTTTTATACCAGACAGGTCATGAATTTGGCCATCCTGATCTGTCACATTAGAAGGGTGGTATTATTTTTTTTTTTTACGGTGCCACAAGTGTGCATAGAGCTTCACCGACCTCTTTAAAAATACAGGTCACCGCTTGGTGGCACGTACAGCCTAAATAAAATGTGTCAGTGGGAAATGGCCACAAATAGAAACTCATGGGCAGTGAAAGATCATGATATACAATATTTATTAATGAGACATCTTCTTCTTTCTGTTGTTTCAACAGAAGTGGGCATGACCTTGGAGCCTTTAACACCCCCGTCCTACAGGAGGGATAGCACACTCATATATTGACTTTGTTTTAGCCAGAACTTGTTACTAAATGGGATTCCTTGTACAGAGTCGGCAACAGTCTGCAAGACAGCTGTAAAAATGATGAACAAAGAGGGGGGGAAAATTGAGCTTGTGCTTTCTGATATAGTGAAGAGGTCTGAAAAGTTTGATTTCCTTGTTACACTAGACTAAATTTTGTAATGAACATTCAGTGTCCTGTCCAGATTGACCCATTCTTTGACTGGAAAAGTCAGGATGGAGGACAGGAGTAAAGAAAGTGAATTTTAAGAACAGGAGGGATTTCTAACTGGTTCTTTTCATGCCAATTTATAATTAACTTAAATAGGGAGACTACTAAGGATTTGGGAGCAAGGAAGGCTTTGTCAAAGTTTCCGTAATTACAGCCTTTCAAGTTTGAAGTGAGAGATAACAAAATACAACCTTCAAGGTGTCTGGTACATTCTTCAGCCCAACCAGGAAATACCAGAGAAGACGTTCCTGTAACTTCCAACTTTTGAAAAAGCAGAAGCCAAACTGTTTAGGCTACTGTCATGAAAAGAAAAAAAAGTTAAGGGGAAGGGGGAAACCATAGCCCAGTGTTTAAAATCCTCTAACTATGTAAGACTTCTCGAGCACAGAACAACAGGAAGAGAGAAGCTACCGTGAGACGGACGAGTAAAGATCAAATCCAGTGGAAAGAATGAGGGAGACGGGACAGGAAAGCTTCGAGGGGGGAAATTAAGCCTGGGACTAAGCTGCTCTGTTTGCCCATTAAATCAATATGTGGAGTGGGACTTAGCGAGGATGATTTAGCCAGCCCTAAAATTTGGCTGACCTGCAGGGTCATTCCCCCCCCCCCCCCCTTCCTAGTGTAAGAGTGCGAGAGCCAGAACAGGGGGATCTACTCAGCCTTTTATTATCAGAGAGGCCCTTTCTCATTGAGGGCCGTGTCATGCAGGAGCTTGCTGTGAAAGGCCAGGTTGGACGATCTTCTGAACATGTTTGCAAAAGCCGTCTGCTAGAAGGGGTTTGGAGAAGGCTGGCGAGAGACTTCCCACGGTGATAAAGGGGCAGAAAGAAGCTGCTTCATGTTTCCAGCCAGCTGAGCCGCAGTTGAAATGATCATTTAATGCTGCTGGGATTTAATTGTGCTATTAATGGTATTAGGGCACTTAGAGCTGTGGGTAATGTCACTCTATCATTTTAAATTCAAATAAAAGACCAGCAAATGGGCAAAGCTGGCTGCAGCATGAGGTACTGCCTGGGCTGGAGCTGGACTATATTAGTGCAGTTACATGCCTCGTTGGTGTCCCCACTACATTATACTCCCTTCCTGATGAACGTTCAGACTACTGGTGATGCTTGTAAAAGATTAAATTGGAAAGTATTTACTTATTTTGTGCATGCCCTGCCCTGAGCAAATGGAAGGATACAGCAAAAAGATGGAAGCCTGTATTTCAACAGGACTTTATTCTGGGACTTGATAGGAACCAGTTTGTCTGCAATGGCCATACAGGAAGTCATTGAAGAAATGTGGCTTGGTGGCTGGAGGAGAGACCCACAAATCAGGATTCCTGAGCTCTGTTCCAGCTGCTGACTCGATATTGTGTGTCACATGAGGCCAGATCATGGCCTGGCCCTATGTGGCAAGCGGTGCAAGTTATACCCCTCCACAAACTACAACTACGGATGCAGAGAGGACAGCATGTGTCGTGTGCCTGGAATATTTTCCTCCCCTCCCGTTCCTCCAGCAAGTGGCTGGGGCAGGGGTGAAGGGCCGTGAATTTGTGAATCCACAGATCTGCAATCCAGAGGGGCGTAGCAACACAGCTGGGCACCCAGGGCAGCTGCCACATCCCAGGGCAGTGGTGACTTGCACTTGCTGCTGTGGTGCGATGGTGCAGCTGTGGTGGCAGCTGGCTTTTTCACCCCTCCCCAAACACACACACTCTCCATCCTTGTCTCTAGCTTGAAGTTGCCCAGTTGCCACGTCCTAGTTATGCCACTGTTGCAATCCCAATGTATGGCTAAGCAAGCGTGCCGAGCAGGAGCTGTATTGGTCAGGGCCTGGGAACAAGGGGAAAGCAGGCTTCGGGACCCATTTCCAATCCTTACCCACAGCTAGGAGCAAAAGCTCAGCCATACCCTTATCTCCCTCTGCCTCGGTTCCCTCGTCTGTAAAAAGGAGACTTGTGATATTTCAGGACAGGACAAATTTTAGACCAGATAATTCCCAGCAGTAGCCCTTTAAGAAGTGAACAGTGTAGCCTGTTTTCCCTTTCTGAATGGCAGCTCCAAGGACAGCATTTCTGAAATGTCATGTTCAAACACAGTCGCTCGCTTGTATTTTCCTCGGAGGTACTAACGGCTGCAGATCTTCAAAGAGAATAATGATTAGCCCTGAGCAGCTCTGGGCTGTGAGAAAATGTATAATGGAACAATTATTGAAAGCAGCCGAGACTAAAAGTAGTGTTTAATGGGATCCAGCATCTTCTGTTTCAGCTGACCTGAAAGCTGCCCGTTCTGCCAAGTAAAGAGAGCAAAAGCCTTCGGAGATTCGTGAGGCCAAGTATGTAGGTCGCACGTGGATTAGTGTGTGATCAGGTTTGCTTTAACACTGAGCCCCTCTGAATATATAGAGATCACGCGGTCCACAAAGGGATCAATGCTGTGAAATCGCTTCTGGATTGATCACCAAGTGAGCTTCCCAGAATGCTTGGCCTCCTGGAGGCAAAAGCAGGTTTGGTAAGGGTTTGGGGGCACAGCAATAGCTTACAAGCCCTTTTTACATTCACCTGAATGTAGAACTGGGGGAGTGGGTTGCATTCAGAGCTATGGGGCAAGGAGCCATCCACGACAGGTTCAGCATCCCAGTGTCAGAGCAAGCCTCCCCTGCTCCGACACACACATGTTGAGACCCGGCGGTAGAGGTGGCACAAACCTGAGCTAGACGAAGAGTCTCTTAAGTCAAAGGGAGAGATGATTTCTTATGGCTTATTCAGTCGTTGCTCTCTTCTGAGATTGCTGCTAATTGCCTCACTTGTTGGGAGCTGTCATGGTGGCTTTGTGAAGTCTGTGGACTGAAAATAGAGTGAAAGGCAGCAAAACTCATTGCAGAGAGTAGCAGCTTTGTCACTGGTTGTCTGTGCTGCCTTTGCAGCGGCAATCTGATGGAGGAGGATGTGTCCTAGCGCCCTCCAAACCACTCAGATTGCATACAGTGTGTACTAAATCATAAGAAATGCCTATAAAACCCAACCAAGGACACACAGCCTCTTCCTTGTATATAGTGCCGGAAGGACCAAGAAAGGCCGTCGGGTTGCTTGTAGGCCTCCCCTTTGTACAGTGTGTAATGAAGAGTGGACAGTGCCTGTTAATAGAAAGCAAGGCCTGTCTGTGAGAGTTGTCCTGAACTGGGATAAGTGATATGCGGTTCAAGACAACCCCTCAAAAGGACATACAGGGATAATGTGACACAGAGCTCTGTAGCTCTTCCGATTATAACCAACCCCCTCTGTGAAGGAGACTCCTGAAATCCCAGTCTTGAAGAGCCACATGAGAGCTCGTCAGAAACGTTCTTTCATTTGCCGAAAGCTGCTGCTGAATGAGGTCTGTGTCCCTGCTGAACCGGATCCAGATCAGACTTGGGGCTCACGTAGCAGGAAGTCACGTGAGCCTACTCCTGTTCCAGCTGGCCAGGAATTGAACCTTGGACTTCTGCAAAGCACCTTCAGCCGGAGTCGGCTTGGACTGGCACTTCAGTGCCGTGCTTCGAGTCCTCTGTTATCTAAACAGCTGATTGGGGGGGGTCCCTGCTGCCTTAATCAGAAGAGGTGATTGTAGTTGCCTTGGTGCCAGATGTGGAAGAGGATCCTATTTCTTTCCAGTCTGCAAATGGTGAAATTTTTAAATGCTGGTGTAGGCCATTTCTGAGTGCTGCTACAGCAGGAGTGGACAAAATCCGGGTCTGGCCTGCCAAGCCATTTTATACGGCCTATGAGGCCCCTCCAAAAAATACTTATTACCAGCCCACGGTGGGAAAGAGCCCGCCCAGCCCCATAGCATGCAGACAGGGAGCCATGGGGAGTTGCGCACCATTGGGCTGGGTGGGCTCCATGCCACCACGTGGCTTCCTTCTGGAGTGCTGAAGCCCCATGTAGACGCCCGAAGCTGAACCAGCCGGACGGCGCACGGCTGCCACTGGTGTGCAGGTCCCACCTGCGGTGCCGTGAGCCCCACAAGCCGGCACGGAGCCAGCGTGGTCCGATTTGAAGGTGCATGCCAGCAGACTGGGCAGGCTCCATGCCACTGCATGCAGCCCCCAGGACTCAGCTGGAGCCGCATGCCACACCCCCACATACACTATCATAGAGCAAGACTTTATATTGAGCTATATACACCATGCAAACACGCACAAAATCTGGACCAAAAAAATAATTTTAAAATAAAATAAAAATGTTGTTATAGTAGACATTTGATTTGTAGTACGATTTGTTTTTTTCCCCAGTTCCAAGATGGCAACCCCCCCCTCCCAGAAGGACTGTTTCTAGGGGCAAAAGTCAGGGCTTAGGGGCAGGATTTCCAGTTGCAAGATGGTGATCAGGGCAAGTGGGGGAATCAGAAGCCCACAACCGGGCGGAAGGGACCTCTACCAGGGAAAGGAGGCACCGGCAAACGCACAAACAGTAAGAGAGGAAGGAGGGGAAAAGGGCCAGGCACCCCTAGATCCTCTTCCCATTCCAGTAACGGGGCAAGGGCCCCATTACAGCTGGTAACGTGCAAAGAGGCAAATGCAGTGAAGTGGCGCTGATTCACGCCAGCATTCAAACCCCTGCCAGCTGAACCGGACCAGGCCAAAGCCTAGAGCTGGTGCTGATGACATGGCTAGGACTTCATGGCCCTAGACAGAGGTGAAACGTCATTATGATTTCTGCTTGAACTGCGAGTTGTGATTGCAACCTTTGATCACAAAGAGTTACAGGTTCAGAGAGAGAAAGAGAAACAGAAAACAGCATTAGATTATAGAAAGTTTGGGTTGGAGCAGGCCTCAGGAGGTCATCTAGTCCCAGAGGGTTGTGGAGGGCTATTGCCTCCTTCTTTTGCCTGCAAAACCCATAGGCCTCAATTCAGCCACTAGGGCTATTCAACTAACATTGCTGGGAACAATCGTGAGAAAACATAGCCTCTTGCTGCCTTCAGTGTGCTGACAACAGATAGCTCCGTGTGTCCAGCACATGCACTACTTTGTCCCCACTGGATGAGCAACAGCTGTTTGTAGTCAACTACAGGAAGGATGGATGTGATGTGTGGGAGGGCGCCGCAATACACTATTATCTTGCCTTCTGTTAGGGTTACCTCTGCTCACTGGTTTGTTGTTGTTGGGGTTTTTTGGGGTTTTTTTTTTTGGGGGGGGGGGGTGCAGTTTGGACTTCTGCTCAATTCCTTACTGTTCCTGGACACCCAAAAAACAGAAGTCACCACAATTGACACTTTCCATCTTGCTTGTCTGAGGGGAAAAAGGTGAATTCCCCCTTGCTAATGCCTTAGCCACGGCGTTTCGTCTTTGTGGCACTTCTAGGCTGCCTACTGCAATGTAACCGGGGTAGGAAAGGGAAAGGCCAGGCAGAAACTGGAAACCACCAGATTGCAGCTCGACTTGGGAAGGAGATAGTGCATACTGCCAGCACGTCTTGCTTCTCACTGGCCCCAGCCAGTATCATCCATTTCAAACCAATGGGTCTGATCTTGTAGCTCACAATGATCCTGAGCGGAGGGGATTGGGAAGAGGCCGAGCCGCACTGTGACACCCATCCCTTCTATAGGCTTTCCTGCAAGATCAGAGGTAACAAGCAATGCCTGGCTATTTTCTCCCGGATGAGCAAATTTGAGGTTATGATGAAGAGACCCAGTCTTGTTTCAGAGGCAGTTTGCAGAGAAGCTCAGGCCTTGTCACAGTTCTCCAAAACCACGTGCTTCATCACGCCTGGATAGAGAAGAGCTGTTGATCTGTGGTAGGCAGGCAGGGCACTGCTCCAAAACAGTGGAGCCTAGTCAAATATTTGTTATAAGTATCAACTTGCACAATCCATCTCTCTCCAGGTCCTTAACTTTGTGTTAGCAAGCATTACCCAATCACATCGTTATGCCTGGTGGCAGGGAGCCATGAGAGCCTTCAGCTTCCAGATTGCCCCAAGCTGTCAGTCTGTAGCACCTCCACAATTAAATGGTTCAGTTGCCTTTGCTAAAATCCTCCATTCTGATGGATCGTTTTGCAATTCATGACAGAATCGAGATTTGTAGAGAGAAAATACATTGCATTGCTCCTTTTGATTTTCAGCAAGCTCCCTAATGATGATAGCAATTTGAAGTCTGTAGCACTGCTAAAGTTAACAGATCACATAAAGAATGGGTTTGGCTGCAACTAGTACATTTTTACCTCTGGGTTGGAAGGCAGCAACTATATTTCAATGCACAGAAAAGCTGCTGAATAGTGTTGGGAGAGGGAACGGTGAAGAACGTTGCATCCAGTAAAAATGCAGTGGAGGAATCTCAGGTCAGCAGAATATTGTTGTCTGGATTGCAATTGGGCCAGTTCCTTGAGTTTGACACTTGTGCCTTGGGATTTGTGATAATTGTAAATAGTCACGATCGTTTTTCTACAGACTTGCTTTCTCTTGCTGTTTGCCGCAGAGCGGCCTTGTGGATGGAGAACTGGACTGGGGCTCTCCGCGGGGGGAGGGGTCTGGTCCTTGCTCTGACATTGTTCTGTTGGACGGGTTGGGCAAACCATTTCCCTTCTGCGGTCCTCAGTTTCCCCCTTTCTAGAGATAGCAGTACTGACCTCCTTTGTAAAGAACTTTGTAGCCCTACAGATAAGAAATCCATACAAGAGCTAGGTATTATTACCCCCAGAGAAAGTTCCTGTAGCAGCCCAGCCATAAGTACTAAGTTAGAGAGGAAGGGTTGCCCAGTATTAACTTATGGCTTAACTTCAAGTCCCAGCTCTTCCTCAGACTTATGTTACCTCAGGGAACTTCCTAAGAGCATGTATACGTTACAGAGCTGCTGCTATAGTTGTATTTGCATTGGTGCATCAGCAAAACCCTCCAATAAATATGCAGCTGGTACTGTGGGGGCTAGGAGTTAAGGCACACCAACCCACCTTTCACCAGGGTGGTAACTGGCCTGGTATTTCCTGGGGGCTCCCATGCCACTGGGAGCCCCACCAGGCCACCCACTCCTGGCAGGGTGCAGTTTTAGGCCAGGACCAGGCGCCTCCAACCCATCCCCTACAGCTCCTGACCTTATCTCCAGGATATTGCATACAACCCTGCAGGTAGATGATGCTTCTGCCTGGCTACCAGCAAGCATCTGCTCTGTTTATATAGGTGGCCAGAGTTCTAAAATGGCCGCCACAATCAAGCACCTGCTGGCTGCTTGTCTCAGCCCTTAAAGTGGCAGGCACCCACAGTGCCCTGCCATATGTGTGCTGGTGAAACTCTGTGGTATAGATCAGTCCATGCCTCAGCACCTGACAAGCAGGGTGTTAGACAAGGGTGGTCTTCAAAGACTGGGAGGCACTGGATGCTATGGTAATGGGGGTGAGATAAGTACTTTAGACAGTTCACTCTTCATTGTTGTTCTAGTTGCATTCAGGGATTAGTGACTAGCCCCACACAAGAATGCTGAAGCTGTCTAAAATCGCTCTTTTTAACCCCTACCAATGAAGGACATGGTTTAGTGACCTACAGGCTTTTCTTTATGTAAAAGATAGGTTTCGTTCCACAGTTATCGGTGCCTTTCATCATCCCGTCACTTTCTCCAGCACCCAGCTTTTCCTTGAAAGTCTCCCCTCTAATGTAGATTGAGCAGATGCTTGGGAGTTTTGCAAAGATCAAAGGTCAAGTTGGTCTAGCTGAGATAATCTCCTTAGCAACAGCTTCCAGGGTGGCTCTGGTGGCCAGGGCATGAATCTGGACCTGTGGAGTTTACTATACCATTATTCTCCACTTCCATTGAAAAAACAAGTTTGTGGGCCTCATGATTGTGGAGGTAATGTAGGAAGTGCAAACTGAATGCAGCTGATGCTGTGTTGTACATTTGAAACTGTGGGCAGCCTGAAACGGTAGCTCTGAGAGGTGCGACTTGTCCCACTCATCTCAGCGGTGGCTCTGGGAATTCTTCAGTTCTGCAACCACAGAATATGGCCTTTTTCCAAGAGGCCGTGAAATTCCTCATTTTTGCACCAGAATTCACCCTTTAGCTGGGTGCTCACTGTTTCGTTTGCGGTCTGCCTGCCCCTGGCAGAACCTCTCAGTAGCTGCCTGCTGATCTCCAGCATAGGTTGATGAGCTAGGACACGTGATCTACCGAACAGTAACTTGAGGAGCCAGGGAGATGAGTTACTGAGCTTCCCTTCTGTGACATTTTGGTGGCCTGAACACCAAGGAACAGAAGCCCAGGGAACGGAGCTGAGCTACCTAAAGATCACAGAAGGACATGGGTGGGAGTGGGGGGAGGGGAAACATCTCTAAAACAACTCATTATTGAAAATAACCATCAGCGAATGAACTCTTCCAACTGGGAGCAACAGGGATGGGTTTTTGCACGGGAAGGAGGAATGGGACAAGTTAGTCCCGATGGGAGGGTAAGCTGCTGTTGTGGAATTTAGGGGACACAAGGAACCATTGGTGTCTTTTCACCTCAAAAAAGCCAGCAGGCCGCGTTCTCAGTAGGCAGATAGACACGTACCCAGGTAAAGGCAGATCACAATGGCAGCTCAGACAGGTGCAGAAAAGGAATCCCTGCTCACAACTAGAGCCCAGCAAGCCCTGCGTGAGCGCTCGGCGCGGCCGGGGCAGGGCCTGGCACCGGCCCAGCGCGCTGATCAGTTACCTCCAGTGTCAGTTTCAGCCGGGGCTTTCTGGTGCCCGTCCTCTCGTCTCGTCTCGTCCCGTCCCGTCCCGTCTCGTCTCATCGCTGGATTATGTTCCCGAGACTCGTTCCCTCCCTCTGAGCTAGCCCTGTCCCAGAGACACTTTCCCAGATTCAGGTCAGGAGGGAAACTGGGTCCAGGGGAGTTTCAAGGGATTAGGAAAGAACTTGCCTCTGGGAAACTCTTTCCTGCATCTGCCTGGATTAAATTGTACAAGGAATATTGGCACATTTGTAACTTGGCAAGGAACTTCTTAAAAGCTAAGCATGTGGAGGCAAAACACCCCCCCCCACACACACACACACACACACACTCCCTCATCGCTGCAGGGAATATGGTGAAAGATTTCCTGAAAAGGAGGAGAGCTAGGTTTGTGTCACATTTTCCTGCTCTAGGACGAATACCAAACATGCAGAAGGAGTTCTGTATTTCTCCACGATTGGTCTTGTCTTGCTATATATTCCCTAGAAGAGTCCACAGCCAGCCAGAGGAAGAACAGGATTACAGTATCCTGAGCACCAAGTGAATCATGATTAACTGGAAGCAGGAGGAACATTTTTCCAGACGGTTTACCATGTTCTGTTTTCATTACGTCGCCCTAAATCCAATAAACCGAACATGTCTTTTTAATTAACAGTGGTGCCCTTATTTGGGTGGAAATAATGACATCAAAGGGGGCGGGGGAAGCAAGAGTTAACAGAATCAGGCTTTGATTTATAAGTTCCATCTAATGTCCCTTCTTTGATCTGGTTCAGCCTGGAGCAATATCAAGTATTATTTGTATTATGACAACTGTCTCAATAATTAGGAAGATGCCGTCACTTCTTGGTTTTTCCGAATGGCTATACGGTAACCACAAGTTGACAGAGGCCATATTTTCAAGTGTTTGGGACCTGCAGTCAGAGCCAGGCTCTCCAAAGGGCTCATGCTACAGAGGTTTTGTGAAAATCTGATTGCTTATATTGGTGCCAAGATTGGAGCCGATTCTTTTACCAGCCTGGTCTGATGTTTATCCTTTCAGGCTTGTCACTGATCCCCAGTCATGCTCCTTGGCATGCTTCCTTCCTCTCATTTCCAATTAATATCCTTGGACCCATTTATTAAAACATGGGAAGATTATAACCCTTGAGCTAAGGTCAGGCCATTCAGTACACCATAAAACAGCAATAAAAGGAGCACACTCTATTGAAGGTCACCTTTAAACTAATATGATGGCATCCTTTAAAAAGTGCTTTGTATGCTGTTTTTATGCTGATAATAAGAAACAGATTGAACCATTTGAAAGCATTTGCCCAGTACAATAAGCAGTGGCTAGGCCTGCATGCACTCACGCTGTTTTCAGCTGAGGAATAAGCTGTTGAACTTTTTGTCTGAAGTCCCAAAGGAAAGTATTTTTCTATCATGTAGGCTGGAATAGCAATTGCAGCGAGAGCAACTGAAATCCAGGCTTTCACCCTGGAGCATTGTGGGAAAAAAAGAACCTCGATTAAAGACAATGTATTGTGCAATAGCTTTGCTGCCCTTTGTAGCTTTATTGGAAATATTTTTTTAATAAACAGTTTTTCTCCTGTTAGTCTAGCAATAAGGAATACATCATCTGCTTGTCAAATCACAGGCTGGTGCCGTAGAAATGTCACTACAAGCACCATGAGATTTTGTGGGTTTTAATTTTTAAATACCCACAAATGCACAAGTTACCCTTTCTAGTTAGTTATGCTTCCTGGATGGCCCTGTTTGCAATGTTAACACAGGTCCGTTGCATCGAGTTTCAATATGTTCTTGGTGCTTCGACTCCAGTGACTTGTATCTGGAGTCTCTCGGTATTTTAGGAGTACTGCTGCCCCACTTCTTGGGGTCTGGTGACTTATATGAGAATCTCAGCTTTCGTTAAATAAAACTAACAAAAGGCCTAAGTCTGGAATCTGCACAGTTGGGGAGACAGGTTTGAAAATGTATGAACCCTAAGGCGAAAAAACCAGGAGCCCAACAAAAGGATCCAAAATGTTTTTTAAGATCTCGTGATTTTTTTTGAATGCTTCAGCTTAGCATTACCACATCCTCCTGTTTCTCTTGTTAATGAACTGCTTATGTTCCCAGCACAATTAAGGGTTTGTAGCTTTCCTTGAACAGGCGAGTGGTCCTCCTGGTTTGCATGATACTACTCATGTGAGGAAGGCTTTACAAGATTAGGGCCTCTGCTTTTAGAGAGGGGCCCAGACCCTGGGCTGCATCCAAAAAGCACTCAGCACAACTGAGACAAAGGATAAAAGTAACATTAAGTTACATCTACACGTGCATTTAAGTGCAACTAAATTTAACACACATTAAGCTAATGTGCATTGAGTGATTTTTGGCAGGTGTCTACACATGCAGAGAGTTGGCACTAAAGTTAGTGCCAAGTCCCTGCAGCCCTGCCATGTGCCCCTTGGGGCTAGGCAGAGCCGGCACTAAAGTTAGTGCCGAGTCACGTCTATACATGCGTTAATGCACTTTAATCTCGCCTAAATTTGATACCTGCATTTGCAAATTTAGGTGCCATTAGACTAATTTCACCACTGTGAATGTGGATTAAGGGCATGCATGTGTAGACACATGCCCGTAATAAATTTGAAGTTAGGCTAACGTGCATTAACGCGTCTTGTATAGACGTGCCCTTGTGTCCACTTTACTATGGGGCCAACAGGCTCCTTGGCCATGCTCCAGCACAGAGGCTGCCCTAGAGTAGAGGTGTCTTGGGCAAACCCCCTCTAGCAGCACACCATGAGCCAAGAGAGACGGTGCTACAGCTGCCTGAGGTCTCCAGGCATGGAAGAGTAACTTCAAAGCGCCCCATCTGCTTGATGCAGGTCCAGGGTTTCTCCTGCACTGCGCCGTGCCCGTGAAATGCAGTGCCACCTGGGAGGCAATACTGTAGGAAGCTTACCTGATCCATTTGCCTCCTTTTAAAACACTAGCAGCAATTTATTAACTTCACAGCCTCGGTTTTGCATTAATGCTCTCGCTGCCTTGAATTTCCTTGCTTGCCTCTTTTATCTGAAAGAGGGAAGAGAACCACCCGTGCCTGATAAGGTTAGCATTTAAAAGTACCCAGCTGAACCCTTGGTATTCATCACAACGAGGTGGAGGAGGTAGTCCTCAGACAGGAGGGGAGGTGAAAGCAGATGAGGCAGAGCTAGTTCCTGCTGCTACTGTTTGGGCAGATGTCTGTGAGGCTGTCTGGGCAGCAGCACCTCTGGAGTGAGATCTTTAGAGACCAAGGTATACATCAGTCCAACGTTCCTCTCAAAAAAGCTCCATTAGCCTCAGCATGACTAACGTGGAAGCCTTTGGGTTGAAGTTTCAAATCTCACCCATTTCTTAGCACCTGCAAGCAAGGAATCTGCTCGGGATAGTGGGAAATAAATAGTTTCCATCCCCCTTGCTCCTGCCCAGGTCTTTTATTTTCCACGAGGCACTCCAGCATCCACTTGCAAGTGGAGTAAAGACGGTGGGGAGGGGAGCCAGGCTCTGGGATGGGTTCCTGGCGCTACAGCATAGAAGAGCTTTGGTACCTACGGTTCCCTCCTCTCTGCCAGCAGGCAGGGGCACAGCAGATCTGTCGGGAAAGGAAGCCTCATGTTTAATTCTTTCTCTCTCTTTCAGAGTGAAGTCAGACCCTTTTCTATCTCCTGGGACTGAATATTAAAGCGATGGTCGCTTTAGCCTCCTATGATTGGTTGATATTTTGCTCCGGCAGGACCCAGCACCTGTTGCTGTATATTACTCTATAGGGACTGAGCTGGACAAGAGGCTGAAGGCTGGACGGCTGCATTCAAGCCCTAGGTATGACTTTGTGTTGCTTTTAACACTTTTCTTTGAATGCAGACAAGCCCCGGGGCACAAAGCGTTTGCCTGCATTTGAATGCAAGCTCGCTGGCTAGCGGGTGACAAGGCTGCACACAGACAAAGCCTGTGGTTCGGCTGCCTTGAAAGAGCTGATGGGGAATGGAAGGGGGCTATTTTTGGAAGCTTCTTTGATGTGTGTCAGCGGTGGAGTCACACTTTGGACCCGAGCTAGTTTCTGAAACGTGGCTGCGGACAGGGAGGTAGAACCGCGTGGTGACTGCATGCGTGTTCTCCGTGCCCACCTGCACTAAATGCTTCACAAGCAGGGCCCTGCTCTAAGGCATATACAGCCAGCGTAGCACACACACGGGCGGAGGGTAAGCCCGACCTCGAGACCGCCTTCGGTGAGTTTTTCTCAGGCGGCGGGAGGAGGGGCGGGAGCGCAGACCCAGAGCTGTGCATGCTGGAGCCGGCCTGTGGCATCACCACGTTGTCAGGAACTTAGCTGCCACTTTGGAAAACTTCTTGAGGCCTCTGACATCTTCCCAAAGTCAATTCTCTTCTGCTGCCTGATGCAGCCCATTTTGTGGCCCTTTTGATCATGCTGCCTTGTAGCACTAAACTGTCCAGTGAGGCTACTTTGCTCTACAGAGGCAAAAACCGTGCTGAGTTGCACGATGGATGTGACGGGGTCCCTGTGTCCCTGGCTCAGCGACTGGGATCCTAAAACAATAAAGGGAAGGGGTATACACACACATGTATATGGGCATGCAGACACGTGCCAACTCCCAGCCCCCTCT
Source organism: Crocodylus porosus (assembly GCF_001723895.1). Taxonomy (NCBI): domain Eukaryota; kingdom Metazoa; phylum Chordata; order Crocodylia; family Crocodylidae; genus Crocodylus; species Crocodylus porosus. The sequence goes on along the minus strand of NW_017728905.1, from coordinate 2,083,216 downwards.
GCATTAGGTATGGGATGAGAAAAGTGGACCAGACGACATCCAGTAGCAAGCATGGGTTACTGCAGAACTTCTAGTTTTAGCTGCTTAGAAGCAGACCCTGATCTGTATCCGCAGAGCAGTCCCGTCCTTGCAGAGAAGCCAGTGCGAGGCGGGGAGTGGCTGCAGAGGAAGGAATTGCAGGAGGGATGAAGTCCTGTCCTCACATCCCTCACCACCGCCTGGAAAAGGAGGCTTCAGGCAGAGCGAGCACAGCAGCCGCAGCCCAGCAGGGGAGGACAAATCCATGACTCAGCACAGGGCAGCTGAGACCAGAAAAAGGTTTCTGCTGCGTCATCAACTTCCCTTCCTTCGAGGCAAAAAGCTGCGCTGCTCCTCTCTGTGCCTCAGTTTATTCCTCTTTAAAATGGGCCTGCCGGGCAGCAGAGTGCTGAGACCGTGTTTTGCAGGATAGGAGCCCTCCGAGAGCCTCAGGCGAAAGGCATGGCAGCGGCTGTACGGCAAGGCTTGCTGATCCCCGAGGCATTTCCCCGCGTGCGTGACGCCCTTTTCACCGAGGCACGCCACCCGCGTTGCTTGGTCACGGACAGCTTTGCTACCCCCCGTCGGCCGTGCTCCCTAATGACCACGATGCATTTGTTTTTGCCCCTCTGTTCAGCGAGAGCCGTGGAGGTGATATGGCAGCGGGCCCCTGCGAGGCATTGGAGACAGACCTGGAATGTCCTGAGGCCGTAGAAGAGCTGCCATTACAGGCAGAGGGCATTCAAAGGCGGTCGAGAGAGGACATAAGAGAAGGTACCTTGTCCGCATGTGGTGCTGGAGGCTGCGCTGGTGGGCTTTCCCTGCAATAGCTCCACAGACTGCTTTTGCCTGCCAGGCGTTAACAAATACAGTCAGGCTGGGCTGATGCTGTTGGAAAGATGCCACAAGGTGTCTTTGAGGGGCTCGTGCCCACGAGCCTGCTCCGTGCAGTGAGACTGGCTTACGGAAATGACGGCGTGCCTCCGAACTTGCCAGGAGCTGTCGTGCTGCCGTTTAGCAGTGTGCTAAGACCCCCACCAGGAATGCCTTAGTCTTTAAAGGTGACCTGCAGAGTGAAAATGTGGGGTTTTCGGTGTTGTGGCACTGAACGTTGTTTGCAAAAAGCCCCAAAGCGGATCTTAACACCATTTTTTCCTGTTTCCTTGTGTTAGAAATTCAGGCTTCATGCACTGCTTCTCCCAGAAGACTTTCCCAGCGGCTGGGGAACTAGTAGGTTTAAAGCCTGTTTAGCCAGGTAGAGACATGTGATTGACTGAGAGGTTTGCAAGTTCATGCTTTGGAGAATGCTTGTTTAACTCAACCCCAGGGAGACAGCTGGGAGAAAAGCTCTTTGTGTTAAAGATTGCCCCTGTAATAGGGCAGCGAGCACTCCCTGTCTATGTTGCTGGGTCCTTTAGGGCAACTTGTGGCATTGTAAGTGGCCCAGACAGCCTCTGTACGTAGCACACAGCAGGTCAGGGAGGGGACAGGCAGCACAGTGGCAGATAGGATATGGGACAGAAGGCAGAGCAGCAGACAGGGTAGGGAAAAGGGACTGGAGTGGCACTCGGGGAGCATGCGGGGCCAGTTTGGGGCACAGCTTCCAAGAAGGTTGGCCCCCACTGCTCTCGGCAGATCTAAGACCTCCAGAAAACAGGGAAAACCAGATTTGGATGCTTCTTGAGGGCAGGATAAGGCCTTTAGATACATTGGACACTAAAGAAAACACTAAATCCCCATTCAGTCGTAACTGTTGTAATATTTCTTGTGCTGAACGTTTTGACGCACAACTGAAGGAGATAGGCTAAGACTGGATACACGAGCTGACGTGGAAGGAGACGATCCAGCATGGTCACTAATGAACTGTCACTCGCCGTCTTGAACCGCTGGAGACATCTCATTCCCAGCTTGCTTTGTTCTCCTTTTGACATCGCTTGCGACTCGTCTCAAGAGCCATTAAAGGACCTGACTTCCAGAAACGCAGAGCATCTGCAGTTCTCTTTGCTTCCAAATGCAGCTGTAACGGCTCAGCGGGTCTAGCACTCGGGCCCGTGGAGCGCCTGCCAGGGCACCCCAGCGCGCAGGCACTAGATATCACCACGGGCGCAGCTTGCGAGGTGAGAGGAGCTCGGCGCACAGAACGAGGGGCTCCGACGCTGCGTATTTGCGCAGCCCGCTGGGGTTGGCAGTAACGAGGAAGCCCCAGCCTGCAAGTTTCCAGTAGTGCGGAGCCGTTCTCCAGCTCACCTGACTTGTGAGAGATCAGGCTTTAAAGGCCTGGCTTGGTTTCTCAAACTGACTGCGTCTTGTGTTGCCGTTTCAAGGATGGCTGTAGCCAGTCTCAGACCTATGCCCAGAGACCTTTCCTGTCCTTTCGTGTCTCTAGAGTGGAGAGACTCCCGCTGGGGGGCTCTCACGGTAGTGGCCACTCAAGATCCATGAAGTCAGAGAATTAGGTCCGGGGGCTGCTGGAAACATATGGACAGACCAGCCTCGTGACTTACTGCTCTGGAGCCTGTGATTGCCCCAAGCCGCCCCCAAGGCCAACCCTGTGTTTGATGTATCCCAGAAGCAGAGAAGGCAGCCAGGGTGCCTGACCGGCAGCCAAATGCACGCGTTAGAGGGAGCATATCGGGCAGGAGCCGGACAGGGGAGCCTCGCGACAGCTCTCCCAGCAGCCTGCAACTTGCACTTCGAGGCTCTGTTCCTACAACCAGATCCATCACTGCAGGGAAACGGGTTGCTGCTGGGATGAGGAGGTCTGCGTGTGCTGTGGCACACTCAGTGACGCACACGGCTTGTGACTCCTACTTACCTGTGAAGCCTTATGCCCCCTGTGACGCTGCTGCATGATGACTGCTTTTTAGAAGAGCATCCAGTAAAACCTCTCCCCTGCCCAGTAACTGCATTGCCTTCAGCACTCGACACCTAACTCCCTTTTGGCCCGAGCGAGAGATCCCTCCCAAGTTCTTGCACTTTGGGGAACAGACATTATGGTTGCTACAAACATCCTACCCTTGAACCTAAAGAGAATTTCTTGGCAGTACCAGCAGGGTTTCCATCTCCTCTGTCGCCATCGGCTAGCTGCTGTGATGGTGTCGTAGTCTGAGCCCCCGGGCATGTCCCTGCTTCATGGCTTATTCGTTATGCATTTTCTCTTTCCCAGGTACAGAGGTGTCACAGGGCAGCGAGGAGGTAAACAGTACGTCACATGTAAGTAGCACACACCTGCACTCCCAGAAAGTCTGTACCTCCGGGGGGGTGCTCTGTGCATGCTGGCCTGGGATGCGTGATGCCGGATGTTTGCAACGGGGCCATCCAGGCTAGGTGGGAAGCTGCAGAGATCTGGTATGAGGGTCATAGGATCCGGGCGGGGGGTGCAGTGTGGAGCTGATCCCCCTTTCCCAAGCTTTCTGGGCACCTCAGCAGCAGGACCTTGCATTCACATTGCTTGGCTAAAATCATTCAGCCCTAAGGAATGGGGTTGGCCTGGCAGTTCCCCACAGAAGTGGGGAAGGAGGCAATGAAGAGACAGTTGGGGCACGTGCTTGGCTCAGAGGAGCATAGAAGTGCTGGCTGGATGCTAACGGGGGCTTCCAGCAAGCTGACTTGTGAGGTGGTGGGAGCCGGACGTGCTGAGCAGGGCAGTGCGCCACCCCGCAGGCCTGGCAGAGCCCGGCTGCTCTGCTCATCTCGGGTGCTTGGTCTGCAAAGGAAAGCTTGCTGGCACCAAGGGGCTGGAGAAGCTAGGGAGGGGGGAGCAGGTGGTCCAGGTTACTGAGGCAGAAGGGAGCTGAGGCCAGGCACGTGGATTTCTGGCCTGGGAGAGGTGCCAATGAAGAGCACTAATGAAAGCAGGATGATAAAATTAGAGTGCTTGGGTAGAAAGCAGTGAGGGGCGGGGGGGGGAGCGTGACAGATGCCTCAAAAATCATGCACAAAATAGAGGCCCGGCAGCCCTCCTGCCTGCCCCTGACCCCAACACAAGTGCAGGAGAAAACTTGCCTAGAAGACAGCCCTTTCAGACGGAGACCGCCGTTTAAACCTCGCACGCCAACTCACTTGTGCAGCCCAGCCCCTTGCCGAGCCTCAGGGCTGAGCGAGAGGCCAAGGAAGGATCATTCTGGAGAGAAACCGGTGCCAGGATGAACACTTCCAGCCTCAGGGGAGCTCAAATCTAGAACCAGACCTCAGGGCCGGCTCCTATGTCAGTAATGAGCCCCACCTTAAGGCAGTTCAGATCTATATGCTTTGCACCTGTGGCCTATCAGCCTGTCGGATTGAATCTTCTCTCTCTGTCGAGGGTACTCCTAAAGTCCGAGACACTCGAATGGAAATAACTCCTGTCCATGCACTAGCTAAGATAAATGCAGCCCTCCTGGAACGGGTGTAAGCTAATCCCCAGCTGAGGTCAGGCATGAGCCTTGCTGCAGGGGCTAATATTTCACAGAGCTGGACCAGGAGGGTTTTGCACCTTTCTTTGCAGTGTCTGGCAGCGGCCACAATCAGATCCAGGCTCTAGGGCTGTCAGGTGCATTGGCTTCGTGTAGGTGAGAAACGTTCCTCCGCTTCACAACTGGAACAAAAGCAAAAGTGTGATTCCACGAGTGACATTTAGCTGGAAACATGGCCTTGGCATGGGCCGCGAGGGGAGTGATGCCCCACCCTGGCTGAGCCGTAGCCAGCAGCATCATCATTCAGCTGTTGCTGTCACTGATCTGTGATGATCGACCGGTTTTCCCCATCTGCTCTGATCCGACATGTTAATTAAGGAGTCGGTCATACTGCATCTCTGCATCCTGACCCAGCTGGAGTGCCCAGGGTTGGGCCAGACCTAAGGGCCTGCTTCGTCTGCGTCTAAGCTCCCCCTCTCCAAGGGATCCGTTGTTCCCCAGGGATTACTGGCTGCAGCTCTGCAGAGCACCTGTGCTCAGACAGATATCTTGCAACAAAGGTTTGGCTCTCCTCCACATCCCTGGGATTGCAACCTAACTCAAGTGGAAGACCACGAACGTGACTGTCACCCCCTTCCCCGCAGAGCTGACCTCTGGTGCAACCCCAGCCAGTTTGTCCAGGAGCCCAGATGGGTTTGTAGGTCTCTGCCGTGAAGCAGGATGCATCTTAGGTGGTGCGAGGATGTAAAACAACCCCGGGGTGGTTTCATGCAAAGAGGATGCTAATACATCGCACGTGTGGCGGGTAAAACTGACCCCCACCAGGCTGGGCGCCACGGTGAATCTCAAAGCAAGCTGTAGAGATCAGACAGGGAGATCAGGGACGTTTCCGTCCACCTGAGTTTCCTTCCTCGGTGCTGCCCACTGGAGCACCATGTTGGCTCCCCTGAGCTCTGAGGGCAACAGCGTAGAGCTTGGCATCTCCGCAGTAGGTCTCATCGAAGTGAACCCACAGACGAGTGAAGTCGGCAGCTAAGTGGCCCATAGGCCGCGTGGGGGATGGAAGTGCTTCCAGGTGCAGGCTCCGGCGCTCGAGCCGTGGGAGAATCCCTGGTAAGCCATCAGTAGCAGCAAGGCTCGAACCCTCGCCAACTGGCAGACCTGGGGGGATGTCAGATTTGACTACACTCGGGTGGGTCTCCTGCTGGCTGGCAGAGGGCTGCTGGGCACACGTTCTTGCCACTGAACTACCCAGCCGCCCTCCGTCTCTGACAAGATCAGGGTCAAGTGGCCGTCCCAGAGCCTTGCGCTGCACAGCTACCAGTCCCCAGGTGAGCTCGGGTATCTCTGCCCCGCAGCATAGACGTCCCCTGAGCACAGCTGGACACGTGACGTTGAGGCACGCCTGCCCCACGCTGGATTCCTGAGACCCTTCCGCGGGGGGCGTACCGCTGCACCGGGGAGCAGACACGGCCCCTGCTCACGTTTTGTGTCCTTCAGCCACGTGGTGAACGTCTTTGCTGTCACCCCAGGGACTGAACAAGAGGCTCCCGGTGCAAGCCTGCAGGGTGCAAGCAGGGCTCCCTGCCACGGCCCAGGCACAGGGGGACCTGTAACATGCTCAGGCTACACTGAATAGCTCCAGGCTGGCCTATTTTCCCCATTAGCTGCCCTGCTCGTGCACCCAGGAGTCCCATCCTCATTCCTTTGTCTTTCAGGAGCTAGGGGAGGAGGGGAACAAGCTGCACATTATTGAGACGGACCTGGACGAGTTTGTGGAGACCATGACGGAAACACCACCGGCCGACGTGGAGCAGAAGGCAAAGAGGACGGAGAAGGTGGCGGAGAAGGCCAGCTCGGCCGTGCCCCCAGGTACTCGGGCTGAGGGGGTGCTCAGCAGCAGCCCGCTGGCTCCTGCCTGGGTAGGGACAGCAGCACAAACCCTACCACTGGGTCGGCCCAGGACCAACTGCCCAGCCTGGCGGGGGGGGCCCGAAATTCTCCTCTCCAAAACCCCGTGCGACACCGCTGAGCTGCAGACACCGAGCCCCTGTGCGAACCGGGCTGCTTGTTTCACTTCCGGACTCAGGCCCTAATATTTGAAAGCGTTGGCCCACGTGACTTGCCAGCGGTGCTAGCGCCAGAGCCCGGAGTGAAACCCAGGAGTCCTGACTCTAAGCAGCCGACTCCACCGTGCAGTTTGCACAGTGCCCTCCTCGTCTCACGGGCCAACCGGAGCCACCCCCACCCCTCACATGTGAATCCCTTGCACCCCAGCTGGAGCTAGGAGCAGGTCTTTCCCCTCTCCTCCTCTCCCAGCCCCAGGATGTGGGTGCTCCCTGCCCGCTGGCGAACACTGCTGCTGGGCATTGGGCCAGAAGACATGACAGCAAGGGATCCCTAGTCCCACCCCGCTATGAGCACCCCCCTGGCAACCCAGCTTTGCTCCCCTGCTGTGTCCTACACCTCACATCCCCCCGCGGGCTCTGAGCCCCCATTTGTTTCCTCACCCTAACGCCACTTCGGTTTTGTCTAAAGTCCCCAAGACCCTTCCAGTGAGAAGGAAGGCTGAGCCCCGAACCGTCGGCCCCGCCAAGGAGGAGCTGCTGTGGGATGGGCTGACCCTGAACAAGTGCATCCTCATCGCCTCCTTCATCGCTCTCCTAAGCATGGGCTTCCAGGTCTTCCAAGGTAAGACACATCTCCCGGCGGGGCAAGGAAGCCTGTGAGGACCAGCCCGGCCACACACACCGGGTGTCCCGCACTCGGGCTGTGCCGCTGCCTGGGCAGCGGGCACTTGTTAGAGGTCCCAGATCAGGCTGGATTGTCCTGATTTCATAGTAGAAGACCTCCCTGCCCCACATAGTTAATACCTCTGATGGGCAGCAGGGAAAATAGGAGCAGGGGCTTGTGCATGGGCACACGACTACTCAGTAACAGCCAGGAAAGAAAGGCAGGTTCTCCTGGCCCCAAGCCAGCACTGGCCACCAGGCCACACTGCCGCGTGGTTTCTCTGGGGATGAGGCCTGGCTTGCAGGCAGGCTCCTGCAGACGGGCTGGGAACATCCAGCCGGGGCAGGGGAGAGAGGAGCTCTGCGCACCCTGAGCTAAAGGCTCTGTGCGCTTCTAGGAGGAGGAGGGGCTCAGATCTGGCTCGAAACCCCTCGTTCCTGAAGCAGCCCTGGTTCAGGTGTGCACACGGGGCAGTTCTCCGCGTGCTCCCCGCAGCAATGCGGTCAGGTCTGGGGTGGAGCACCTCACAGCAGTGCAGCACAGCCTGGGCAAGGAGCAAAACTCAGCCTGAAGTTAAACCAGCCCAGGGCGTGCAGGGGCAGGAGCTCGCTCCGCCTCAATGGGAGCCTGAGGTCGACTGTGGACAAGTCCTTGCCTCGTGGTGCCTCAGTGTTCCCATCTGAAAATGGGGCCAATGAAGCCAGCCGGCTGGGAAAGTACATCGCAATCTGCTGACGGGAGTCCTGGGAGAGCTGCCCGTTCGGAGTGGGACTGTCAGTGACCACAGGGGGCTGGAAGGAGCTCGCTGCAGCGGCACGTGGGCACCCCCAGCCCATGCAGGGCCCTCAGGCCAGCACTGAGCAGGAGAGAAGAGCGCCCCTACTAAAGTGCCTGTGCCATCTCCTGGCAGCCACAGCTTCCCCCCCCGCTGTCCCTTCTGCGTCAGCTAGCAGCAGGGGTGCTATCAAGGTGTGGCCTGTGCTGGAGCCTTTGCACGGTGGGCAGACAGCTAGGGGTGCCCCAGCCTTTGCCAACGTTCGTTGCCCAGGACCTGGCTCACTCGGTGCCTCCCCTTCCCCAGACGTTGTCGACGAGGACGACGAGGTTCCCGAAGCAGCGCCCAGTCTGTGGGTCCAGCCCGAGAGCAGCATTCCTGAGGATGGCACCAGTGCGCTGGTAAGGCGGGGAGCCGCTGGGGCTCATCCCTTGAGACAAGGCAGCGGGTAGCAGCAGGGAACCGAGGCGGGTGGTTTGTGCCTCCCCGCTCTAGCTGCAGTCCGCCGCGTGCACTGGGCTGCACCCTGACACAGAGGCCCTGGCAGCCCCATCTCCTGGGGTTGACTCAGCTCCAGCCACCCCGAGAAAATTAGCTAAACACATCTAGGAGGAGCACACCAAGCCCTGGGGCCTGATGGGAGGGGAGTTTCACCATGGGCAGGACCAGGCCTGGAGCCCTTACCCAGGTCACTCGTGGAAATCTGCATGGTGATGCCGGTGGGACAGGGCTGCCGCTTGGGGGCTGCTCTGCCCTTGGGCACTCACGTGGGTGCACCACTGAGCTCCAATCCCACAAGGCGCCCGAGGCAGAGGAGCTGAGGATGCTTTACGCCTGCCAGGAGGATGCTCCTGATGCTCCCAGAATCAGGCCCACTCCCAGCAGGTGATGGGCAGTCACAAAGGGACTCCAGGGCCTAGTGCGGCAGGGATGAAGCCTGCCACTGGGAGCTCGTCCTGTTGCTGCAGCAAGGCTGCCGGGGTCAGAGACACGTGCATTATCAAAGAGCCCCGGGGCAGAGCCTCTGCGTCAGGCAGGAGGGAGACTGGGGCCCCTTGGGCTCTGCAGGGCACTGCTGCGACCTGCTGCACACGTGGCATTGCTGTAGCTCTGGATGTGCAGCCAGGGGAGAGGCCCCGGAGCACAGGCTGACCCGGGATCACAGTGAGAGCTGGGGCCCGCCCGTGTCTGCTTCCCCCGCAGGCAGAGCCCTGGTTCCTCAAGAGATGGCTTGGCCGGTCAGAACCAGAGGAAGCAGAAGAACCGGAAGCCACGGCTGAAGAAGCCCCGGAGGAACCGCAGGCCAAGGCAGAGCCGAAGAAGGCCAAGGAGAAGCCGAGGGAGAAGCCGAGAGAGAAGCCCGAGAGGAAGGAAGAGAAGCCCAGAGAGAGTCGTGCGGCCCAGGTGGAGCGAGGCAGCAAGAAGGAGATGCAGGGCAAGGCCAGGCCCCCCGAGGCCAAGGCCAGCAGGGTGCCCAAGGAGCCTCAGGAGGATGAGGAGGACGAGGAGGAGCAGCCTTGGCCCAGGAAGAGGGTGCGTGGGGAGGGCAAGGAGGGCAGGCGGGGGGAGCGGCACAGGAAGGAGGAGGGGAAGGGCCATGCCCCCCGGCTCGAGGCCCCGGGCCGCGAGGAGCACAAGCGCAACGAGGAGCGGAAGCGGGACTCCAGGCAGCAGCGAGAGCACAAGGGCAAGAAGCCCTGGGAGCAGGGCCCGGTCCTGCCCCGCAGGGACAGCAACCACAAGCTCCGGGAAGGCAAGAGGCACGACTGAGCCCCGTGCCCGCGCCTGCCACTGGGCACTGGGGCTGAGCAGCATGAACTCCAGGGGTGTCCAGAAGGCCTGGCTGTCGGCAGCCTGAGCCCACCCCCAGGCCTCTCCTGCGACCCCCGAGACCTGTACCCTTGCTGCCATCACCGCTGACTGGGGTTCTCCTCCCCAGACAGATAGATGCTGCTTGTTTGCCGGGCTCCCCAGGAGTGGCTGGCTTGTCCCCAGCCTGCTGGCAGAAGGGGGCTTCAGGGTCTGGGGTTAGAGCACTCTGCTCCCAGCTCTGCCTCCGACCCTGGGCAAGTCCTGTCACTGCTTCGTGCCTGTTGCCCCATCTGTCCCGGGGGTGAGACGCTCGGAGATCTGAGCCAAGTTAGCACTAAGTTCCTGCTGTGGGGACAGCAGCTTGGTGCTGTAGGATGGGCCTCTGTGCACCTCTGAGCCCCCCGGATAAGACACAATCGTGACATGGCATGAAAGAGGGCAAGGCTGTCCTTAGCTAGGAAGGGCTGGTGAATGCCAGGCGGGCAGGTACTCCCCAGCCTGAAAGAGCACCCCCTTCCCTCTCTGCCCCACCAAATCCCCTTGCATGGTAGTCAAATTCATAGAAACCAAACGAAAGTGCAATATTTTTTCACTGCTTTACTACAATGGAGAATGCAGCTCAGTCACAGGCAGCAGTCGCGGGAACAGAAACGAGTGCATCCAGCCTCAGCCCACTGGGTGGAAATGTCACATTAAATGGAGCGGTTGGTAAACCCCGCAGCATGCACTTGCCTCCTGCTTTCTTGGTGCGTTGGGGGAGATCTTGGCAGGGGAGGGGATCTACCCCCCAGCAGCATTTTGGTCACCTGGGAGCTTCCCAAAAAAGGCAGGCGGCTGCCTGGCTGCTGCTGAACTGGGAGCTCTGCTCTCAGAGCAGCTGGCTCGGGGGTGGCTGAAACAACGTGACTGTGCAACGGCCACTGTAGTTATGAGCCACAGAGACCAGAGCAAGGGCACCGGGGGCTGCACTTGGAAGAATGAATGTAGGAAAAAGCCTGTTCAGCTCCTTCCTCCCCTTGCAACCATACAGAGGTCACAAGAACAGGCCCCATCATTGGGCACAGCTGGAAGATCCTCAAGGTCCCCTCTGGCCCTGACCGTTGCATTTAGCTGGAGGGCAGCTCTGCTTAGCTGGGCCTGGGGGGGGCATCCCAGGGGCAATGTGGGCAGCCCGCTGTGGCCTTGGGGCTCCCCACCCTGCTGCCTTTCCCTAGGGAGCTCCATGCTGGTTGTGCACCCCCTGCCCACCTGGCAGCAGGGCCGGCGGGCAGTGGCAGCGTGCAGTTGTGCCCCTCACTGCTGCCCAGTAGGCAGGAGAAATGCAGCTGGCACAGGGCTCCCAAGGGAAAGGCAGCAGGGCAGGGAGCCCTAAGCCAGCAGCGAGCAGCCTGCATCCACCCCTGCTCCGCTCGGCTCTGCTCCAGCTGTGCTGCCGGCGGGAGAGGGATGTGTCCTGCCTTTCCATTTTGAATAGGTGCTCACCCTAGGGCCAGGCCCCTCCTGGTCCTCACAGCTGAAGGGCTCAGATTTGTCCCACTTCTGCGGCCTTCCCCAGCTGTGTTTCCTTCGTGCTTACCCCCACGCCCTGTCCACTGTGGTCCCAGGGGTACCTGAGGCCGGGCTTAGCTTCCTAGAGAGCGATGGGACCAAGTCCCTCCCTGGTCCAGGGTGGTACTAACAAGCCAATAGTGCGAGGAAGGGTTGGGGGGGAGCGAACCGGTGTCCCCAGAGGGAGCCTCTGGGCCGCGCAGGCAAAGGGACGTAGAGCAGAGACAGGACAAGCCGAACCTTCCTACCGACAGCCACACGCCTTTGCCACCATATTGTGGAACATCTTCACCTGGGGCCCCTCCTCGCTGAGCGTGATGATGGTCTGGTCAGAGTACTGGACGGGCACGCAGCAGGGGCCCCGCTGCAGGGGCACGCCTCGCTCCTGCATGTCCAGCAGCAGCACCGTGTGCGGGTAGTAGTCGGCGCGGGTGGAAAGGGGCAGGCGGCAGGGCCCCTCGCAGTTGTTGGCAACGTACACGTCCGGCACGGCAACGAACTTGTAGTGGCTGATGTCCACGGTCAGCTCCCGTAGCCGGCACGAGGCCTGGTGCCGCGCGCTGCGGTTCTGCCACAGCACCTGCCGGCGCTCCACCCAGTGGGCACGCACCGTCTGCAGGGCCTTGAGCAGCAGCAAGGTGTGCAGCTGGCGGGGCCCACGGCGCTCCTCCGGCAGGGGCGTCACCAGGGAGCCACTGCTGCCTGGCCCCGGCGGGTAATAGCAGAAAGCCAGAAGGTGCTGGAAGAGGCCTGCGTTGGCTTGGAAAGCAGGGATCTCCCTCAGGTCCTGGATCACAGCCTGGAGCTTATCCAGCAGCAGCTGCAGCACCCTCCCTTCCAGCCGCCAGTGCCTGAAGTGCTGCTCCAGCAGTGCCTGGCTGTTGTGGGGGAACAGCAGCAGCAAGGGCTCCTCCGACCGCACCAGCTGCTCCAGGGTTGCCTCCTCAGAGAGGTTGAGCTGCTGGTGAGGAAGCGTCTCTGCTGTCTCGACGTCCAGCCAGTGGTGGACCCTCGAGGCAGGCAGCGGCTCCCCCGAAGAGCCCAGGATCCTACTGACGAACCTGGTGAGGCTGCCCAGGAACTGGTCGGTGCCGCCGGGCGCCAGCGTTGAAGTACTGGCCTGGCCAGCGGCTGAATCAGGAGGGGGCTCCTCAGCCCTGCCAGCTGGGGCCGAGCTGTGGGGAGGCACAGAACGGGTCAGCAAGGGCACTGCTCTGCAACGGGCCCAGGGCTCCTCAACCCCAGGTGGCCAGCAGTGGGCAGAAAGCTTTCCCCATGCCCACCCTGCCACGGGCGCACAGCCACAGCGACTGTCCAGCCTGTATTACAGTCCCTCTAGCACAGCCTGACCGGTAGGTGTAGAGACCTTGCCCCACTGCGATCACTTCCCCTCCAGGCCCAGAGGGTCACTCCCTGGTCAGCACCCCCACGGCAGCTGCCCCCATTCCAGACGCTCGATGCATCGGTCGCAGCCCTACGGCTCCGCGGGCGACTTGACGGCCTAGTCCCCCCAGCCCTCCGAGAGCATCGGCCACTGCAGCGCAATGGGCCAAGCCAGGGCTGTGGCAGGCAGTGCTGGCCTGAGGTTCAAGCAGGCAGCTGGCATGGTCTCCGGGCAGGGTAAGCTGCCCACACACCTCTGCCAGGGTACGATGCCTCCCTCCTCTTTCCATCTCCTTCGGGTTCCCTGGTAGTGCCAAAAGGCCACGCACCTGGGCTGGGGGTAGGGGACCGTCTCTACCACCCCAGCCACCGACAGGAAGCGAGAAGGGTGCAGGCCATCCTCCTCGCGTCGCGGCTTTGCCAGCAGGAGCACAACCGGGGTCATCCTGGTGAAGCACTTCTCGTCAGAGCCGAAGAGCAGCTGCTGGACTTCTGCTGGGGGTAGGGGGGAGCCTGCCAGCAGTGGGGCAGAGGAAGCGAAAGGGTGAGCAGCAGCAGCCAAGTGTCCCTCCAGCCATGGGCCTCCACCCAGCCCCACGGCCATCTTCACAGTCCAGATGGGGCCAAGATGATGGAGGCATCAGGAGATTCCCACCAGTGACTAAGTCAGGAATAGAAAGAGCCCAGGAGCCCGGGGCTGCATCCCCTAGGCTGTATGCTCCTCGCTGGGCTTGTGCCTCCCCATCTCCTTGCTGGCACAGACAACCCCTTGGCCCACATACCTCCATCACCGGGATGCTTGACCACCAAGGAGACTTCAAAGCCGAGCTGGCTGTGCATGTGCGTCACAGATGTCACCAAGGCCCCAAGGACCAGGTACCGGGTGTCCCTGGAGAGGCAGAGAGTCTGCAGAGAGAGGAGATGCCTTAGAGATGCTTCACAGGCGAGGGCACGGCGGGGGGGGGGGACCCCCCTCCCAAGACCAGCAAATGATCCCTGCCCTTTGCTACACGAGGCAGGGTGATTAGTGTGACCCTCAGAGACGAACGACGGCCCCCTGGATACAGTGGGACGAAGGGCAGGGTGGGAGGTGGAGGCCCCGACCGCAAGCCGAAGGCAGCCTAGTGTCAAGCACCAACCCTTAGATGGTGAGTAGCTGCTGGAGGCACGGGGGGCACAGATCCTCCAGCTTGCTGGTGGCCACGTCCAGTGCCTTTGGGGCCTGTACGTGCACACGAGAGCAGTGCCACGTGCCCCTAGCTGGGAGCCTGGCTGGTGACAGCGCAGACACCAGCCAGCCAAGCTTATTGAGACTGGAAAACACTGGAAAAATCAGGCCCCGCTGGAGTGGCAGGAAGGGGCTCCAACACGAGCAGGCTCAAAGCATTCACCCCCCGCCACTTGTGCAGCACTGAAGCCCACAGCCCAGGGAGCCCTGGCCGAGCAAAGCAGCAGGCTGGGTTAGCATGCTTTATACGTGCACCGAGAGGCTCCCTGTTGACTTTCCCTTGATTTGGACTCAGTGTCCCTGTGCAGACAGCAGCTCCCCGCAGCTGCAACCTCCCCAGCGAGAGGCACAAGCGGGCGGCTCTCTCCCTGGCAGCGGGATAACAGCAGATCCGGGCTGCCCGCGCACAGGAAAGGAGGGCCAGGCTGAGCCCCGCTTTCTGGCGACAGCAGCATTGCGAGGTGCACCGAGCCTTGTGGAGGGGGTGGGGAGTTAACATTCAGAGGTCCATAGATGCTAGGGTCAACAGATCAGCCAGTCTGACCCCCTGCCCTGGGCCGGAAAGGGCGCTGGGGTCAGATGACCCCAGCCAGATGCCTCTCCAGCCTTCTCTTAAAGACCCCAAAGGTAGGGGAGAGCTCCCTTGGGAGCCCCTTCCAAATTCTGACCACGAGTCATTCCTAAAAAGCGGTGCTTAGCTGAAATTAAGGGACACCGCACCCTGTCGTGCCCTCCCCCAGCAGGACTGGAAAAAAAAAAAAACAGGCCACTTATTTTGGTGCTTGCCTAGCAGCTAGAGCCGGATTCCCCGCGGGCTTTTCTGGACTGTTTTGCTCTGAAAAGCACCCGTTAAAATAAAACAGCGGTTCTTTACCCCCAAGCTCTGGCCCTGGGCGTGGAAGGATGCAGGCTAGTGCTGCTCCCCACCGCGTCCTTCTCACATATCATCCGGGGACGCCTCCATGATGTGGCAGTTTAGGGCCAGCCCGCAGCCTCCCCCACCCCGTGCCAGCGAGGGCAGTGAAGCTGTGCAGCATTTTTCAGGGGGCCGAATTGGCCTGCAGGCCCTTTACAACAGGCACTGAAGCGCGAGAAGGAAAGAGCCATCCCGGATGCTCAGGCCCTGACCATCCTTTGCAAGGGGGGCAGAGCAGACGGACAGGTACGGGTCCAGCTCCCTCACACCCCTACGCCCAGGGCGCCTGTACTTGTCCCCTGCCGATGGCCCAGCCAGGGCTGCTGGTAGCTAAATGAGGCTGCCAGCCAGCCCTGTGGAAGAGCACGTTTGACCTGGAAGCCACAGACGAAGAGCCCGGTGAGGCTGCTGCGTCCGTCGCTCTGCAGATCAGGGCCAGGCTTAAAATACACCGAGGTACATGTGCGCTTGAAGCATGGAGTCGGATGAAAGCAGAGCGAACAGCTACGTGCCTGGCAGACGGGGCTGGCGCACCTCACCACCTGGTAACCCGGGGACCAGCCCGCACCCCCTTTCCCCTGCAGTAATCACTGCCTTCCCTGAGAGCCCTGGGGCTCCTGAAGGCGCTGAGATGCTGATGGCGAACCGATGGCTAGTGCTCCCGCCGCCCCCACCGCACGGAGCCGGGGAGCTGTGTGCCCAACCAGCGACCGGGCATGGGAGCGGTGCTGGCTGCAGGCACACAGGTCCCCAGCCCCTTTGTCCTCTCCGTAGCAGCCAGTTCAGACGACGGGATAGCAGCACCACCTGCCGGCACACGGGACGATGCAGCCAGTCTCCCTCAGCTCCCATCAGGGCGCCCAGAGCTGCCCCAAGGAAGCAGGGGACGGGGTGGGAAAGGCTGTGTCACAAAACACGCCGCAGTGCACCGAGCAGGTCCAGGCTGACTGCACTCACCGGTGGCAGGACCCGGCCCAGCTCCGGGGCGTGAGATGCGGTTGGAAAAGAAAGCCCTCCCAGCGGCGCTCTCCAGCCTCCTCGCTGGCAGCTTCAGTGGGGGCACCAGTGAACGTGGAGGTCTCAGGTCTGAGCCCAGCTCTCCCCAAACAGTGGTGCAGCAGGAGGGGTGTTGGGTAGGGGGGTCCCCCTGCCACAGCCCCCCAGGCTGTCCCCAGCCAGTACATATACACCAGGTCCATGTGCGTCTGGCCAAGCCACCTACCTGCTTCTGGTCCAGCCCTTTGCCTTCTGCCCAGAGCATCTCTCTGGCCTTGATGCCTCCTCTTTCTCTGCGTCCAGCATAAAACACCAGCACAGCAAACTGCAGCTGTCCGAGCGACCAGCCCATGTCCTCTTGAAAAGGCAGCTTAAACCTGAGCTGTGTCTCGGTGCCCCA
>NW_017728905.1:2001899-2067002 GCF_001723895.1 Crocodylus porosus | reverse complement strand
GGCTGCCCGCGCACAGGAAAGGAGGGCCAGGCTGAGCCCCGCTTTCTGGCGACAGCAGCATTGCGAGGTGCACCGAGCCTTGTGGAGGGGGTGGGGAGTTAACATTCAGAGGTCCATAGATGCTAGGGTCAACAGATCAGCCAGTCTGACCCCCTGCCCTGGGCCGGAAAGGGCGCTGGGGTCAGATGACCCCAGCCAGATGCCTCTCCAGCCTTCTCTTAAAGACCCCAAAGGTAGGGGAGAGCTCCCTTGGGAGCCCCTTCCAAATTCTGACCACGAGTCATTCCTAAAAAGCGGTGCTTAGCTGAAATTAAGGGACACCGCACCCTGTCGTGCCCTCCCCCAGCAGGACTGGAAAAAAAAAAAAACAGGCCACTTATTTTGGTGCTTGCCTAGCAGCTAGAGCCGGATTCCCCGCGGGCTTTTCTGGACTGTTTTGCTCTGAAAAGCACCCGTTAAAATAAAACAGCGGTTCTTTACCCCCAAGCTCTGGCCCTGGGCGTGGAAGGATGCAGGCTAGTGCTGCTCCCCACCGCGTCCTTCTCACATATCATCCGGGGACGCCTCCATGATGTGGCAGTTTAGGGCCAGCCCGCAGCCTCCCCCACCCCGTGCCAGCGAGGGCAGTGAAGCTGTGCAGCATTTTTCAGGGGGCCGAATTGGCCTGCAGGCCCTTTACAACAGGCACTGAAGCGCGAGAAGGAAAGAGCCATCCCGGATGCTCAGGCCCTGACCATCCTTTGCAAGGGGGGCAGAGCAGA
The DNA here is from genome assembly GCF_001723895.1 of Crocodylus porosus. Classification (NCBI taxonomy): domain Eukaryota; kingdom Metazoa; phylum Chordata; order Crocodylia; family Crocodylidae; genus Crocodylus; species Crocodylus porosus. The sequence goes on along the minus strand of NW_017728905.1, from coordinate 2,066,241 downwards.
CGGACAGGTACGGGTCCAGCTCCCTCACACCCCTACGCCCAGGGCGCCTGTACTTGTCCCCTGCCGATGGCCCAGCCAGGGCTGCCGGTAGCTAAATGAGGCTGCCAGCCAGCCCTGTGGAAGAGCACGTTTGACCTGGAAGCCACAGACGAAGAGCCCGGTGAGGCTGCTGCGTCCGTCGCTCTGCAGATCAGGGCCAGGCTTAAAATACACCGAGGTACATGTGCGCTTGAAGCATGGAGTCGGATGAAAGCAGAGCGAACAGCTACGTGCCTGGCAGACGGGGCTGGCGCACCTCACCACCTGGTAACCCGGGGACCAGCCCGCACCCCCTTTCCCCTGCAGTAATCACTGCCTTCCCTGAGAGCCCTGGGGCTCCTGAAGGCGCTGAGATGCTGATGGCGAACCGATGGCTAGTGCTCCCGCCGCCCCCACCGCACGGAGCCGGGGAGCTGTGTGCCCAACCAGCGACCGGGCATGGGAGCGGTGCTGGCTGCAGGCACACAGGTCCCCAGCCCCTTTGTCCTCTCCGTAGCAGCCAGTTCAGACGACGGGATAGCAGCACCACCTGCCGGCACACGGGACGATGCAGCCAGTCTCCCTCAGCTCCCATCAGGGCGCCCAGAGCTGCCCCAAGGAAGCAGGGGACGGGGTGGGAAAGGCTGTGTCACAAAACACGCCGCAGTGCACCGAGCAGGTCCAGGCTGACTGCACTCACCGGTGGCAGGACCCGGCCCAGCTCCGGGGCGTGAGATGCGGTTGGAAAAGAAAGCCCTCCCAGCGGCGCTCTCCAGCCTCCTCGCTGGCAGCTTCAGCGGGGGCACCAGTGAACGTGGAGGTCTCAGGTCTGAGCCCAGCTCTCCCCAAACAGTGGTGCAGCAGGAGGGGTGTTGGGTAGGGGGGTCCCCCTGCCACAGCCCCCCAGGCTGTCCCCAGCCAGTACATATACACCAGGTCCATGTGCGTCTGGCCAAGCCACCTACCTGCTTCTGGTCCAGCCCTTTGCCTTCTGCCCAGAGCATCTCTCTGGCCTTGATGCCTCCTCTTTCTCTGCGTCCAGCATAAAACACCAGCACAGCAAACTGCAGCTGTCCGAGCGACCAGCCCATGTCCTCTTGAAAAGGCAGCTTAAACCTGAGCTGTGTCTCGGTGCCCCACGTCACTACCAGAGAGAGACCAAGGCAGACAGCATGACTTTCTGGCTGGGCGGAGAAAAGTTCCCTGGCAGCAGTCACCCATAGGACCCCAGCAGCTTTGAGGAGCAGAAAGCGATACCTGAATCCAGTGACGCTCGAAGAAACAGCGAGGGGTGGGGGACTTGGACTTGTTTGTGGCAGAGCAGAAAAGAATTAATGGCTGGGGTTTGGAGGAGAGCTTCCCACGGGTAGGCTGAGCCACACTTTACACAGCAGCCTTACTTCGGCCTCCTCTTCAGGGGTGCTGGAGTAGCTGCCCCCTGCTCCGGTCCCACAGCCAGGTGCCCCTTTAACAAACCCCTGTTTTCGCTAAACATTTTTGTAACCAGCTCCTTCCTGCCCCTTTGCTCCTGGGATCCCTCCACCAAGTCGTCAGAGTGGCCTCTGTGTTACGTGTGAGTGCTCTGAGTTTGAATACGGTGCCTTTTGCGCCAAAGCTAAAGGAGGATTATTATACTGCTGTATAGGGCCTATGCCACATGGTTGCTACAGTTCCATCCGGCTGAGGGCAATGCCCCCCCTCCCGTGCCACATGCACACCTGCACCCAGTCCTTTACAGCCCTAAAATTCCTCCGCCCTCACCACATCCTCATCTATCTAGCTCCTCCACACTCACATCTTGTCTTCCTGACTTTCAAACATGCCTGGTACCCATCAGGAGACAGCTCTTGGCACCCACAGAAGTCCTTCCACTCCACGTTAGCTACTTTAAATGTGCGGGACCTCCTGAAGTCTGTCCCTGAAAGACGCTTCTCAAGGGAGACAGGACAAGGCATTTGGAGACCACCCCAAATGCACTGTCTGGCAGAAACCATCCCAGAAATGAGCTGCTCTTGCAAGATGAGGTCCCCCCAGCCCTGGAACTTGCAGAAACTTTAAAAATAAACCACAGGCTAACTGGGGGCAGAGGACGTTACTCAAAAACTTCAAACCACAGAGCAAGGTGAATGGCCCATCTGAATGAGAACGCCCTAGATCAGGAGAAGAGCGCCGGCTCTCCCCACTGCCTGCATCAGCTTCCCCACTGCAAAACAGGGAGCGTGACATGGACTCACCTTCGCAAAGCCCTTGGAGTCCCGTCCCCCACTCCACCTGGCCCTGGGCTAATGAGAGACAGGTTTTCTGTTCAGAGCCCTGATTTGAGCTGCTTTGATCAGGGAACATCAGGCACCTGTGAGGTCTGCCAGCTCTGCAGTGCAATGTGCAACTTCTGCAGCCAACAGCCACTTTTTGACACTGCTGCTGTGGAGGGGGCCGGATTGGGGGCAGAGAACGAATTACTCAGCCTTTCGTTTCCAAGCCTGGAATTAAGCGGGGATGCATCGGTGAGAGACCATCTCTGAGCAAGGACAGATCCCCTGCAGCACAGGGCTGAGGCACGCTGCGGAGAAGCGCGCAGCAAACATTACACAGAGCTGCTGCTCATAGCACCTCTAAGCAGACCAAGGTAAAATCTAAGAGGAGAGGGAACATGTTGGCCCAGGGCATCGGGGCAGCTGGAGCAGCAAGGAAGCGGCAGACACCTGCTCAGGAAGCAATTAAGCAAAAGGGCCCTAAGGATTTCCTTCCCTCCTTCGGCAAAGAGCAGAACAGAGTGGACTTCGTACCAAGCAGGAAGCTGCCCAGCATCACAGCCGCTGTCCATCAACCCCTCGGTCCCCTTGGCCATCCCCAGGTCCCCTGCACCTCCCTTAGGCTCCTCGGGAAAGGTCCCAGTCTTCAATTGCCAGCCTCCTGAGGAGGAAAACCAGCCATCTTCCTTGATGTAAATAGAAACCCCCACTTCGAATCCCACCAGCAGTTTCCAGGCAGGAATCATCATCAAGCATCATACGGATAACTTTCTACCCCCGTGGGGAGGCAGGGTAGAATTATTCCTATTTTACAGGTGGGGAAGCAGAGGCAGGAGGGATTTGACTTGTCAGACTTCAGAGTGCTCTTTGGTGTGGAGGTCATCTCATCTCCCAGGTCTTACAGCACCTGGCACAAACGGGCCCTGCGCTCTGACGGGGGCTCCAAGGCACCACCTCAATCGATGGAAGAAAATTTGTGGCAATGAACAGAACCCAGAAATGATTGGGAGTGCCCTGCTGCAATCACTAGACAGCGCTCCCCAGGGAATCCTTCACATCTCCTTTTCTACCCAGGAACATATTCATGCTCGCCAAAGACCCAAACAGGAGCTGACTTTGCGGTGGGATGGAGACCTGAATAGAGACTCGAAGAGCTCAAGTCCAAAAACGTTATGCATGGCCAGTGACGGGGGGGGCTCAGGTGCCGGGTACCACCCCTGGGATACCTGGGGCTGACTTTCAGCACTGCTGAGCACCTGTTGCTTCCCTTGGATTTGGCAGGACTCAGTGCTTTCAAAACCCAGGCCTAGGGCATCTCATCAGGTCGGGCATCCCAACACCCAGGACAGAATTAGCAGGCACTTTTAAACATTTAAACAAAAAATCCCCGTCACACCCAAATAAGCAGGAGGCGGGAATTTGGATAACGTGGTGGGGGTGCTGCTGCATGTGGAGAGATCAGCGTCCTAGAAAAGGGCACCAGAGCCAAGCTTAGACTGAGCTGCTCCCAGCTTCAAACCCAGGTGTGATCCAGGGGTTGCAAAACCCACAGCAAATTTGCATAACTACTGATGCTACTTAATACATGCAAATGAGGAGGCAGCAAAACGGGACAGAGGGGATGTGATGTAGTCTGCTAAACGACGGGGCATATTTGTTTTCATTTAAAAATTCAAAAATAGCGCCTGAAGCCACGGGCTGCTGTGTAGGGGCCTGGGGAGCTTCCCAGGCATGGATTTTCTTAGAACAGACATTAAACACAATTCTGCTGAGGGCAGCGTGCTAGCCCCGCTTCCCATATCAGTTAGGCCTAAGGGCTTTTTTTGTCTGAGAACCTGTATCCAACCATGCCGAAGGACAAAATGGAGAGCTCAGGTGCCGCTGGCTGGGGAGAGCGCTGTGCATCTCTAAGGTCGCTGGGTGGTCTCCAACAGTTTTTAACCAGCTATTTGGGGAACTTAGGCAGGAACCCACAGAACAAGCCCCTTAAGCTGGGCTGCTCAGCAGTGCACAGGGGCACGTGCCTTGCATTGCAGCCTCAGCAGAAGCCAAAACCTCAGCCAGGTTAAAGCCATGTTTGTACTGGAACAACATTGGAACAAACCCAGTAGCCAAATGCCAGATGCTCAAATGCAGATGTTTAAATGATGCAATCACTTTGAAAAAGCTCAGGGTTGCCATTTCTCTTCCCTACCCCGCTGAGCAAGGGGTGCAAAGTTCCATCTGCATTGCGTTCCCTGGGGCTCCCTGCGGCTTGTACTGCAAAGGAACAACTGCAAGGTTTTGACAAAGACAGACCGCAAGGCAGCAAGAACTCCAATTTCTCCTCAGGAACAGGGTTTGGAGACAGAAATAAGATTAACACCAACAGGAGAAAAAAAAGGAAGAAAGGGGAACTGTGCTAAGCAACTTCATCTCTCTAGGATTTTACACTCTGCCCCTCAGCATGACCTCTGAACTCCTGTGAACTAATAGCAGGCAAGAGCAGAGCCACTGACTTTCTCCCTTCGTAGCAAACCTCGCCATGAACTACAGCAGCATCCATGCAGAAAAACTAAATCAGCCTTTCCATCCTGTTGTCTCCTCTTTTTTCCCCCCACATAGAGAACTTTATCTACGTGATCGTTTGGGCTTTTACTGATGCTTATTGAAGGAATAAATGCTGTTGATCTATTTTATGCCAGGATGTGAAAACACTTCTTATCGTCGAGAGGAGAGGGCGGTAGTGGTGTCTGCTAGCCGACACTGCTAGAAGTTACAGCACAGGGTGGGGGGTAGTCAAGACACACGCACACCCGTGAGTGGTCACCCAGCAGAATTGTAGTTTCCTTAAAGACATCTTGGAAAAAGTCTGTTACATTATAAAAATTGGGCAGAGGGCAAGGCAGGGTAACAGCTTACGGACCAATTCAGAGGCATGAGCTCTCACAGGCCGCAGCCTACTTTGACAAAGCAAGCTGCTATGTCAGAGTACTGGTAGCATTTGACAAAGTAGTCCGTAGCCTAGGAGAGCTCACGCGTCTCTGAACAAGATGCCACCTTGTCCTGTCTTCTGCCTAACTTCGGACCAACATGGCCACCTACCCCTTGTTATCAACCACTTAGAGAAGAATCCAGCCCCCAGATGTCTTCTTCCAGCAACATCTCTCTCTCCAGTCTGCAAAGCAATGTTTGCTTGCTAAGCATTTGCCTTGCATTCCTCACCACCTTATCCAAGCATTTCTCTAAGCCTCCGTCACTTCAGGATTTGCTTTGTTAAACCCTAGCAAAAGTGAAGCACGTACCTTCCTCCAGGTGCAGGACCAGGAACTGGCTCTCTCCTGGCTCACTCAAATCAGCGCTGATGCGTTTCAGAGACAGGAGGGCAGCAGATGTGTCCCCTGCAGAGCAGAGACCAAACGTCTCCAGGGGGGCTTCTTCCCAGCTAGCTCGTCTCACCAACTTGATGAAGTCACTTTCATAGCTGGTAAGGACACCCATGACTTCCAAGTGGCTTTGGCCCAGGCCATCCTTCCTGTCCATTTTCAGCCTGCACACTGGTCCTTCTAGCCCACCCAAAAGCCATGGGTGAAGGCTGGCATTATGCTGCAGATAGGAGAAGACTCCTTGATCTCCAGTAACGAGCTGGTTGTGTTTTCCTACTTTGGAATCCCCTCTTGGGTCACCAGCCTTCAAGAGCAGGTGAGTAGCAACTGTGGCTCTGCCCTTTGAGGCTAGAAAGTTTCCTGCTCCCGCATGACTACTCATATTTTCCTCCTCTCCAAGTCCTAACTCTCTTGAAACAGTACTTTGCAGTTCAGCAGGTGAAAGGCCTTCCCCAAAGCTTCCTATTCTAGGTAGAGCTGTAGAGGAGAACAGCAGCAGCAGGCACTGCAAAACCCCCCTAAGCACAGGACCCATGTTCCAGCTTTGAGCAGCTCTGAACTCAGCTGTTAAGAGTTGCCAGAATCCATCTTTTAAACCTTTGTGCAGGACAGGAGGACTCTATCTCCCTTCAGAAGGCAGTGACCTTGAGTTGACAATGCACAACACACCTCCCTTGAGAAATTCAAAGGCCAATGTGCTATAAAGGAGGGAGGGCCAATTCAAAGGAGGCTTTCTGTTCTATTTTTGTCTTTGCAACCAGCGCTTGGAAATGTTATAAAATTGAAACTGTTTACCTTCTTTTTAGGGATTCATGTCCTTGACTTAAAATGTTTTTAAAGAATGGTATATGCGTGTGGGGAGGGGGAAGGGAAGGGAGGAGAGAAGTTTAGATTTGAATTTAATTTGGCACAGCTTCCCTAGGGTTGGAAACACCAAGGGGAATTTGTTAGAGACAAAGCAGCAGGTACTAAACAGGGACAATGAGAGGCATTAAGAGAAAGTACATTTGTGTAATCTATAACCTTCCTCTATTGGAGTTCCCCTGGATTAAACTGGCAGCTCCTGCGCTTCCATTTTGCAGGCAGTCTAGAGAGGTCATCTTATGACAGCTCCAGTCTTTCACAGCTCCTTCCAAAATGCTCACCTGCTTGGGTCTCAAAATAATTCTTTTCTGCAGGAGAACCAGAAAGGGATTTTTAGAGGGAAGCAATGGAAACATCATACCTTATTTAAAACTAGACTGGATAAGGTCACAAGAAACAGTTCTGCAATGGCCTAGAGGGATGAAACACCCTAAACCCAGACTTATCTCACACGCAGGATTTCTTAATCACCTCTTCTGTTGCCAACAGTAAATACGCTATTTAGGATAGCTAATTCTGGCCATCACACCCATTCTAAGGAACTGTTATGCCTGTTTCTTTCCCAAAACAGGGTATCTTTAAAACAAAACATACAAGCAGACTTTTCCTGCTAGCTTTTCCTGTCAGACTTTAATCATGGGCTGACTACAGCGCACACAATAGCTGGTTTTACCACATGCCTGGAATCCAATGGAACAACGGGTTCCTGGATCCAGAATTCTCTTCTACAACGGGCCCTACAAACTAGGACTCCAAGCCTTCTCCGGGTAGCTATAAATGATGACGACTCCAAGCTTTGTCCAGGTAGGATATTTTGACTTAAGATAAAACTCAAAGCCTGTTAAGACTCATGGTTCAGGACAGAAGCCAACACCGTTTTTTTAAAACTCCAGAAGTCATTATAACATTTAGTTAAATGTTCATTTAAAAGAAGTTCCAGATTGATTTTCTCTTAGAAATTTTACTTTATGCTTACTTTGTCTACGCTTCTGACACACAAGCCATGTGTGATGGAGCCATTGTGCTACCTCTGCACTGGACACAACTCAAACAGCCTACAGGGCACAAATCTTCTGCCAGCAATTTGTCAATGGTATGCCTACACAAGGAAGTTAATTCAGTTTAAGATAGAGCAGTATTTAAAGTGCAACAGCTATCCTTAATTATTTCCCTGCATACATATTCTTATTCCAACCTATTTAATCCACTTCCAAAACAGATTTTGCTCACACAGATCAAAGTAGATGACCTATGATAAAAGCACGCATCCAGGAAGCTATGCTGGATACCAACCCTGGAGTAACTTCTTGTGTACACAAACCCCTAGATATGCATGGCAGCATCTAGGTAGGAACAAAAACAAATGCAACTGTGTTGCAGGCAATGGGAGTGGATGCTGATCACCCTGGGCAGGACCCATCTTCAGTGAAAATGGTGAAAACAGTTGCTACTGAAATGCAGACAACTTCCTGTATTTTTGATGGGAGCTGGCCTGTTGCCCACTGATGTGGTGGTAGGGGGTATTTATCATGTGACAATGTGGACTGTGAACTATTTCCCCAACCATTACCACCTCCAGCTAAATAAAAAACTCATGAGGAAATAAATGTCACGCTGGAGCTCAGGAACTCATATTACTTTAAATTCATGGTTAATTAAATTAAAAGTAGATTTCCAGGTAACTCTAATCATGTGTCTGCTAACTGGATACGTTCTGATAAGCTACTAAATATTTCAAGACTGATAATTTTCCTACCTCCTCATTGTGGGGCCTTTAAACAACACTTGTATGAAAATAAAGGCAACAGTTTTACTCAAAAAGAGAAGCATGTATGCAGAAAATAAAGTTGAAAGCCTTTTAATGAACCTATGAGATTTAGGCAAAAATCACTGGCATATAAAAAGGACAAATATTTATCATCTCTGAGAAGATGTGGTGTGCAAGTAAAATACACAAATCAAAGAAGTCCACTGAGAGAGTCCAGGAAAAGCTTTTCAGTTGGAAGGAGGTGGAGGGGGAATAGTCCCTGGCCCCTCCGTGGGTAGAGGTGGTCTCATCATTGGTGGCAGAGGAGCAGGAGGAGGTACCCCAGGAGTTGGTGGCAACTGAGGTGGTGCTGGGGGTGGTACAGGCCCAGAAGGAGGCATGGGTGGCAAGGGCATGCCTCCTGGAGGAGGTGGTGGTGGCAGAGAGTCTGGCAAGGGTGGCCTGGGGGGCAAGCCATTCATCAGTGGGGGTGGTGGAGGCCTCTTCACAGTTGGAGGCCCAGGAGGAATACTTTGAGGAGCTGGAGGCTTCTCCATCTTGAAATGGAACTGAAGAAAAAACTAGAGCAAAAAGAGGGAGAGATTAAAAATAGATCACAAGGTGACTGATCTGCCCAGTTCTCTCCTGACGCCTCAAGGAACAACACTAAGGCCATGTCCACATGAACGGAGACGTTTGTTTTCCCAAGGACAAGTAGCAGCAGCACACCTGTGGTGCGTGGCAGGTTACCCCAGGTGAGGTAAGGAAGGCCAGTTCCAGCAACTGTACTGTGCCAAGCAGCTTTACCTGGGGCCTTGGAGGCCAGGGAAGCTGCAGCGCTCCTGCAGCTGGGAGCCTGGCCAACAGCCAGAGCATGGCTCCAGCTGGCCAGGCTCCGGTTTTGGGCGGCACGTGCTGCTGCCACGTGCACTGCCCCACTTTTTTTTCCCCCACATGGGGGTTTTTTTGATCCCAGGATCTCCACGTAGCAGCACAGAGGTAGCAGCACACGGAAAGCTTATATATGCGGTGTGTGGCGCAGCAGCTGGGTCGGCAGCCCCACATATCTCACAGCTGCACTCATCTGGACGTGGCCTAGGTGTCTGCTTCTGAACCAACATTTGTAGTCCATCCTGATCCAGCAGGCCAGATCACTTTCGGACACACTTCTCTAGTCACCAACTATAGAAATGATCCCTGAAAATATATATATTACACACTGCCTCTCTAACCATTGCTTTGCACCAATGGTCCCACTTGTCAATTCTAAATCCTCATGGTCTTTGGGTCGGACTTGATGATCTGCTCATGTCCCTTCCAACCCTACTAACTATGAAACTAAGTCACTGTGCAATAGCTGGCTCTCAGAGGTGTCCCCCAATGATACTAGCGGCAGAACATGATGCTAGGTACTAACCCCTTAGTGCCATGCTTTGGAAAATCAGTATATCCCATGTGTTAATATCTGCCTCCAAGCCTAGCTCCCAAAACAGAAACAAAACTGGAAAATTCCTTAAGTACAGCTCTCTCAGCTTCATGTTTTTATTATTAGTGAACTTAGCATTGGTCATAGGAGCTGTCTTGATAGCCCTGCACAATTACATTCTTTATTCTCTACAGTGAACATGGGGAACACAGCTACTTTCTCTGCAGTTAGCATGTACTGCAGTTGCTGTACAAATTTTCCCCAAAATACTTTTCAGACCTCATCTCTAGGGACTTTTGGGGGGCACGACCGGAATATAGTCTCACAAAACCATTCAAGTCTCAACCTGCCAACTGAGACTGCAAGCAAGAGGACTTGCAGAACTGGTGTAAGAAAAGCTGTAAGGGTATGAAGGCCTGTCTTCTGGGAGGAAAGGAAGCTCATTCCATACGTGCCAAAAAGAGTAATTAGACTGCAAATGGAGACGTTTCAACACAAGACTAAGAAAAGAACTCCACCTACATAGGTCTTATGCCTGTGAGCCACTCTCAGGCAAATGGGTTTGTTTAAACTGCTTAGGCCCCAGACTGTCAGTCAAGACAACACCATCACAAGGCATAAAAGCACAAAGATTCAAATTCAGAGCTTGATCCTGTAATGGGGCTAGTCATGAGACTAACAATGAGACTTACTGCAGAAGGTGTAGCTTGCAAGTACCAGTAGTTGTATGGTGGGAAGCACTGGCCCAATGCTGCTTTCCCCTTTTCCTTCGCCCGCCCCCCAAAACATAAGAGAAGCTAATCCCCAGATACCTGTTTGGTTTCTCTATTCCAATGGGTCCAGAACTTTCCTTCTGCTTTGTCAATTTCCCTGCTTGGGACCTGTAAGAAAAAGGAGTGAAGAGCTATTATTAGTGCCACCAGATTAGCACAATAGCCTTTTTAACTTAAGAGCTGCAAGATAAGCACAGTTATTCTAGGCCTTTGTGAGAAGAGCTAGTCTCAGACCTTATTAGACAATGTTGGAGGGAGGAATTAAGTCACTTTCATATCTGTCAAGGACAAGTGTCCTGGCAGAAAACATCTCCTCTAAACATCTGCACAAAGAGGACTCAGGAGCAAAGCCCAGAGGACTTTCTGTGCTAGAGGCAAAGAATGTCTCGGCTCTGCAAATGGCGTTTTTTTCATGCTTGCAGACACATGCCTTCACTAATTCTCAAGTGGTGTTAGCTGTTTCCAAAAGTCTCCCCTCCCCTCCTTCAACTCTTCCAGCCAGGTCCCCGTCCCCCAACTAAGGCTCAAATGAAAGAAGTCTAATCTGCTGATAATTCCCTCCAGGTACTTTTCAAATGTATGGGGTGGAGAACATTGCCAGCCCCTAATTAAGGTTTGACATTGATATCTCACCTTGAAAGCAATGGTTTCATAGGGCTCTGCTGCCATCAAAAGATATTGCCAGCGCCTGTCTGGGGGCTCAATTCTTTGTTCATACGCAGACATGAACCGATGCCTTGGCATGATGGTTTCAGCAATCTCTGGATAATCAATCTGTAGGGATGATATTACACCATTAAGTATAAATACTCCCCCCACCTAAAAAAACCCAACACCTTAAGCTATAAATTTGGGAAAGAACACATCCTTTGCATGGAAAACTAGTGAATTGAGTGCTAGCGATATCGGCACAGCAATCCTGATCATGGATTCCCTACATTCACCCAAAGGAGAGGTACAGCACCACGAGGAGCAGTGAAGCAGCAAACAACCCTCTCTCTCCAGGCATGCCATCTGCCACCTCATCCTGGAGAGACTGCCTCTAGGAACAAGAGGGAAATTCACTCTTCAGGGCCCACTGAACCCTCAAGCTTTAAGTCAAGAATATTGTGGCAATTTTAATTACGGAAGCATCCATCCATCAAAACCTCACTACGACCCTCAACAGCAACTGTCTTTTCTCATGTAGCCTGAAAACATCTTTACTTGGATCATTCAAATGACAAGAAGTTAACAATACCCTACCTGGAAGAGGAGACTCTGTTGTCCTGTTTCTGGATCTCTTTGTTTGGTCACTGTAAGAGAACAATGAAACCTGGATTCAGTACTGCATAAGGAACTGACGCTTCCACTTGAAGAACCCATTGTACTGACACTAATTATAGAAAAGGTGTACGGGTATGAAGCCCTGCCTTCTGGGAGGAAAGGAAGTTCATTTCATAAGTGCCAAAAAGAGTAATTAGACTGAAAATGGAAATGTTTCAGCACAAGGCTAAGAAAAGAACTGGACTAACAGCAGCCCTACTTTAAGAACCTGTTGTATGGAATTGTTAGTATCACCACAACTGCACTTTCTAGTGCAACATCTAGAGATTTTCTCCATCTTATTAATACTGTATTTTTGTTTGACAGGTTTGAATGAAAGGAGCCTAATAAATGTAGCCATATATACATACTGCACCACTGAAATTCTACTGCCTCTGGAGCAAAGAGAACTGGCACACTGTGCTCTTCAGAACAAGAAAATGGCAGGTAGAGAGAGAAAGGAAATGTTGGACAACAAACCAGAACCAAAGTCACAAAGAGTTCTCTCTCTCTTAAAAAACAAATACATAAATAAAGGTGGCAAGGGTGACCTATACATCTTACTAGTAGCTATGAGCAGCTGAAGAAAAACACAGGGGAAGAATTACACCACAGAAAATAGTACAACAGCAAGCAACAAAGGAAAATTGGATTGAAACAGTATCATCCATATCCTATGTCAAATGCTGTGAGAGCTGAATGAATGCGACTCCTAATGTATTATTGAACAGGCCTGCGTCTGACTGCCAGATGTCAACAGCTATTCTATGAGGGGAAAACAAAACGAAAGAGAGGGAGGGATACAATCCTACCTTATTTATGACATAACCAGGTCTGCTAAAAGGCAAGTTTATAATTCATACCCAGAGCCACAAATTTCAACTGAATTCCACTGAGCTTTATGTACCTGCTGTAAAAGACATGCCAGTATTAGTTACCTTTGTAACCTGGTCGTCCAATCTTCACAAATTTTTTCACTTCCACTTTGACTTTTTCTGGTGCAGGCTGGGCAGGGGCTTCTTTAGCTTCCTTGGCAGCTCTGCGTGCCCTAAAAATCACAACAGAGAATGGTCACGGTCCAGTTGTACCCACAAATGTGACCCTGTCATTCAGAGCACCCTCTCCTCTGCCATGTTTACAATTCTGATATTTCGACCTTCCCCTACTGTCTTCCTGATCTAAGATATGCTCCAAACAGTTAACCACCACCTCTTCATCAACCTTTGCCAGTAAAGGTCAATTCTGACCCAAACCATCTCCATATCCCCTATCAAAGGCTATCAACTGAATTGCAGGCTGAGTGTATTTTGAAAAGTATCCAGAGTAGAAAAATGTTATAATTGAGGACTTACAAGTTGGTCTGATGCTTTTTCCCTTGGGTATGTGCTAAGTAGCTTCCCTGCAACAACACAAGATAGAAGAAAGATAAATGATGACAGGATTTTTCCAACATCAGAAGCTAGCATTGCCAAATGAAACACTGCTGGAAGTTGTTTGCCCAGTTAAGGACGTTCTGAATGACATGGACTTTTTAACCCTTAAGGCACAACGGAAATATTTATCCTCAGTAAATTTCAATGGACTGAAAAGATGGTATTTGTGTTTTCAGGGCTTCATCCACCACTTTCCACCAACACAGTGCTCAACCTCTAATCACTTCCTCTACCCCATATTCCTCCTCACCCAAAACCCACTCCCCTGTTGTAGTTCTCTCCCTTTTTCACTCCCATGTTTGATTATTTTGGGAACTGGCAACTGAGTAAGGAGCTATGTAAGATCTGACAGGAATGGCATGGAGTCCTAGACCAAGGGTCAGCAACCTACGGCACATGGAGCCAGAGGGTTTCACCCACTCTGGGGGACTTTGCCCATGGTATGCCACAGCCAGGCAGCAGGGAGGAGCAGTGGCAGGCTCTAGCACCAGCCTGCTTCTGACCTGAGCTGGATCATTCCAACCCTCTACCAGAAAAAATGTTGCTGACCACTGTCCAAGACCTGCTTCAATACTGTCTGTTCTTGTTTTTCACAGGAAATCAAATGCTCAACTCACCTCATTGTTGTGCAGCGTCAGGCAGAGTTTGCATTCATAAGAACCCAAGTGATTTTTCATAAAATAGGGATCCTAAGACATAAAAAAGAGAACCACTGAAATTAGAAATCACATACAAGTATATATATGTAGACTGTCTCCATTATACTGAACTCTCAAAAGTATATGATGTACAATCACTGTGGCATGGAAAGAGGGATCTTAGCTTCTTGCTTTCACTTTTGAGGATAATTTTTCATCTGAAAGGACTTACAGAAAAGAGGGAGAAAACAGTTATTTTTAGTTGCCAACTACATTAACACTGCTGTGCAAGAAAATTGCAACATATGATCTAATACTGAGAAGCCTGCAGTCGAAACAGATATAGGCATGTACATGATCAAATGACACTGTCTCTCGATTCAGTTTTTGCCAGTGTCTCTTCATGAGGTGAATCTTAATTCAAGAAGAATATTTCATTCCTATCCATAATTCTTAACTAAAACCTTAATTCTGCAAGTGGTTCCATCTGAGAATGGACGCATAAAACCATCTGCACAACAGCTGGCAGGGCAGGGCCATAATTAAGGCCCCTCCAATACTTTTAATTGTAAAACTGCTATGTTTTGAATTGTCTGTACACTGCTCATTTACCTCGAATTCTTAGGTCAACCGCATCCTCTTGCCAGTGATTTATTAGACACGGCCTGCACTGGGCCAGGCTTGGATTTGGAGAAGCGACATATTCCCTTCCCTCTGGCTACTGACAACTTGCCAATTGATTTGACTTTTGATAGCACATGTTTGTATTGGACTGCAGCATACCTCAGTGCTAAAATCCCACAGATCCATTTTCCCCAAATATACCATGAGACCAAAGCTCACCTTGTTGATGTCAATAGTTTCCAAAGCCAACTGCCGGAGCCTCTCCCTGCGGTCCCGGTTACTCTCTGATGCAGAGGCAACACCTCCGCTCCCGGTTTTACCTCCAGGTCGATGCTGAAAATCCATGATTTGGTCTCTCGCACTTCAAATTATTGAGAAGAAAAAAAAAAAGCCTACAAAAAGCACTGAAAATAGGACGTGTGAGATACACGAGCTGCAAGTTAATTAATCGACCAGGCTTCCCGTGTCCAGCTCCACGTGAAACAAGGCCAGTGCTGAAATTCAAAGGAGAAAAGAGTCACTTCATTTCCCTGCCTCGCTCCTGTACCAGCAGCAACAGCCTTTCTAGTTGGGTAACGTCCAGCACTGCCTAAAGAAAAGCACCAGCACCTCCCACCAGGATTTTTTTGTTTTTTTTACACACTCAGCTTCCTTTCAAAACCGGACACTCTTATTTGGGGATACTGAACAGTTTCACAACAACAGCAAGACAACGGGTTCGTTCATTCGTCTCCTCCAACCAACCTACACCGTGCAAGTGGGGCGTGCAATGCAACTAGAAATTGGGATTTCATCCCTTCGCGCTCGCGAGACCGAAGGGCACAAAACCCAAAAGGGCACAGACAACAATGACGCGTGCGCCCGCTGGGACCGGCTGCCCCTGCCCCGTTACCCCGGGACAGGGCTGCCCGCGAGGTCAGGGTGTCCAGGGGGGGCACCTCCGAAATCCCGCCTTTTCCCTGCCCCGCCTGACCTACTGCTCCGCTTTCCTCCTGCTGCTCCGCCCCCCGCCCCGGCCACGGGCAAGGCCCACACCCGCACGCACCCTCACAGGCCGCGTCCCGGCACTGCGCAGGCACCCCCCGCACCGGAAGGAGGAGCAGGGCACTTCCGGCCGCCGAGCGCATCCGGGTCGCGCCGCAGCAAGGGCTTCCGGGTCGGGGCAGGGGGGCGGGGTTCGTTGCGCGCTGGTCGCGCTGCTGGTTCGGCGTTGGCGGCGGCCGGCGGGACCGGGCCGGGGCCGCCATGCGCTACAGCGAGCGGGAGCTGCTGTCCCTGTCGCGGCAGCCCGCCGAGAAGGCGGCCGAGATCCTCATGCGCCTGCCCAAGAAAGGCAGCGGTGAGGGAGGCGCGGGTGGGGGCAGTTGGGGGAGAGGGGCGAGGCCACATCCTGCGCCCTTGCTGGCCCCCGGCAGCTCTGGGTGCGGGGGCCGTGGGCGAGCCCCACTGGAAGCGAGGGTGGGGAGCTGGTCTTCCCTTCCCCTGGCCGCGGTGGGCGAGGGGATTTGGGAGGTGGGGACGGGCTTGGAGAGCCTCTTGCCGGGCAGTTACAAGACGGTCCCTTGACTCCTCTGCCATGGATCAGCTCTGCCGCGGGATCCCAGAGGCTTGGGTGGCCTGGTGAGATGGAGTCACGCTGGAAGGTCCCTGGCGTGGGAAGGGATTAACAAATCCATTTAATCTGTGGAGACGAGCCCAAGGGGCCTGTTCCCTTGTCCTGCCACGCCGGCGTGGACTGTGCCTCTCCGCCCACACCTGCCCCGGGTCGTCTGACCCCAGCGCTCTTTCCTGCCCAGGGCAGGGGGTCAGTCTCCATGATCCAGTGGGTCCCTTCCAACCCTAAAATCTATGAAATGCCCCTCCTGTTTACCAGATGGCTCCTACTCTTCATCCCACAAACCTCAGCTTCTGAACAGTCTTTTTCTCTCTTTTTTTTTTTCTCTCCAGTGCTGAAGAAACGCCTTGTGAAGCTCGTCGTCAACTTTCTCTTCTACTTCCGAACCGATGAGGCGGAGGTACAGGAAACATTTGGTTCTGCAGATTGGGTGCAAGTTGTGTTTAGCGTGCTGGGGTGACAGACCTGCTGTAGCTCTGATTGTAAAACCCTTTGTAGCATTTGACAAATGCAGTGAAAATACTTAGGCCAAAAAAAGCGACTGCTGTGCCTTCTAACCTTGGTCAACGTATTTTAGGTGTTGTGGTCCAGGGGTAAATCAGGAATGTCAAATGTTTGGCCTATGGGCGGCATCCAGCCTGCAGAGATGGGTTATGCAGTTTGTAGAGCCAGAAACTTGGTGGTGGGGAGAGTAGTTGGGGTTTAACACTGTCACCATGTGCCTTGCTGCCAGAGATGGGTCATGGTGACAGAGGTGACAACTTGACTTGCACCATGGCCAAAAGGGACCTAGAGACAATGATTGAACATCGCGTGACTATGAGCCGTCAGTGTGAGGCGGTGGTCAGCAGGGCAGATGTCACGCTGGCACGCATCAACCAATGCATCTCGTGTAAAGCTAAGGAAGCGGGGCTCCCACTGTGCTCAGCACTGGCAAGACCACAGCTGGAGTACTGCATCCGGTTCTGGGCACCACACTTCAATATGGACGTGGAGAAACTTGAGCAGGTCCAGAGAAGAGCCGCCAGTGTGATCAGGGACTTGCGAGGCAAGCCATAGGAGGAAAGGCTGAGGGACCTGGGCCTCTTTAATCTAAAGCAGAGAAGGTTGAGAGGAGACCTGATAGCAGCTTACCGCTATGTCAGAGGAGTGTATGAGGAGCTCGGTGAACAACTGTTCACTGGAGCACCCGTGGGGAAGACCAGGACCAATAAATACAAACTCCTGGAAGGTGGCTTCAGGCTTAATACCAGGGAAAACTTCGTCATAGTCAGGGTGTCCAGACTGTGGAATAAACTCCTTCCAGAGGTGGTGCAGTCACCTCCCCTGGAGGTTTTCAAGAGGAGACTGGACAGTCACCTTGCTGGGGTAACTTGGCCCCAGTTGTTTTTGTTTTGCTGCCTAGAGTGGGAGCAGGTTGGACCTGGTGATCTGCGAGGTCCCTTCCAGCCCCTAACAATCTGTGAATCTGGCCTCTGAGAAGACCTTTGGTCTGGATCCAGCTCAAGGGACCAAATGAATTTGACACCTGTGTCTTAAATATATTTCACTGTCACAGAGACTTGGGGACTTTAGTGCTTACATGTTGGAATCAGTTAATTTATGGAAATTGAGAGGGTTGGTTATTTTAATCTTCTTCCCCATCAGTAGAATTGGAAGTCCTTTCATAATCTGAAGTCCTGGTCATTTTCCTTAAGTACATCATTGGTTATATATGCAAGACTAAATTTAATAGGAAATCACATGGGTATCCACATTTTGTTACTATTCCTCCCTTTGCAAGCCAAAGGGGTAGAGCAGGGGAATGGGAGACAGGGCTCCTGTGTCCTGCTCCTGGTTCTGACACTGACTTGACACATGGCCTTGAGCAAGTCATTTTAGATGTCTTTAACATTTCTGTAGAGAACACATAAATAGACTAGAAAACATTTTGAATTAAAGGGTAATGTTTTCTCAAAGGGTGCTCTTTGCTATGTTACAGATGATACTTAGTTTTAAAATTTTCCATTTGCTGTCTTTTTCTAAGCTGAGTAAAATGCAGATAGGAAAAAATAATAGTTCTGTTTCTTGCTTGTGCATATTTTCGTGCTCTGCTTCCCCAGCTTAGTGCACCAGTATTTGGGCTCCAGACACAACAGTGGAACCTTTGCAAGTTTATGCAATGTTTATGCAGATTTATTTTAATACACTGATGCACTTTTCTTTAAAAAGAGTGAATTGGAGCTCATATTGTCCTTCTAGCCACACTTGCCTGTCAGATTTGATTTTGTAGAACAAAAAAATAAGCTTTTAGCCTTGGTACTAATAATTATATAAAATCCCTTTAATGGCGCTGAGCAAATAGCAGCTAACGCCTTGTGCAAACATTAGTTGGGGAAGAGACAAAGTTGAACAAAACTGAAACTATCGTTACGCTCCTTCATAAATCCATGGTGCAGGCACACCTCGAATGCTGTGCCCAGTTCTTTGTCTTCACACCTGAAAAAAGATATAGAGGAATTAGAGAAGGTACAGAGAAAGGCAGCAAGGATGATTAGTGGTATGGAGAGGCTTCCATATGAGGAGAGACGGAAGAGTCTAGGCCTGTTGAGTTTAGAAAAGAGCTGCTTGACTAGGGACATGGTAAAAGTTTACAAAATACTAAACAGCAAAGAGGAAGTAGGTAGGGATATATTATTTACTCTCAGTTCAAGAACTAGGAGTCATAAAATGAAACTAGTAGGTAGTAAGTTTGAAACTAACAAAACAATTTTTTTTCACACAGCTTGTTATTAAAGTATGGAGTTTGTTGCTACCAGATGTTGTGGAAGCTGACAGTTTAGTCGGATTCAAATGGATTGGACAGACTCTTGGAGGGAAGGGGCATCAGAAGCTACTGAACACAGGAGTTAGGGACACAGCCTTTGAATAAGGACTTCCTAGACCTTAAATGCTGGAGGCTGCAAGTGAGAGGAACAGTGTAAAAAGCCCACTTCACTCTCCCTTTCAGCATCCACTCTCAGCCAGTGTGTGACACACGAGACTGGGCAAGATGGACCTATGGTCTGACCGAGTACTTGGCAGTTCTTATGTTCTTACAGTATAATGAAGCTTAATTGCAGAAACACTCCATTAGGTGTAAAATAAATGAGCTAAAAGCAGTTTCAGGTTAGATGCCTAATCTAAAGGGCATCTGATGATGTCTTTGGTTTTACAGTTGCTTTCTCCTATCTTTAAAAATATATTTTTTCATTATTATGAAAATTCTGTGCATAGAAGACCATGCTAGGGGGAAATGGTGAAAATAGACACCATCAAAATCCCTGAGGGTATCTAAGTATCATAAATGCCCTAAAACCTTAGAAATCCTAGTTTCTGTGTTACCTTCTTTCTGTCATATGAGTTGGTTGCTGTCTCCCACATACTCTTTGCGGTGTCCATTGTGTGTTAGGGAGTTGGCTGAACAATGGCAAAAGGTATGTTAAACTTTCTCTTTGGGTCTTTTTTCTAGCCAATTGGAGCTTTGCTGCTGGAGCACTGCAGAATTGCCAAAGAAGAGATGAACGTCTTTTCAATCAGTGAGTTTGGGATGCGGGTTCCCATTCAGTTTCTCTGTAGTGGTCAGTCCCATTGTAGTCTCCATCATAGACCCTATCCATCCTCTGGTGGAAGAAAGGCAACGCGTAAAGATGTCTGTGGACGGTTTATGAACCATATCACTCGGGGGAGTGGCGGGGGGTCAGATCTCAAAGTGGGCAGGTGCATGCCTGGTCACAGCTCGGATGAGGAGTTGCTTGAGGAACATGTAGCACTAGTGATTGCATAGTGGACCCTGTCCTCCAAGCCATCCCATCACTGTCACTACTGTGCTCTGCAAGAGTCTGAGGTGTGAAGCTTACGAACCTAGGTATTTCATTATTGAAAGGTCACCGTCCCACTTTGAGAGTCTGTTTGCTTTATTTGCAGTTGTTCTAACTCTCTCCCTATGTAGTCAACATGACAGTATTCTTCACTTCCTCTTCTGACCTGTTACACAGCATTGCTGTGTATTAACTATCTGCTGTGCCTTTGTGCTGGAGCATTTTGTTGCTAGCTGAATTGATCCCTATTCACATTTTAAGGATGTATGGAATAAGAATCTGTTAAAACAGCTCGCACATCTTTATATGGGAGGAAATTCCTCTCTGGGAGGTTATGATATTGAAACACTGCTGCTTCTATGCTGTTAGCTTTATTTTTACCAAAAAGAGAGAGAGTCTCAGATACACCATCTGCCAGGGATAATCTAGCCCTAGTACTCCCGCCACGCTGTTTGTCCTTGTGTTGATAGCAGCAGCTCCAGCTGGCTCACAGTGTGTCGTCCTTTGTAAGCAGCCTTTCATCCAACAAGTAATCATTGTGCATGCGGTATGTGGCAAAAACAGGATGTTTCCTCCAAGGCCATCACCATATCTATTGGCCTGGTTGTTAGGCACATCTGCTTCAATGTGCAGTCTCGACCTCCGTTTCAGCCAGTGCTCCGTCTGTACGAGACCCTCTTGAAACAGCGTTTGCTCTACAAACCCGCCTAGATGCTTGCTGCTGGGCGCACAGCAGTGCCAGTTGCCCTGCAAGATGAGCTTTGTAGTGAAAGCTCATCTTTGCCCAGGCTAATTTTTCCCATAGTATTCCAGTGTGGTGCCTTATTGCCTTGCCTATACCAGATGGACAAGCTTTGAAGGGGGCGGGGGGTGAAGGCATGAACTTTTTGGATTGAATCTGGGATCCCTCATAGGCAAAGCAGAGCATATAATAGTGGCTTTTAATGTTTTCATTGGTGTCTCAGACCCACTAGCTTGATTCCATACGTGTTACTGACTAGCCAGGAGCCAGTGGTTGTATTACGACTGCTGCCTGGGACAGTGGCCGGTGCAGTGAAAGTGAAAGGTTCCTGTAGTCCATAAACAACCCTGAGCTATCCATCCTTTCCCTGCCAGCTCACCAGAATGACTCATGCCCCTGGAAACTCAGACTTCTTTGTATAACATGCGTCACTTAGCAGAACAGCAGCTGACTGGGCAAATGCAGAGTTCATTCAGCTGTACATTTATGTTCTTTATTTTGCATTGCAGGATTTGGCAGAGGTTCTACTTTGGTGCTGTCCTGGTTTTGGCTGCAGACCCTCTGCCCCGTTTCCTTCCTATGCAGAGAGAGGAGGAACTAGCTTTCCTTCCTCTTCCAAAACTGCATAAATGCTTCTGTTCGTTACCTGTGCTGTTTTGCAGCCTGTTGGGGGTGGTGACACTGTTTGACCCAGTTACATCTAGGCTCCAGCTGAGAGCTACATGAATTTTGTAGCAAGGAGCAGAGCTGTAGGAACACTCTAATTAATTACATGGCCTGATTCTGTCTCTGTAAATAGCAAAAGCTGTACAGGGAGTTCCTTTCCAATGTGCAGTAGCGGTTGAAAAGCCCTGAAATAAAGAAGGGCTATTTCTGCCTTTGGGGTAACTTAACTTCTCCAATTTGTGTCCTTTGCACACGCAATGCTTTCATCCCTTCTGTATGTAGACATCCAATCTCTTGTGGTTGTTTGCAAAAGATGGAGAAGTGGGCTTGGTATCTTGGTTAGATTCCAGCTTGTTTAGCTAAATTGCGTCTTGTTATACTTCCTCTGTAGGTTTGTAGCTAGGCTAGGGGAGCTCAGATAACTCCTTCTGGGGGAGCATTTGTCCAACATCCTTTCTTTTTTAACTGGCAGGTTTTATTGAGGAGCCTGACAGAAAATACTGCTTTGAATGTGACAGTGAAGAACAATGTCAGGAATGGGTTGAGGCACTCCGAAGAGCCAGGTAGGTCAGTTTGTGGAGCTTTGGTCTCTCTTTCCTGTTATGCTGTTCTCTCTAAATGTACTCGACAGAATACAGCTAACAGCAGGGCGTGCCCTGCAGTCGGCTTATGGCAGCACTGG
This sequence comes from Crocodylus porosus, assembly GCF_001723895.1. Taxonomy (NCBI): domain Eukaryota; kingdom Metazoa; phylum Chordata; order Crocodylia; family Crocodylidae; genus Crocodylus; species Crocodylus porosus. The sequence continues at coordinate 2,044,252 of NW_017728905.1, read as the reverse complement.
GGGATGGAGATCTTATCTTGCCAGCAAGCAGCATCAGGCACAGCTGCCTATACCCTGCAGGGGAGAAAGCAAAACCCTGGGCTACCTCTAAAATGACCCCTTGGGCACCATCATTCATGGTCACTGAACATGGAATTGGCTGTGTCCATAGAACCAGCCTTTCTGAATGAGTAAAAGCTTCACTCTTTAGATTACAGGACCCTGGGCTGAAATGGTAACACATCTGATGGAGCTATGTGAAGGTATGAGACTTCCTGGATTTAGGAAGTAGGGTTGGAGGGCAAAGGCTCTGCTCTGCTTACATAGTGGGAAGGGTGCCACTGCTTATGACTCTTCAAAGTGGTAATGGATCAAAACTGATGGGTCTCTTCTCCCCCTGTCCAAGGCCATGGTAAAGAGCCTGCCCTGCACACAGACCAAAACAAGTGGATTCATTTGCAACGGTGATTGAGCTGAGACCTTCCTTAAAGCTCCAAATAGGTACATGAATTATCCCTTCCCAGACCCCTGCTAAGTGGCTTATATGGCCTGTGTCTGTTTTACAGTTATGAGTTCATGAGAAGAAGCTTGATTTTCTATCGTAATGAGATTCAAAAGATGACAGGAAAGGTAAGTGCATTTTCCCTCCTCCTCTCTCCACCCCTCAGCCTCTAGGCTGAGATGAGGGCAAAGATTGCTAGTCTTGATTGGAGGGTTGTTGCTCCTTGTCTTCTGTCAAAGTTGGAGCAACCACAAGAATGGGAGGCCCTTTTCCTTTCTTCCCTTGAGCTTGTTGCTATCTGTAGGAAAAAGCAACTCTTCAGTACCTCTGTAGTCCCTAAGGTCACTGGTCTTGGTTTGTAGTTGCTTCAAGGAATTTGACTGTACCAGGGGACTGATGTGCAGGCTGCCTGAGCATGTGGAAGACCTGCTTCTCTCTGCTTAACACTTCAACCTCACCTCTGAGCAGAGGCACTCTTGGCTCTGGCTCGTGTTGGGTGTTTGGGACTCTTAATATTCAGACACTGAAGTTCAGCTGGGATGCTCGAAGAGCCACAGCTCTTGACACAGTACCTGATGATGTGAAGCAGGCTTTTCATTGTCCCAGATTCTGGCTCTTGACTGATTGAGTTCTTGCAGATTTGATCCTTAGGAAAGCTAGACTCTGACAAAGTCAGGCAGGTTCTCCTTAAGATGCATCTGCCAGGGCACCTGCAGCCTCCACTGCTCTGGAAGTCCTGAGCCTCTGCCAGCTTCACTTTCTGCTTCTGGGTTTCTTGCTGAAAGAGCACCAAACAGTTGGGGTCCCAGTCACCCTACATATGCCCTATGGTATTAGAACGGATAAACACAACCCACCCTACTGACTAATCATGCACCTCCCTTGAGTACTGCTGGACTTGTTCTTGCTGCACCCTGCCCTGTCTGGTTCCTGTTTTCCTCAGGAATCGCTGCTCAGCCTGGAAATTTGTTTGACCTGAATCTGCCTCCTGGCCACAAATAAGTGATTTGGCTGCATGTAGCAATGACCTCATGCTGCAGCTTCTCCCAGGAGATGACAGTGCTGTAATTCAGGGTACAGAAATCATTAAAGGGGCGGTGTTGTCAGCCACCAGATTGATGGTGCTGGCTGTTTGTCTCTTTCTCTCCCTTTATGCTCCTCATGTGCTTCTGCTACAGGATCCCTTGGAGCAGTATGGAATCTCCGAGGAAGCCAGATTCCAGCTGGGAACACACAAACAGTAACCCTTCAGCCTTTCCCTAGGTGGGGAGTAACTTGCATTCAGCTGCCACCCCTGGGGGAGGGTGTGAAAACACCGAGCTCCAGCTGCAAGGAGCAGAAGCTCCTGGCATCGAACCAGTGACCAAGTGACTTTTATTTATTAGCCAGATGATTTTGTCTGAGTTTTTAAGGGAATTCATTGCACACTCCCACTTTGTCTTCAACCCTTCCTTGTTCCTGTGTGCCTGCTGTGTTGATAGAAGTAACAAGAGTCTTAATTAATCACTGTAGATACCAGTTTTTACTTAACTGTGAATCTGCTACACTGAGGAATGTATAGTCTGACCTTGCTCCTGGCCCTTCCACAGCACTCCCAAGCAACAGTGGCATGCTACTGGTGCTGGGGAGAGGGAACAGGCTTCCAGGCTGGCCTGTTTGTTCCACTCCCTCCTTACTCTCCCTATAGAAAGAGGCTGATGGCACCTGCCTGATGCAGTGATCTCTGCTGTTCAGTTGAGGCCTGTGCTGTCAGTGGAGGAAATAACTGGTGTTAAGTGCCAGGTAGGTTGTATTGGGTGCTAGTGGTAGTAGCATTGCTGCTGGGAACAGCAACATCCAGCTCTCCCAGCAGCTGTTCTGGCTGGAGCGTGGTCTGCACCTGAACTTGGTGAGCAGGATGCTCTCAACTCCTAGGGAAGGAAGGGGGTGGGAGCAGTCTCTTTCAGTGCAGGGGCCCTATCCCCTTTTTCAGAGGAGAGGGACTCTCCAGTTTGGCCATGGCCATAGAGTACTGCTCCCTCTGAAGCCCCCTAGGCCTCTTGCTGCTGCTGCATGTTCTGTTGGCAGAGCTGAAGTGCAGAGGGAGCAGCTGGCACAGGCCTTGGAAGCCCTTCTTCACCTGAACAGTTTCCCCCAGTAGCAACAGGAGTCTTTCCCTTGAGCAGGCTGATGTAGAGCATCATGTCTGTATTGGCCACCACTGTGCTCCAGCAGGCATGATAGATGGCTGGGAGGTCAAGGCACCAGTGTCTTGACTAAAAATGAGTACCTGCTTCAATGCAGCGTGATTTTTTTTTTTTTTCAGCCCAGTACTGCCCGGGTGTGAGCAATAAAATAAAAAGTCTAGAATCCCAAGACCTCCTTACATGACACGGGCAAAGGTGTGGCTTTGTGTCTGTTGGATACAAATAGCTGAAGGGGTGAAGCGTTATGACTTACAGTGAAGCAGTTTAAACTACTGGGCCTGTGACCCTGAAGGCACAATCATTTACATAAAGTGCCCCTTAAAGGATCTACTAGGGAAGGCCCAAGCTACACTTGTCCTTGTAGCTTCAGACCTACAGGATAAGGATTAGGGAACAGCATCTCTTCCTTCCCTTGACTCTGCATTAATTAGTGCAAGTACAGAAACAGCATCAGACAGTACTTACTACCTGGCACAAGTTCTAGAAAATATATGCTGTAAGCTTCGATTGATACTACTTACCGCATACTGCAGTCCAGCTAAACAGCTCCACAGGGCAAGATAACTGGGGTTTAGACTAGAGCATTACTAGAGCCTCTTAATGCAATACGTCACCACTCCCTCCAATATCTCCAATTGACGGGCAACAGTAAGAGCCTTACTTCTGCAGGTGGAAGCATCAGTGACATCGGTATCTATTGACTGTTAAATGCCAGGAGCCTTAGGGAATCCCCCTGCAGCATAGTCCATTTCCATCCCTGCAATTTGACTTTCAACTACCAGCCTGCCATGCCAGTGGGTCTGCTGTCTCAACAGTATTCCACAGAGGCAGAGTAAGATCCGGTGAACTTAGTGTCTGCTGGCTCTTGACACTGATGGCAACCTTGCGACAAGCTTTCAGACCAGGTCAGGAATCTTTTGCTCTTAAGATGGGGTTTGCATATGCCATCTGTGAGAGGCAACTTAAATAGCAAAGGGGAAGACTAGGCCAACAGAACAGCTCTGGTTTCCCTTCCACAGTCATAGCAAAGCTACCCCTGCTTTCAAGCAGGATTGTATTTCACGTGCATTCCAGTCACCTGCTTCTGGCACTGCAGGATGCTCTAGCAACTGGAAAGACTGCCGTTCCGCATAAGCTGAGGGTCAGTTCTACTGACAACAAAAGCAGCTGCAGTGAAACCAGCAACCAGTGATGAAACCAGCGCCCACTGGAGCTAGACTTCAGGAAAGTGGTGTCCTCAGCTGACCTTAACATGCTTTTTATTGACCATCACAACCCTTTTCTGCCTTGGCTTTGCTCTACCTCAGTACAGAAGCAAGACAGCAAATTCTCTGACTTGCTGGCAGTGAGCAGTCTTATCTACTCTGATAAAGAAGAGATGCATTTAAATATGGCCCTCACTGTTAAGGGATGACCTTGGTTTGTCTAGTTATTGTACAGGGGCCTTCATAGTAAGGTTGGCTTCTTGTAGCAGCTACTAAAGTGTCTGCTTATTTCCATCTGAGTTCTTGCAAAGATACCATTCATGCTAATGTTAGAGGCTATACAGAAACTGATGCTTTGAACAAGTGCCGAGCGAGAATTATAAATGTTTCATGTCCTGCCACTCAGAAACAACTTTGTCTAAGGTACTGTTACCTACACAAAATGCTGTTCCATCATAGTAGAGAATTTGAACTGCCAGAGCTTCTCTTGGAAGGGGAGAAGCTGGGCAATGTTGTAAAGCTCCATACCAAATAAAGAAAATCTACATTATAGAAAGCTCATACAAAAACTTTAGTCTCTCACTATAGCAAGGCCTCAAGCTGAAAATCTAGCACAGGTGCTTTTGTGCACTTACCTTTAGAAGCAGCATTTGAAGGTTAGTGCACTGGATCCATTACTTGTTTCAGTAGGCACTTAGTTCCACACTTGAATATTTCAAGTCCCAGCAGCCTTTCATCCCTCGTACCTCATGGCAGACAGGTGCAAAAACAGGGGCATAGATCACCACAGCTGCAGGTTACCTTGGCCAGTCAATAACCTTCTGCACAAGTAGTCCACCTCATGACTTCCCAGTACAAACAGGAATTTTTTCTCCATAGTCTTGCCAGGCAAGACCTTTAAAACCTGTTTTTAAATGCATACTGTACATAAATGGGCATTTTTTAGGTTTTTGAGGGGCACATTAGTTGGGATAAAGCAACAAACAGCTCAGTCACTTGTCCAGAGTAAAAGGTAGGTACACTTCACCATTGCTACTTAAACTGAATGTAAAACATGCTGTGAACTGTTGTTACTTGGGGTGTTGTGCAGCCAGTAACTCATTCGACCCAACTAGACAGATTTCCATTATTAGGACACTGGGTTAGATTTCAGGATTAAGGGAAATGGTAGTTTTGGACACTTCAGATTTGGGAATTTACATTACTGAGGGTGCTTCATAAACAGAAAAGTTAATTTTTTTCATAATTACTTATTGTCCTTTGTTACATTTCACTGTCTTATTACTCTAAAGAGCATAAGAGGGTACTGCCTCCTTGAAAGTGTACGGAAGCTGTTTATCTGTTGTACAATGAAAGTTTTAAATAAACAGCACTTTTGTTTTAATCTTTTGTGGAGGTGGGAACTGCTCTGTTAGAAACGCAGCACATTTTCTTCTACACAAAGCAGTGGTTTGAGGGCAAATTATATGGGCCTGTGTTCTGAACTCATGCGCTTGTGAGAATCCCACCCCCAGTTAGTTTACATCAAAACACCTTAAAAAAAAAGCCTTCACTACCTTACTGTACAAACACCAATTTTTGCAGGCATAACTCTGATAGAGTCTGTAGAGAAACTAGACCAGGTTCAAGCATCATCCCTATCACATGCTGGCCAAATCAAAATGATGGGCAACAGCAGCAGTGAAACCAAAATGGGGACAGTGGTTCCCTACTGAAAAAGTACAGTTGTATAATATCAGAGCAGGTAGCTGGGCACATTGCCATTGCAGTCGCACTGAACATGCTCACGTGATATTTCCTGAAAAGATCAGTAAGGCTTGTGGACAGATTGCTATCACCTCTTCAGGGCTGCTCAGTATGTCTGTTGGGATCCAACTTCAGGACACCACAAGTAGCACGTTGGCAGATGCACTTTTAAGGATGATGCACTTTAATCCATAGCTGTAACACTTGCAGCATCTAAAGCGCCTTAGGTGAGTCTTTGCTGAATCAGGACTCTAGGCTCCAGGTAGAAGCCAGGAGCAGAGAGACCAACCTAGCAAAGGTTTTTTACCTATTAGCTCCATGAAGATGGATGACAATATTAATGAAGGAAAATCAGACTAGAATTAGTAGCAATCTTGTTTCATATTGTAAGCACCCAGAGCTTTCTGTTTTTTAAATGCCCTGTAGGCAGGATTTGATGCATTAGACTGAACAGTTCCCTGGAGGGGGGGAGTGCGCAGCATCCTGACTGTCCACGGCTCTGGCCTTCATCGCTAAATGGATTTCTGGCCCAGAACATTCATTGGGATCTTTGCAGTCGTAGATCTGAAGGATACTGAACACAATCCCCCTTGAAAGAATAAGTGAAAAGAAATGCCCTGCTGAATTAGAGAAGCACCACAACTGTACAATGTATTAAAATACATACACTTTAATATAAAGACAAAACTTCAAAGCATTGTTTCAATTACAAATCAATAGGGCACAAGAAATTACGGGAGGGGAGAATAAACTAACTTTTACATTGCAGAGAATTAGAAAGGTAGGGTGGAAAATATATAATATTATACATACATATATACACACCAGAAGTATTCACGCTAGTTCTATGGAAGAATGAACGGAATGACAGGACAACTTACCGGTATAAAAAAAAAAATCCAAGAGATAAATTAGGGGAAGTCTGAATTTTAAATAATTCGATTTTATAAGCTAAAATTATATAAACTAATTCCTATTTACTAGGAAACATCCCATATCACATGTTCTAAGCAATAAAATGGGTATTTTTTAAAAATCCATTGACAAATGGATTTTTATTAGTAGTTAAAAGTCTTACTAATCAATTCCTGAGCAACAGCAACTTCATAATCTACTGCATTCCCTGTCAAGTCCCACTCAGCAAGGGCAGACTCCCACTCCTAAAATAATGAAGTACAACAGAGACCCAAAGAGTTGGATTTTCATTTAAAAATGATCGCTTACAGAACAGGTCAATCAAAAGCCAAGCAGGATGGGTCAACCCATTCTACCTTTTCCTTATTAACTCCAGAAACATCACCTTTCAAGAGGACAATTCCACTGCACCAGGTAAGTAACCAGATCTTCCTTAGAATCACAGGGTCACAAAACTTGAGAACTTCAGGGTTAATATCTTAAAATTTTTAGAAATCAGATTTTGATATTGCTGCAAAAAAAACCTCAACACAAAAATCTTGAGAGAGACTGTCACAAACATTAAATACACTAGAATGAGACTTTCAATTTTAGTACTGGAATTATCCCATGAAGTTCAAAAGCAACAGCATCTTGTATTGCGATATTCAGCCTTAATAGATATTTATATAGTTATAATGTTATACGGATAAATAAAATATGGCCCTTTTTTTTTTTTTTTAAATGGTAAGTCAACTTTTAGTGGAAACCTGAAAAGCAAGCTATGGAATTGACGGGTGGAGGGGGAGAAGGGAGGACTTTAAACTGTTAAGCAAAGAATTTTAACACTCCAACACTGACTAAATCTGTGCTTAAAAAAAAATTCCATCTATTGTGATTTCCTCAGTGCTGCAGAGATAGTTCACAAAAACACTTCCTAGTTTGTTCTCCCCAACCTAAAGTTTAAATTACTGTTCATTTGCAGTCCACTGTACAATTTCCATTTCTTAATAAATCATTGCTTAGAGCTCCCAATGCTCTTCATGCTTTTGGCTCAGGCATAAATAAAAAAACAAAAATTATTAAAGCAATGACCTGCAAGTGTGAATTGGGAGAATCCGCTAAGAAAATACAGTGTCATGATTTTCGAACCCTGGTGTAAAAGGTTTGATTTCCGTATAGAAAGCAAACTGGCTATTGGTCGCTGAATTCCTACCGGAACCCAGCTTGGGCAGCAGTACAGGGTTTGAAAGTCCTGATGATGTACAGCTCTTCAGGGAACAGCACCAGTGGCCGAAGGTAGCAACCCAAGTCAGAATCTAAGACATAAGGATAAGGCTACTTCCAGGTCAGTGAAGAAAACATCAAGTGTAACAAATCACTGGGAGAGGTAAAATAGCACCATCTTCACCGCTGGGGAGAGGGGTATTGTAGTTCTGATGCCTACTCAGTTAAAACAAGCAAAAAACAACAACAAAAAAAGGTGTCTACAGTAGCACCTTATATGTAACCGTGGAAAGACCCAGGTCTTGGAATCCATCTGTCGTTCCAGCAACATAGCTCCATTTTAGCTGGAAGACATGGGATGGCAGCTGCAGACTGGGATTTTTAAGATTAGCTAGAGTCTTGTCCTGCAAACCTGTCTTTTGGGGCAGAGCACCTACTACCAGTGAGGAGTACGGTAAGTCAGCATTTACAGGCCTGGGTCTTTCATAGCACAAACGTGCTGCACACTTTTGATCTGAAGTTGCCTTTCCACTGTGCACAGCTACCTCAGGACCAGCCTGCTCACCGATGTCAACGTTAGAGCCTCACCCCATAGTGCAGGATCGTCTTATGAAATCCAGGTCAACGCTTGCAAATCACTTGAGTCTTTATAGGTCAGAAAGAGCTGGGCTCCATGAATGAACCTAAAGTCCCATAGACACTTTCCATCTCCAAGGGAAAAAAAAAAAAAAAAAAAAAAACTGGGCATGAGCACTCCCCACAACCAATCAACCACACCAGCAAGAGCTATGCAAGTGCTGTGAAGTAAAGCAAACATTGTACAGGTGTCCCCAGCACAGTCCAGTTAGAGCAGTTCTCCTCTCTGCTACACTCTGGCTATTCCAGTCCGAGGCTTCTCCTCCAAGTTGTAGGGCAGTGGGGCAAAAGGCACAGGCAGCGCTGAACGCCATTGTACTTTACTTACAACGCAGGGCTTGAGATGAAAGTCCAGCACGGGCGGGCAATTATTGTGGGCAGAAGGCCGCTTACTGAGTTTTGGCAAGCCATCGAGGGCTGCATGACAGGCAGCCGGGGCAGATCAATATTCATTTTCTACATTTTTTTGGGGCTCCGCGGGCCAGATAGTATGGCCTGGCGGGCTGCATCTGGCCCGCAGGCCGCATTTTGCCCACCCTGGTCTAGCATGTCACTTCCCTACTCCGTAGCCAATTTAAATTGAGCTGGAGTGACTGAGTTTCTCCGGGATGGGAGTAAACGTGTTCAAGGAATTAGAGGTTCCCCATCTGAGGAATGTCATGAAGGACTGGTTTTCTTACAAGAAAAGCTCTACATTTCCAAGGGACAAAAACTCACTGAATTGTTGTTCAGCCTTAAAAACACCTTTCCCTCTATAACCCCCATTTTATTCAGTTTTTGTCAAGGCATGTTGGGTAAGAACATCTTTACAAAGATTTGGTTTTCCCACAAGCAACATCACTGCACACACAGAGGTGTGCCCAGACTTATGCAGTCAAGAGATTAAAGACAGTATTGCACTCTACAAAAGTAATGCCGCTTCACAAACAAAATGAAAGGAAACGTTCCTCCGTATATTAAGGCACATGGATAATTGCAAGCAATACCCAGGTAAAGGTTTGCAGGGCCCAAGACATAACAGCCAATCAGCCTAAAATACTGCATCGTCAAAACTTGGAAATGTTTGGATTAAAAGGTGCAATGTGAAGCCTTGTGAATCACCTAGTTTTCAGACTTGAAAACTGCTCAGCAGACTTCCACAAGAGCCAAAAAATGGTAAGTCAAGTCACTTGCTGTTGCAAGTTAAACTTGGTTAAATTTATAAATAGAGATCCCTCATCCCTTGGAATTAAGAGTTTAATAATGGAGGCAAGTTAAAAACAATGGTTTCAATTTGGGCCCCAAAATAGCATGACAGGATGGCAAACTCTGGAGATGTAAGCCCCCTGTCTATTTACAGATCAGAGCTTGGCATTCACTTTAGAAACCAGCAATAGTAACAGAGGCCTTAAGCAGCAGCAAAGGCAGCTGTAGAACCAGACTCCTCGTACAACTTGCCTCACTGCAGCTACCATGTACCTACCTCTAGTGTTAAGTATGAAAAGTCAGGTTCCATAAGCTGATCAAACCCTAGGCCTTCTCTGAACCTGCTCACAAACCCAACTAATCTATAGGTTAGATGTAATCTGGGGTTTAATATTCCTCAGCAAAGGGGGCAAGGAGGCACGGGAGAGGTTTGCCCTTGAGCTCTCCTGTCATCGTCTATGTCCCTGCTTTGTTTGGAAGCTCTTTGGGGCAGGGCCTCCCCGGTTCTGGGCGAGTCTGTACAGCACTTAGCACAACACGGTCCTGATCTATGCCCGGTCGGTAGGTGCCACCCTCGTATTTTAAAAAAAAAAAAAAAAAAATCTTTTAGCATTCTAAATGTATGACATTTACTAGCAGTTGTCCCCCCCTCCACGTGCACACCCTCACCCACCACTGCACAGCAGTGCTGTCCGTGCCCACTCTGAACACAGGCACAAACAGGGAAAAAGGGCTCTAAGAGAGAAGAAATGCCCATGGGATCATTAAGATGCTCTGCACTCCCTACTGTTCACAATCACTTAAGGAAATCTTTAAATCCAGCTGCACATGCCAGTGTCTTTTTATGGAAAGCTACAATGATCCCCCCCCGTACAGTTTCTTCTATCAGATCCTCTAAAAGCAAATGAGTGAACACACATTTAAAAATGGAGCTGTTTCAGATTTCAACCCGTTTCCTTGATGTCCCTAGTCTCTCCCCACACACCATAGAAAACAATTGCACAAAACTAGACAAGGTTCTTTGGGTGAATCTGGTATCTTTTATTAGACCAACTTAAATAGTTGGAAAACAGTTTTAAAGCAAGCTTTCCGGTTCAAAAACCCTTCATCAGGCTAAGGACACACCAACTGCTGATACTTCCTTAGCCTGACTAAGGGTTTTTGAACCCAAAAGCTTGCTTTAAAATTGTTTTCCAACGGTTTAAGTTGGTCTAATAAAAGATATCAGATTCACCCAAAGAACCTCATCTGCCTATGTCCTTAGACCAACACGGCTACAGCCTACACCCTTGCACAAAACCTGTACAAGGGAGTTTTTGTTATCTAGAGCTAAAAACTGTGCAGACTCCCAAAGCAGGAGAGTCACTTACCCATGCAGCTTGAAAGGCAGGTAACACGGGAGAAAAAGAAAAACTCTTTCTAGTATTTATGACTTCACGGAAACACCCACGTGGTTTGAAAAAGGTAGCCGAGTACTCTTTCCCTCATCTGCAAAATGAAGGCACTCAGGGATCATCCGACTTGCCCAAGATGTCACACTAACAAGCTACAGCACTGGTCCCACTCTAATGCTGCCTGCCTTCCTTCCTCAGACACCCGAGAAAACCTATATGTTGGCTTCCTCAAGCTTCAGTGGCCCATGCCACGGTACAATGGTAACTGAAGGACGAACGAACAGCAAAGAGTAAATGGAGGCTTAGTGGGAGCTCTCCCAGCTCGCCATCAGCACAGCAGGTCTCAGTGGAGTAGAAGAGCCAAGCCAAAGAAAAGGAGAGGTAACAGGCCACCAAAAAAAGGAAGCAAGCACAACACTGGTTTCTGGGTTAGCAGAGATTTACCTCCCAGCTCACACTTTGATGGAGAGGGCCACACAGGATTAGCTCAGTGCAATGTTGAAAAAGTTCAATTTTTTTTGGCAATGCAGACACTGCAAGATGCGTTTAGCTTCCTGACGAGTCCCTGGCTGGCAGTTACCATGTGGATAAGAAGGAACATTTGTGACAGCAGTAAAATAATGTGGACAAGTGTGGGAAACTAAACCAGAAAGCATTCCTTTCTTGAACTCCGTGTTTTGGCTTGAAGAAGTACCTCTCATTGAAAACAGGCCTCAGGCTGTCATGCTACGAGCACAAATAGCTAAAGTTCTCAGTCAGACGGCTCAAAACCTTACTAATGACACTTAGCAATGAGACAGCTTTTCAGCTAGACTTCAAAACACTAAGAAATGAGGCGATATTCTTCCTGGTTTACAGCTGGGGAAGCTTGATATACAGAAGTTAAACTGATTTGCCAAAGTCAAGTGAAAGTTGGTAAGACGGGCATGCACTTCAGTTTCGACTGCTACATCAAGAAATGGCTATTCCCAAAAATACAGCACTAAAATGCAGACTAGGCGAGACAGAAGGGTGGGGGTGCATATTTGGCAGAAAACAATAAAATCATACAGCTCAGGATTGATTACTCTGCCCTGAATCAGTATCAGCTTGCCTGATGCTTACTTGGAAGCTCGTCTCAGCTGAGATTACTGGGAAGACTAGATTCCTAAACAAGCAAAATGCATTAGAAACGAACCCAGAGCACAGAGGATCAGGCACAGCAGCAAGGGGTGGAAGATGCTGGCAGAGGCAGGGAACCCAGGGAATCCCAGTGGAGCTCATTGCTGTTAGAAGGGATAATCAAGCCATAGAAAAAGTGCAGCCATGAAAGATGGGAGTAGCTGAGTTTGAGACTTAAATGGGCCTCACTTCCAAGGGTTGCAGACTAGAAAAGATGCTTCGCTATTTCTAGGGTAGTTAGCAGGTTAGCAGCTTTCAACAGCTGGTTTCCCAAGCTGCCACCTTTGTCCAGACTCGTTTTGTTGAGCGGAAGAAGCAGTACCTACTGGGCTACTCGGGCTCTCCTTTAAGGTTATTGTACTGTGGTTAGCAGCTAGGAGAGCCATGCTGTCCAGCAACGTAGTTAGATAACAAACAGAACAAGCTGCATCAAAACTTGGCTTCCATTTCTAAAGACTTTTAGTCTGGTACACACAAATATGTTTGTTGTACTTCCACAACATTTTGCATTACCAACACACATACTAACCTTCAATTCAAGAGGCAACGTCCTCTACTGCAAGAAAAACTGAGGAAGAGCGATTAAAGTGCCTTGCCACACGGAAATTACTTGGCAGGGCAAGGACTGGATCTCAAGCGTCCCCAGCTTCCACTCTGTTTCTCAGGGAAGTTTCATAATTTAGATCTATTACCCCCTTGCCGTACATGGAAACCTGGATACACTGAATTTAGTTGGATCGTAACTCATAGGGCTGGGCCCGTTTGTCACTAAAAATGAAAGGTGGTTCGGGTCAAACCCTTTAGCAAAATAAGTATCAGAGGCCACATGCTTCAAGACGGTACAAATGCTGGGTAGTGTGTGCATCCAGATGTTTAGAAGTTAGAAAACCATCATTCAGGCAGCACAAGAGCTTCTACAGCTGTTGTTTGTTGCAGGGGGGTCGGACCTGACGATCTGTTTAGGTCCCTTCCGACCCTAAGCACTATGAAACTATTATTTTAAACAAAAGTTCCTTGCCCTTGATCTGCAAGTGCAGAGGGAGGTTGGGGGGTTGTTACAGGCAGGGTTTTCCATGTACGCAACCCATGATGCGGTCTGGAGTTCCCTTCCTCAGTGCATCTATGGGTTTTACATGACAGAGCTCTGAAAGTCAGGAGCCCAAGCTCTTAGGCCCTTTCCACACGGCCAGGATCTGGTTTTGTTACTTAGTGAAAGACCAGTTAAAAGTACCTTTGAGTTTCCCTCTCATTTTTCAAGTCATGCGTGGAGATGGGGTGGGCAAAAATCAAGCTAACTAAAGCATGTACAGGGGCAGAGTTACAGTCCCTCTAGCATCTGTGCACATTTTACTTCTAACATTTCAAAACTCTCCAAGGATCCGAGCACTTCATTTTTAGTTGGTAAATGTCAGCGGCTCTGCAACATTCAGTTACCCAAAGATCTGGATCAGGCTGCAGTTACCCAATTCAGAGCTAAATAATAACTGGGTTACAAGTCTTCCTGGATTCCAGGACCTGTTTATGGCTTCCACTAGAAGCTACTTGATGTTTCTCAGCTATTGCTCCCTGAGCATTATTTTTCCTCCTCTGGATTCCCTCATTGTTGCTAAGAGCAGGATACATTGTCCCTTCCACCTTTCCCAGGCACAGACCAGAAAACTGTTAAAACGATCCCTGGGAACTAGGGATACGAACTAAACTTACTTTCTGACCAAATAAGGACAAAGATAAATCTGCACACAGAGGCCACCTATGGGAGATACAAATTTTGGAGTCAAATAACTGAACTTGAAGTCTTTAACCCACTGCCTGCGATTTGGTATCATGGGAAATGGCTGGCCTGAAATTTGCTCAAGGTAGGAGTTGTTAATTGGGATACTGCACAAACTTGGCAGCGAGCAGGGGATAGGAGGAAAATGGAGAGAATAGGCAAGGCAGGAGCACAGGTCCTACCTCCGTTCCTTTCAATCGAGGAATTCAGCACTGACATGCCTCTCAAGCCAGCCCCAGAAAGGCAGCACAACTAAGCAAACATTGAGATACTTGGCCTGCCCCAAACACGTGTAAGCAGCAGTTGATTCATGAGCCCAGTACTTTGTGACACAGTGAAATCCTATTCAGTAGCTGGTAAGGGAATGCATGTGTCAAGAGATGACATTATTAGAGAGCTATGAACCTAGCTGGAATGGACCAAAGGATTCCAAGAGCCTCTGATCATCAATGATCAGATAAATAACGATCAAACTTGGGCTAGCAGGCAGAAGTTCACTTGAGCCCAGGTATGCTCTTAAAATCTAGTCACTTTGCTGTTGCAAAACCCCTTCAGTTATTGCAGTTTTCTCCATTGGTGCTTGGTCCAGTCTACACTACAGTCTGATGTTGGTTATGAACTAACGGATCCTTCTCCCCCATTTTGTGCACTTGAATAAATAACATTTTTACCACTTTACTGTGCATTATACAATCTAAAAATAAATGAAATAAAGCATACAAAATTTATAAATTTATCACATCTCTATAAAATACAGCCACTGTTCAGAGCGGCACTTCTCTGTACACAGCACAGCAAGTCACAATACAATTATATGCACCAGTTTGATAGTGTGGCAGCAAGGTAAACTAAACTGTGGTGTTTTTGTGAACTACCATTTAAACCTATGTAAAGCAAAGAGTACAAAAGCGAATGCACTTAGTCATAAATGTACAAGGTTAAGCCATTTCTGAATCAAGTATCAAAGCCTTACTAAAATACATCATACTTAGAACAAAAACAAGTTGAGAAAATCTGCTGCTATCTGCCCCAGTATAGAAGCTCGTTTTTCGATCTTCCCAATATTAACAGAAAGAGCCTGACCAATACCAGTGATTATGCACCCTGTCCATATGCCAATGGCATCCCCCAATAAGTTACCAGTCTAGCTACTGAAATTCACAGCAACTTAAGCGCCACCAGTGGCTTTTAATGGCCAAGTAGTCTAATTAGACTAGACTTACATTTCTGTTCAAAGTCTCTCTCAATTGTTTGAGCTTCACTGGGTTACACCAGGTGATCTAGCTGCCATTCCAGAGGGAAGTATTGCGTTCTTGTTTGAAACAAACACCACAATAAAAAAAATGCCTAATAACAGAGCTGATGGCTCAGTTAAAAATAATTAAAACACCCAAAACTAAAGGCTGCCATTCTTTGTAGCTCTCACTTTGTTGTAAACCAATGGACTTTGGTATATGAACAGAGTGAGTTGAATAAATAAGAAGCAGACCTTTTTGAGACTGGGTTTGGCATTGGTCAAGCCTCCATATTCAGCACCAAGGATTCGAACTAGAGGCACAGTTCTGACGGATGAAATAGCACCGAGAGGAGGCTCGTTACATCTCTGCTGGTGTGCCAGTCCTTTATTAGTCAGAGATTATTTTTAATGATTTGTGTTTATGACTTTAGATGGAATAAAATAAGTCAAAATTGTTTTCACTTTAAAAAAAGATAAATACTTTATCTAAACTATCAACAATACAAACTGGAGCTTTATTTTAAACATTTCATTTGCAGGCTTTTTTTTTGTTTTGTTTTAAACTCCAATTCACAGTAGAATCTGTTTTCTGTTGTTAAGGTCTTTTTTTATATCTTTTTATTATTATTATTTTGTCCAGTAGTAAGAGAGTAGAAACCCCTGCACAGGCCAGGCGAGCACCTTTCAGTGGAAGCCGAGTGAAGTTGGTCCACGTTGTCCTTGCATAGGTCACATTGGGTTGAGGTAGAAATCCTAGTTACCTGTGGGACATGAGGAGAGGAAGAAACCCATCCAAGTCAGACACTTAAAAATCATCTCCATGTGTTAGATACATCAAGCTTTTCTATATAGTTCCTAGACTGTCTGTTAGTCAGGAGACAGAGAGAGGGAAGAACAATCCTTTCATTCATCCTGTCATTCAGAATCAAGCATGGAAGAGATCTATTAGGTTATCATCTGCACATCTCCAACCCCTACATGTCAGTGTAATAGCTGTTGTTTGATCCCTTGTTCCCACATTTAGACCACAGATTCAGCAAGGTCTTTCAAGCGTAAAACTATGCTCGTTCAACGGGATTGCTCATCTGCTTGACATCACATTAATACTTCAGTACTATGACCTGGATCCTCAGTCCAATATCCATACATCATGTGTCATGCATGCGTGTGCACATGACAAGGCTAGCAGTTGTGTCACTAGCCTCTGGCTTTATATTTAGTTTCTGTATAACCTGCACAGGCAGACTAGGCCTCTTTGTGCTTCCATCTCCCAGCTCTGCCCATCTGTCCTGGCCTTCAGGCCAGGACCGTCTATCTAACGTGTTTGTAGAGTACCCTGAACTGGGGTCCTGATTCAGTTCATCTAGGTGCTATACATTTAATTTTCCACAGTGACCTCACCCAAATCTTGCAGGTAAAAACATGGAACCTAAAACCCACCCATGGCCCCTCTTCTGCAGTCACCATGCTCAAACAGATTATAGCTTATTACTGTTTTCATCTAAGTTACTGGAATTAATCATGACTTTGACAATGACTACTGCTCTAGCTCAGAGCAAGCTACTGGGACCTCCCTGCTCCTATGTTCATCTTTCCAATATGGAGATAATACTTACCTGTCTCACAACGAGGCTGTGAGGGACTTTGGGCTGACAGAGCACTTCGCTGATCAAAACACTACAAGTGCAAACTGTAAGAATCTCTAAACTGTACTCTAATTTAATCCAGAGCTTTAGAAGCAACCACGTATATTAACCATCCAATGAATATAACTTCTGTAACGATACAAGAGACCTGCAGAAGAGCAGGCTTTTGTGCGCAACACTGGCTTAACTAAAGCAATCAGGAATTGAATCACAAAACCAAAGAAGTTTACATAAGGAGAATATGGAACTTTGTGGTAATACATTTTATTCTACAGTTGGTCTGAAAGACTCTATGATACTTGATTTGTTGAAGTGCTCGCACATACACTCTCCAGATGCTTTCCTCTTGTGAACAGCCTTATTCCTCAATTAGGTTAGATTAGAATTTAGCACTGGGTATTCAGTGCATAGTCTACACAGCAAGCCAAAGACTGCCAAGGTGAGCATACATTGTACGCTGCCAACAGTCTATTATTGCTAGACTTAGGGAACACTACTAAAACTGCAGGGAGCAGATAATGAAGACTTCCCTTTTTATTCTTATTTAATTCAAATGATAAATATCCTCTGCAGTTTGTGATATCAGCTGTTATTATCAGGCCAGACATGAGTTAGACTGGTCATGTACTTTCATAGACCACAGCACACTGTGCAGGTCACATTAACGACAACCCCAAAACTAGATCATCCTTTTTCCATTTTATCCACAGAAAAGTAATAGCACATAACCTACAGATTTTCTTTTAGTTTTTGGGGGCCAAAATGTGAGGTTCCACAAAGAAATATCACCATGCTGCCACACAGCATCATAGGGAAGCATCATCAGGAGACAGGAGCACTCCATGTTAATATGGAGCTCAGAAAAGGCAGCAACCTCCTTAAATGGCTACATCTGAAGACATTTGCCTGGAAAATAATAATGGTAACCTACTAATTTTGGCTGCTCTCAAATAGGCACATTTTTCAAGAATATTCAAATGAGGAAACACCATTTCAAATGCATCACTAATTGCTCCTCTCCCAGCCAGCCTGAAAGTCAATGAGGCAACAGTTATTACTTTGAGCACATGGTGTGTCGAGAAATCCTGACTCCCAAATCAAAATGTTGAGTCTCCAACCTCTGCCATGAGTTTACCTGCTCCCCCAATTTTCCTGGGATTTCTCTATGTGAGGAATCTGTCCCTCCCACCCAATACCAGCCACAGACAGAAGTCTGAAAAGGAAGGAGTGTCATTCACCATCTTGTACAAACCTCCTGGTTTTTTCTCTAGCCTTACCTTACAAAATAAGAACCGTTAGCTAAGCAAGCTCTTTATCGTGGCTTAACCCCAGAAAGGTGCGAAGCATAAGGAGACTGCATGCCAAGTGTAACCCACATAGCAGACGTGCCGGTTGCGTTGGATTGCGGGATCATGGGCGTGGTCTGTGCCAGCGCCAAACGGGGCAGAGGCGGGTGATGGACTGTAAAGGAGGGACGGGAAGTTTTGTGCTGAAGAGAAGCTAGCTTAATAGACAAAGAAGCATTAGCAGATTGGACAGAAGCAGCAGAAGATGATGGTAAAAAAGCTTCATTAGCTGGAATGGACGGCAAGTTCTGCAGAAGCACAGGCTCAGAGTTAGAAGTGAGTAATGGAGGAGGAGGTGGCAATGAAACGTTAGGAGGTGGGGGGGGAGGGGTATGAAAAACAGATTGCATTGGAGCTCTGTTTAGGTGCTGGGCAGGTCTGTTCTCACTCGATGTTACTAAGCTAGAGGAGGGGGACTGGAAGGATGAGGATGAGGTGGTGGCAACAGCCTGCAGAGGGTTTAAGCTTAGCATTGTGCCGCTAGAGACAGCACTGCTGCTGAAACTGGCTCCAAATTGATGAGAAGAGGAGGCAGAAGGCACCGCATGGTTAAAAATACCTGCAAACAGGAGAGAAAAACTCAGCTTCAACAGATGGGCTTTGTACAGTCACAAGTGACAAGAGAAACAAAACTAAAAGCAAAAAAAAGCAAAATTATAGCAGTTACAGCCCCATACAAAATATGCAGCATGAAACAGCAGCAAGCAATGAGAGATAATGATGCAGGCCAGGAGGTACAAGAAATGTACTTACCTTCCTAAATGCCAGGAGGGAAAACGGCCAAATAAGCAGAACTTTTGGTTCTATACTTCACAGGCAACCGTGCAATGAGGTTACCTGGTCATTCAAGTTGCATATCTCAACACTCAAATTTCTGCTCATCTTGAACTCCCCTACCCAACTTACCCACTTACAAGACAGCAGAGGGGAAAGCGTATTTCCAGCAAATCTACAGAGTAGAGCTAGACTGCTAAAGTGTGAGAGTTAGGATTTCCCGACATGGTGCATGAATAATTATGGACAGATGGTCTGAACCTGCCAATGCTGTCGATTAAAGGAAGAACTGCTCCTATGTTCTTCTCTCCAGAGTTTGCCTCATGTTTGGGACCACAGATGCAAAGCCTGTGCAGAATCACAAAGTGCCAGAGGTGCATAAGGCATTAGCTTTTCATGGCCAAGGAACACTCCCTCCTTATCAGCAGAAATCATCATAATCCTATGTAAATCACATGATCTCATCTGAAAAGGATACTAATGTTTAGCATGATCAAGAGGAATCTCAAATTTTCACTGAAGCTGACAAGTCAGATATTCCTCACTGCACAGAGAGGGTAACATGGCAATTTAAACCTTTAGTATTGCAGACAAACCTAAGCCAATTCCAACATAGCAACAACTGAAACAGCTATATGCTATGAAATCAAGTCTGGTATATTCTCATTTCTTTAGGAAGATGCAATTATATGTTCATCTAGCAGACAAGAAAGCTCACAATAGTTCAGTCCTCAGCCCTGGAATAATTCTGGCATTCCCGAGACATGGGCTATGCTGGGTGGACCTCCTCCACCGCCTGCAGAAGCGAAAGGGTTTCATACCTGGAGAGGCATTGCCATCCTTTCCTCTAGCCCTGCCTTATACCAGAGAAACAGAGCTCTGCCTACCTCCAACTGTTCCACCTGTAACCCCAGAAGAGAAGTTCCCCATAGTGTGAGAATTAGTCAGTCTGGTTGCAGCTGATGACACGTGGACCAGACTGGCAGCAGCTGGCATTGTATTAAATAAAGACTGCAATACTGAAGAGTTCGTCACCGAGTTGAGGTTTGCTGGCAAGGCCATGGGGCCAAGGGGGAACTGCGATCCAGTGGTCAAAGTGTTTAAGAAAGGATGATGCTGAACAGATGCTGGGTTGCCTGCTGAGGAAACAGCAGTGGAAAGGCTTTTGCCATTTAGAAGGCCACCCGAAGATACAGCAGCAGCAGAAATGAAAAGGTTGTGGCCATTTTTAAACTCCACATCTCGGTCCCGTCCTTTGCTGGCCTTTCCATTATGCTGCAAAGAGCTTTTTTCTGAAGAGCCCCCTGTACGAATGTTTAATTCGCTCATCTCTTTGCTTTTGACCCCTGACCGATTTAAGTCTTCCCCTTTCATGCTGCCTAGGCCTTCAAGCTGCCTCTTGTTCAAAAAAGGATTTGTCTCTGAGACACCCAAGTCTTTGCTTCGCTGTGACTGAAAACTCAGAGAGGAATTAAGGGATGTCGCATCTGAAGTCTTATGAGGAAGAGAAGCACCATCAATAAAGCTGTGTAAACCAATATCTGTTGTCAGTCCACCGTTGTATGTGAATCCATTTGCAGCATTTGTGTTGGGGCTGAGTCCATCTGTTCCAGAGGAGGGCATGGTGACATTTTTTCTCGCATGTGCCGTGATCTTGCTGTCAATGGCCATGCCATCCTCAGAGGACGGCCTGAAGGCAAAAAGTGAATTCTGGCTCAGAGATGAAACAGCCTGCAAGGGACTATCTGTAGTTTTGGTCAGGTTGATGTCAGATATTGGTGAAAAGGTAGACTTCCATTTACTGCTATTCATGTTCTCGCTGGTTTGCGCTTGTTTCCTCCCAGCTAAACTGCCACCTAGTTTGGAAGGCAGAGTTGCAAGCATGAGTGAACAGAATTCATTTAATCTTTAGTAAGCAGAACTGGTTCAACAACTGACTCAGTTTAATAATTCATTCTACTTTTTGATGAGAAGCAGTTTAAAACAGCTGTTCAAATCGCCTTCAATTTTAGTTTAACACACCGCAAAACATCTGTGTTAGTGTCATCTGCACTGCCATCCACCTTCATATCAAAGACCCCACCTGCTCATGATACATAGGGAGATAGATAGGTAGATAGATAGTCTCAGGCCTTCATGTCTAGGAAGAAATATAACTGTGAAGTGTACCACCGTTTCCACCTCCACCAACCATTCTATTCCAGGTGCAAACAAGCAAGACTGCAACCGGTGGCCACAAATTTAAAGGGGCTTTTGTAGCCACCAGCTACGAACAGAATGGATGCAAGGTTTGCAACGTGATGAAGGCAACCTGCCTAAGGGATCTCACATGCACAAACTTCTGGTTTCAAAGGAATATCTGTGGACTTCTGATCCAATATGCAGTACATGATTCCACCCAAGGAGCCTGCAATCACCTGACAGCCTACAAACTATGGGCCAGCAGAGAGGCCATCCTCACATGCACTGTGAATGCCTTTAAACAATGAATATTCCCCACACCTACCATTTTCAACAGTCTTTTGTGGAGATTTGCTTTCCAATGATATTGTTGCAATTTTTCTCTCAATTCTAATTTAAAAAGAAAAGAAAGGTTATTTTAAACAGCAGGCATGGAGTTTTACCGCGATTCACATGTGGTCAACTTTTCACCGCTCTTTTCCAATATGTTTTACCATCCAGAGCAATTATAAATAACATTGTGGCAGGAGGTGAAGAACAGATGCAAGCAGCCAAAATGGAAGGGGAATTTCTATACTCAGAAGTTCCCCAAACATGGTACATTTATATACTGGTGCCAACACTCCTGCAAAATGTCGTGGAGGGAACACAACTGATCAACACAACTAGTGGAACAAGGTTCCTTACAGTCATTCTGTTTTCTGAACACCTTTCTTATTTTGGGGTGTGCATGTGCTGAAAACAAACGCTCTAGCTTAGCAAGTATTATGGGTCAATGAGAACGTTCTCCAAGAAAAAGGATCCAACAGACCAAACTTTACATGCATTATTACCCCAGCTCAAAAACAGGCCTGAGATCTACATCACCGTATTCACCTGGTACTGTTGTGCTCATCTTCAGACCCCTGCTCTTCATCAGATGTCAGCGGTGAGTAATGAATGCCATTGGTCTGAATGAGGGGCTTCTCCTTTTTCAGCACTGGGGGCTGGTCATTGTCCTGGTAGGGAACAGGAGAGTTCTTCAGGGAGTTTTCAGGGGAGGAAATGGCTGTTATTTCTAAAGGCTGATTAATGTTATTGACCTGGGATAGGGAGGGAAAAAAAACAAAGTTAAGGATGACAATATTCTTTCAGTAAAAGATAGGATATTCACTCCCTCATCATTTAGCTTCATGACTAGCTGCATGTGCAACACAGAGAGGCATGCTGTGCTTCAGCTTCACAAACCTAAAATCCCTGCACAATTCTTAATTGCCTTTCTGAGCCTTCATGCTTGGAGTATCTGACTTTAGAGATAAAATGAGATGGTTAAAAGCAGACAAAAATGGGCAGAAACAATTCTTCTTGCACACCAATAACAAATCAAAGAGCAAATCACAATAGCAGAATCCACAAGATGCCAAATCAGAAACAGTTGTTGTGCACGTTGCAGTAATATTTACTGGGACTTCAGCTATTAACATCTGTTTTTCACCAGGGTTTTGCAGGCAAAACTCAAATTCTGACAACCAAAAAACCCACAAAAAAAAAAAAAAAATCAACCCTCCCCCGCACCACACCTTGCATGTCCACACACAGCTCTCCAGTAGCATCAGAACCTTTTCAGTCTGGCAGCAGAACAGAGACATGGACCTATGGAAGGTTTCTACCATAACTGGAAGCTAACAAAGTGTTTGTACCTGACAGCATCTTCCAAGATTGGCCTATGCAGGGTGCTCTTTGCACCTGATGGAGCTGTACAGTCACCAGAAGCTGTCAGAGTGCACAAGCTTTGGTAGATTCCTAGTGGCAGTTGTGTGCCAAGAGAAGGTTTTAAGTCCCTTAAGAATTTTACCTCTAAACAAATCCACGTCAGATAAGATGACACACTACTGCGCTCCATGATAACTTAAGCAATGAGAACTGTTTTTAAATATTCTATTTAAAACTTTTTCATAGGGAAGGTAAGTTCACTTTAAAGAACTAGGCAGCTCATTGTAATTCTCAATACCCATCCTAGAGGTAAGCTTCCAAAAACTATGCGAAAAGCCCCATGCCTTAAACCCAACTTCACCAAATCATAATTATTTAGTTTCATGCTTACCATGGAGTGAATATTGAGTGGTGACCCCGAAGGCTGAGTAAACAGTCCAGCCACTGTTGGTAAGGATTTGCGTTTGGGGGACACCCCAGAGCTCACGCTGAGATTTCCAGTAGAAGATCTCTTCCTTCGACCTCGTTTCTTCCCATCTTGCATGTATGCTTGACCACAGTCCAGCCGAATGCTCGAGGTCAGGGGACTGTGCTTGTTGGAAGGAGATTGTTTTACATTTCCTGTATTAGGAGAGATTGTAAAGATGATTCTTCTCTTGGCCTCGTTCTCGGGATCTGAAAATGCTGCATCAGACTGAAGATCCCCCTTTGTTCCTTCAGCAAACATCTTCTGAGCATCTGCATACTGCAATACCCCTACCAGGCTCTGGGAGGCTCCGTTTAACCTGGGGCTTGTTGAGTGCTGGTGAGCAGGGGAGTTTTGCCCCGAGTTCCGTGACTGCATCATTAGCAAAGGGTGTTGTGGAGTGGAACTCCGAGACCCTACCGAGTTAAACAGACTCCCAGAGTCGTCCAGAGCTGCCTGATCAACACTATGGTTAAGTTGGGCTGGGCTGTTTGAACGAGTTCCATTGACTGCCACGGAGCCAGAAGAATAAGAAAAACCTGTTGAAAGGGAAAGTATCACTCAGCAGAAGCAATGATGTATACCTTACAGTGCTACGTTTCTGGAGTAGCTATTGAGTGTTTCACGAATGTTTCCATCCTAGAGCAGCGGGCCATTCTGTCAAAGCGGTAACTGCAGAGCATTTAGTAGCTGTAAATTATACAGCTAATTCTGTAAATCTGCTCTTTACACAGTAACAGCCAAGAACATGGTTGTATGTGAGCTGGTGAATTAAGTTAAATTTGTCATCTTGCATGGCTCCTTTTTGCTGATTCAGGAACATTTGGGAGTACTAGGGAAGCATCCTGTTTTTATCAGGTTAATAGAACTCGAGTGCCTTGCTCAATCTAAGAAGCTCATCTTGACAACCAAGATCCTCTGCTCCCAGCTCATTTCTCTACCCACTGAGCCATACACCAGCAATCCATTTCTTTCTAAAGAGGGACACAGGCCCTGCCACCAATACCACCTTTCCCTCCCCCACAACCTAGCCAAAACGAAGCAATGAGATGACTGGTAGATCTTCAGCAAGGCAGGGAAGTGGGAGAGAAGCAACAAAAAAAGAGATGAATTTAGGTTATTAGGTAGCTTTTGTAATAAATTTCAATGAACTTAAGAGTTATCTTCTGAGATAGCTAGGAATGGTGGAAACCCAGTGATACTCTGGCAACACCCTTCTGTTAATCCAGGAATGACTACTGAATTCAGAAGGAGCCGAGAGAAATCCTACCATAGGCCCCCACAGATGGTGAGCGTGAAGGAAGAGGGGCAAGTCTAGTGAGGCCAGCTTCCTACAGGCTAGCTAAAAATTGTGCTCACTTGGGCCATTTGCCTTAAGAAGCCTTAGTATTTTTCCCCAGAAGTTGGTTTTACTTTTTGGGAAACAGTTCCTGCCCCTGGAATGGGCTGTGTGAGTGATAGGGGGTTTGCTAAGCTCCCTACTTTTGGGACCAGTTGTCAAATCCCCAGCTGGCTTCCCATAGCGCTGAAAAAGGCCCAAAGAACTTGCTGACCTTATCTCTAGCAGGGTTTTGCTGGGGAAGGTGCTCAGGAGCTGACGTTCTGCTTAAGCAACAGGGTCCATATTCAATGGTATGGTTGGGGCTAGAATTTCCTTAAAGGCAAGGGGATCATCTGTTCCATCCTTTCTTTGTGAGTTATGAGAGGAGGAGCCAGAGGCACAACCTGGCCTGTATTTTTTTCTTTTTCTTACAGGGACTACAGCTAAGAGAACCAAGACTAAAAAAAGGGGACCGTAAGCAAGTATGAAACTGGACGTTGTAAATTTTATATACACAGATGCTGGAAGAGAGCCTAAGGGGGACTTCAGAACCGACCAACAAAAGCATGCTGTCCAAAATGGTTTATTGTTTGCAATTCTTTTGTTTTTGAGCCTAAACATGTTTTCGATAATATTTTGCTCCTCACTTAATCCTATTTCTCAGCTTTATTTCAACCCTAATCCACCTCCACCCTTCCTCCTCAAGCCGAGAATAGAAAATTGATAGAAAATGCATCCCAGGTGCTCTAGACCAGTGGTTCTCCCCCTTTTCAATCCTGCAGCTGACCACAGGAAGTCAGCGCATACCACACGTAATCCAGGAAACAGAAGCAATCCAGCTGGAATTGGAAGTAGTATAATGCAGCTGTCTCAGTGCAGCACTGTGAACAAGCTACATAGTTCTGCTGAGAGGCAAAGCAGTAACACTGCTTCTTTCTGTTCTTTAGCTTACGCAGAGCTAGCTCAGGTAACCTGAGAACTAGCCCTACATGTACTAGCAGCTAGCTCCTGATTTGGGAGGGAGCCAGCTGGCAGAGTGAGAACACTGCAGGGCTGAGGAATTGGCTGACACTCCTTCCAGCCTCCATCTTAGTGGCCAGCAGGTGAGAACCACCGCTCTGGGCTGCAAGTGCCAAAAAGCTCATGCATAATAGATGGTGTTATCACTACGACTGAAAGTCTCCAGGGAAAATGCGTTACCTGAGGTAGCCAAAGCCAGTGGCTTGTTTCCAGCAGCACTGCTTATGCCATTATGAGAACTAGCACCAATCTGCTTTTCAAGTGTTGATGAGTCTCTATTCTGATGAACTGGACTTGGTGTGCTTCTCTGGAGAGAGGAAAAAAACCAGCCACATCATTCCAGGGAGTATGTTCCGCAGCTTCTGATCTCACAGAATAGATGTGCATTCACTGAGCTCTCTTTAATAGACTCTGCACACCCCAAATCTTACAGAGACTTTGCATGTTTTGTGAAAAATACATTACTCTACACTGCACTGATGTCTTTAAACCAGCAGGCACCCTGACAACTTTCTGCTGGGTATACTAAATGAGCTGTGGTGACTCCGTGTCCTAGCACATGACAATCTTTCCATCCCCACGCATCATTGCATACTACAGTACAATTATCCCTGAAGACCACACTTACGCTACTGGTGAGAGCCCGGCAGCAGACTGCACTGTTGTGTATCATGGGATTTTATCTGATAATCCCAAAGATGGCATTGCTGATACGCAATGAATATACCTCCCACCAAGAAAATGTCTGGCAACAGGGATGGAAATCAGTGCTTAAGATCTGTAACAGCCATGAAAGGATAGTACAGAAATTAAAGCCCTCGAAGAACCTAAGCCTACATATGGTCCTTAATACTACACTTCAGTTTGCTTCTAAGAACTGGTCATTTCTCATTAAATGTAACATACTCCAAAAGCACAAAAAAAAAAATGCATAAATGGTAAAGTTCTATGTGATGAGAACCTGAGCAGTTAAAACAACTGTAAACCTTTGCTCAGAAAACCACACCAACAAGGAAAAACGATCATACACCTTAATGCAAAACATGAACTCAAAATATCCACCATGGTCTATGCTTTGTTTCTGTCTCTACTGTAACTATAATTCAAGCTAAAAACCTGCTTACGTACGTTTGACCACTATTCCAGCTATTACACAGTTAAGAATCATTGATTAGACAAGACCTAAAAGCATCCCCAGCAGCAGATTAGCAGTTTGGACTGTCCAACATTTAGCCTATTTAGGGGACACAAATAAATATTATTTGTACTGTGGTAGCCTGTAAGTGCCACAGTCATGAATCGGGACTGTCAGCATGTCTAAACATGGTCCCCTGCTGCAAAGAGCTTAGATCCAGAGTACAATGTGGAAACGTTATCCATAACACTAGCACAGAGGGAAAGAAAACAGCAGGCTGAACTGTGACCTCAGTTTCCACAGACAGCTCTTTCCACATGGATGAGTGATACACTGAAGCTTGGGGCCTGGTGTCATCAGTATGTACTGCTGTTCTCAGGAAGTCTCCGTGCTGAATACCTAATGCAGAAAGCCAGATGATCAGAGGATGCAAGTCACCAAGCTTCAGCAGAGCTATCATACATTGAGCCATCACAGGTGTCATTGTCGAGAGACATCTTCCAAAGAAAGATCTCTCTCAAGGAAAGATATCATGAAGCATTTGCCTCTACACGCATAGGAGCAGAGAGCTGAAAGAAAATTTCTGTGACTGACACTACCTTCCCTCTATGTGAGGAAATGCTGTCTCTGCCTCCAACTAGGGAGAGGGACATTCTCCTACAACTACAAGACCGTCAGCTGACAACAGGGACAAGAAGCATGAGACCACAACACAACTACATTCTCACATTGCAGCTGGGTATGGCCCTCATGCCATATCTCATATTCAAGTTATCAGAGAGAGAACCTATCTAGGTCAACTCCAAGTTTGTCTCCCATAGAAAGGAAGCAACAGCTCCTTAGTAATCCTACGGCATTCGCCTTTGTCAAAACACTGAGGACATGGGAAGCCTTCTGCCACCGGGCTGTCTTTTACCACTGGGCTTTTCGAGCTTCTCCCTTCCAAGCACATACTAACATGAATTTGACATGGTAACAGAAAGAACTGCGAATGATCTGAAAGGGCCCTGAAAGATCTTTCAATTATAAGGTTAAAAAGTTAACTAGGCAGCAGCAACTCACGCTTTCCATATTACACTTTCAACAAAAGTTCATCCCCTGACATCTCTGCAAAGATCCACACTTTATCAACAGGCAAAGAGAAGCAGAGATGTGCATGTCACACATTTAGAGTGTAAATTCCTGGGGACAGAGATCCAGCTAGAGTATCTCCAAAGGCATTAAACTAACCTACTGCAGTAGCCTCATCATGATCTTGCCTCAAATGTACAACACCCCAATCTGGTTTTAGTTAGGGATGGAAAGTTTTGACAATCCCTTACTCACCACCTTCTCAACACGG
Source organism: Crocodylus porosus (assembly GCF_001723895.1). Classification (NCBI taxonomy): domain Eukaryota; kingdom Metazoa; phylum Chordata; order Crocodylia; family Crocodylidae; genus Crocodylus; species Crocodylus porosus. The sequence goes on along the minus strand of NW_017728905.1, from coordinate 2,016,206 downwards.
CTAGGTAGGACTACGCTGGCCAGAGGGATACTAACAGGGAGTTTATTGGGCTGCACTGTGCTGAGAGGAATACTGATAGGTAGGCTGGTGATAGTTTCTCCATTACTTGCAGAGGTTCTCTCTCTTAAAACCTGCAAATACAAAAGCAGATGGTTTCAGAGGGTATCACTGCTCATTAGCAAGTATGCCCCAACCATAATTGAAGGTTCTACTTGTCATACATCAGTATTTTCATGCAATACTTTATTCCACGCTCATTTAGGTTACGTAGTATCCCCAAAGTGGCAGTATGCCACTGATAAGAGAAGGTGTTCAGACATGTTGACCATAAGGATCAAAGTGTTCACCAGTTCAACCAGCAGTGACAAACCACTGGGATATGGGATGAGGCCTGGTGTTCAAAGGAACAAATGGAGGGTCCAGCTTTTACCGCAAGGGTGAGAAGCTTGCTCCTGTGAGACCTTGCCAGAACCTGGCGAAAGGTGCTTGTCTGACAAAATCTGTAGCATAAAAGCCTCCTCTGTGTGCAGAGCAGGCAATGGCCAGGCAAGAGCTCCACCGAAACCCAGCCTCAAAAGCCTGCTCCATAACAGGGACCTCTGCACAGGAGGTGACAATTCACACTACTAAAACTGACTGAGTGGACCCGTGGCAAGATGGGTTTGGAGACGAATGCTTGTTACAAAGTTGATTAAGACAACTTAATCATTACACGGAGACTAAAGACAACATCTGACAGCAATACAACTTTTGGCCATTAACAGCACAGTTAACATTCAAAACCTACACAGGAAAGAGTCCCTCCCCTCCACCACCACTCATCAGAATTACCACATTTTGTCCCATTTCTTTCTCTGGTTCCACTTTGTCTTCCATTTCCCATTACACCCAATCCCAAGCTGGCCATCCATCTCCAACGACTACCAGAAAAGAAAATGTGGACACCCTCAACGTAGTACCATGGAGTTCTTCCCCCCCACCCCAATTCTGTCAGGAGCATCATTTCTGTTGACCTCAGCTCTGCACAGCCAGGCATACTCCTTACCTTCTCGCCTGCAATTGGTAAGGCCGCTGGGGAAGAGGGCCGAGTTTCCTGAGGACTCAGCTTCATGCCATTTGAAATATTAGGGCTTGGATACGTAAGGCCATTCTCTTTTACATGGTCAGCTCTAAAACAAGATATATGCAGTCAGTTTTTGAATTCTAGTGATCTCCAGCTGCAACAAATTCTTGTTGCAAACCTGACATCATCGCCTTGCTTACCTGGTCATCTGCCACTGCTACATTTATTGGCTTTTATTCAAATGCCTAAGCCACGAAGACTGGAACTACATACATCATTTCTACTTTTTAACCATTTTCTTCTCTAGTCATATATACTGACAGCAATAAAGAGACAAATATCATACCCATTTCCCCAAGTGACCCCTCTCACCTCTGAATTTCATTAGTTGTTGCTTTTCCATTGACTGCATGGTCCTGATTCAAGTGCCTCCTTAGGGCTATCTTAGCAGGGGAAAATCTGGTATAATCAGGTAAGGACAAGCTGGATGTCTTGTCCGCCTTCTGTCTACTGCTATGGTTTGGGGTACACGGAACTATTTCTTGGTCCAGGTGAGAAGTCATATACTGAGGGGTGTTCTGCTTGGAAGAGGGCCGGCTAAGAGTATTATGGATTTCATAGGGAGTAGCATGGCCATTCATGGACAGTTCGGGACTCATGCCATTGATATGGGTCATAGGAAATTTAGAACACTCAAGCTCAAGTTGGAACCTGCCATGATCAACCTCAGGTTCACGACTTAGATGATTTTTATTGCGTAGTTGTATCGACAAGGACTCATCGGATGGCGTATAGGATTTCAGCTGCATGAGCTCCTGCTGCCTTTGACTTTTCTCAAGCTCCACAATGCTGATCTTTAAATGAAGAGGAAGGCAAAGATTAAACAATATACATAATGGAATTTTGTCTCCAGCTGCTTCTCAGAGAAAGCATTCCTTTTGGATGATAAAGCAAACAATCTATGATTTTTAAAAAAAACACTATTTGCATATGGAGACAAGGTTCTGAATTTGTGAAAGAGGTACAGCTAAAGGATATGGTTTCAAGAGAATCTCAGGAAATGTATTTTGGAGTGTGTAAATCAAGTTTAACATGTAGAAAATCAGATTTTGAACAAACCAACCCCTCCCTACCTCTTCTTCTCTCTCCCACTAAACACCACTGGATTGCTGGGGCATGAAAAGACCCCACTCAAAAACAGCACCCAACATCTTGTCCAGTAATACACCTGAATTTTGGTTACCACTTCTAGTGAAAAATCAGGACAGCCACCCTGTTATGAAAGAAAGGTTCTATGGAAGGATAAAGGGGCCAATTTTTCTTCAACGAGTTAAAGAAGTTCCGTGAGAACTGATGGCTGAAAACCCAAGTTCAAAGCACACACAGATCAGAGAATCACAGAAAGTGAGGGTTGGAAGGAACCTCAAATGGTCATCTAGTCCAACCCCTGCTCAAAGCAGGACCATCCCCGCAACTAGATCATCCCAGCCAGGGCTTTATCAAGATGGGCCTTAAAAACCTCCAAGGATGGAACTTCCATCACCTCTCTAGGTAACTTATTCCAATGCTTCACCTGCCTCCTAGTGAGAAAATTCTTCCTAATATCCAACCTAAACTTCCCTTGCTGCAACTTGAGACCATCGCTCCTTATTCTGTCATCACTAAAAACAGTCCAGTTCCATCCTTTTTGGAACCCCCTTCAAGTAGTTAAAGGCTGCTATTCAATCCCCCCATAGTCTTCTCTTCTCCAAACTAAATAAACCCAGTTTACACAGCCTCTGCTCAAAAGTCATGTGCCTCAGCCCTTGCACCATATTCACTGTTCTCCACTGGACTCTCTCCATCTTGTCCACACCCTTTCTATAGTGGGGGGGCCCAAAACTGGACACAGTATTCCAGATGTGGCCTCACTAGTACAGAATAGAGGGAAGTAATTACTTCCCTTGATCTGCTAGCAGTGCTCCTATTAATGCAGCCCAGTCTGCTGTTAGCCTTCTTGGCAACAAGGGCACACTGTTGACTTGTATTCATCTTATCGTCCACTGTAACCTCTAGGTCCTTTTCTGCAGAGCTACTGCCCAGCCGGTCAGCCCCTAGCTGCAGCAGTACACAGGATTCTTCCATCCTAAGTCCAGGGCTTTGTACTTGTCCTTGCTGAACCCCATGAGCTTTCTTTTGGCCCAATCCTCCAATCTGTCTAGGTCACTCTAAATCCTAGCCCTACCCTCCACTACTCCCCCCCAGTTTGGTGTCATCCGCAAACTTGCTGAGGGTGCACTCCCATCCCACCTTCCAGATCATTAATGAAGATACTGAATAAAACCAGCCCCAGGACTGACCCTTGGGGCACTCCACTTGATACCAGCTACCAACTAGACCGAGCCATTGACTACTACCTGTTGAGCCCAACAATCTAGCCAGCTTTCTATCCACCTTACAGTCCATTCATCTAACCTGTACTTCCTCTGCTTGCTTGGAAGACTGCTGTGGGAGACTGTATCAAAAGCCCTGCTAAAGTCAAGGTATATTACATCCACTGCTTTCCCTGCATCCACAAAGCTGATCATCTCATCATAGATGGCAGTTTGGTCAGGCATGACTTGCCCTTGTTGAATCCATGCTGACTGTTCCTAATGATCTTCTTCTCCTCTGAGTGCTTAGAAATGGATTTTTGAGGACCTGGTCCATGATTTTTTCACAGACTGAGGTGAGGCTGACTGGTCTATAGTTCCTTGGATTCTCCTCCTTCCCTTTTGTAAAGATGGGCACTATACCTCCCTTGTCAGGAGAAGGGGACCTGATGGTGGGAGTCTATTACAGGCCAGACTGCTGGCAAACTGTCCTGTTTGCTTCTCCCTAGTCCCAGACACTGAGCAGAGACAACAGTTGCTAGGATTTTCTTATTTTTGTCTAGTGAAAGAGGATTTTACTGATGCAGGGAGGTGTTGATTAACCAAAGCCTATTCTTCCCCAGCTCTGGTATGTAGTCAGGTCAGGGATCTAAAAAAGAGATACCAAGAACATTTCAGGGCAATCAGAAGTTATCTGCATCATTGCTTTTAATTTTTTCCCCAATACTTTCTAATAATTGTTTCATTAATTAATCCTGCCATGTAGCCAGCAGGTCTACACACCAGGATCTTGTTAGGCAAAAATAAATTGAGTAGCTTACAGGAGAGATGTACCCCTAACTGGAAAACTGACTGAATGCTATTTGGAGCTGGTGGCTCTAGAACTTCACTCCATTCTACCTGCAATTCCAAGCAGTGCTTTTGTTTCTCTGAAATCTGATTCTTCAGCGCCTGTTTTTCCTTCAGTAAGTTCTCAAGTGAAAGAGTTGACCAGTCCAATTTCAGTTCTTCACACCGTGCCTTAAGCTGTAAGCACATTAATTGATAAGTCAATAGGAGGTTTCACAACCTTAAACAACCCAAGGAGCAGGACAGAATCCCACAAGTCTCTCAGCTGAAGATAAGGACATTTTCTATCCTATTGAGAGCGAGCTGCCTCTTCCATGCAAACATTCTAGCTCTAGGGGAAAAGAAATAATCTCCAGCTCTTGTTAGTATAGCAGGAGGTAGTTTGGTTCTGCCTAGCTGGGGCATGCAGTTAGCACTCACCACTAAATACTTCTGCATCCAGCTTCCCCAATACCTGTTGCAGTTCCAGGAACTGAGTGAGGGATAAAGTAAAGGTTGCAGACAAGCAAGAATTGTGCAGACTTCTTGACCAACGAGATTCATCACCTCAGTTCTGAGATGTTATCCCATCAATACCCATAAGAACATAAGTGCTATACAGGGTCAGTCTAGCCCAGTATCCCATCTCTGACAATGGCAGAAGTGGATGCTATACAAGGAAAACACCAAACCTGAATCTCTAGAGTGACCTATTCCCTATTCTATACCCTTCCTGGCATCCATCTTGTATTGGTTTAGAGATGCCAGAGGAAACATCTCTAGCTATGCTGTTCATTAGCCATTAACATCCATCCATCCATGTATTTATCCAGTCCCTTTTTGAACCTAGCTATGTTACCTGCCCCCACCACCTGTAGCAATGAATGCCACAAGTTAACTATGCAGTGTGTAAAAAAAGTACTTTCTCTTATTAGTTTAAAACTAAGTGCCCCTTCTGCCATGGAGGAGGCTGAGGTCACCAAAACCAGCTTACTAGGTTTCAAATTAAGATCTCCAAAAGGATGGACTGCCCCCCAATTCCTCTCCAGATCAAGACATTCTTTTAAAATGCTTCCTGATTAAAACTGGGGGAAAGGAAGGGGTGACGGGCAGTGCGCAAAAGGAAAGCAACCGGTAAGCCAAAAGATCAAACTCTACCAAGAAGGAAAAGAGAGAGAGAGAAGGAAGCCAGAGACAGCACATGAGATCAAGAGTGACCACATGAACTGAACATATGATCTCTTCCCATGAGTGTGGCATTTTTTACATTGACTACATTTTTCTAGACCTAAAGGAGCCAAGCTTTCCTAGCAGCTTTTGTTCTTATTGAGATATAAAACAGGAAAAAAGCAACATTCAGTTTATGACCTCTACATTCTACAAAAATATGGACATCACTTGGCTGGGCATACTAGTCAGATGGAAGCACAGTACGCACCAGCTGCAAGCTCTGGTTCCTGAGTTCACTGTTATCTTTCTCCAGCTGCTTCGTCTGTTCTTTCAGCTGCTGGTTGTGAGCAGAGATCTCCTTCTGAGCCTGAATCAGGTCATTATATGTCAGAGCCTTCACTCCCAACTACAGGAAGGAAAGAATAAAAAGGTTAAGTTAAAGAATAACTCATTATTCCAACTCCAGATAATTGTCATATAATAGGACAAAGTTTCATGCTTCTATGGCAACTGTCCTGAGGAGGCTCACAGCACTTTTACAATCAACAGGAAAGGTTTCAACATCGTATATGGAGTTATTGTCATCTTCCCCATTTTACAAATGGGAGAAAGTTAAGAAAGCAAAGTGAGGTGCTTTGGGCAAGTCACACCCCAAGTCACAGATGGCAATGGCCAGCTGGTAGCACAGCTTAGGATCTCACATACAATTCCTTAGTTGGGCCTTACGAAGGAGATGCTTCCTTCTGTGCCCCTGAGTTTACATTAGCAAGACAGCATTGCTAAGCCCCTGGGTGATAACCACCACCATTTCTAACTCCTCACCTCTCAAATGCTTTTTACAGCCATAGAAGTCTGGAAAGCTACTGACCTGCTTAATATACAATTGCACAAAATGTACCCAATCAAGACCAAGAACCAGTTGACCGGAGCCTAAAACTCTAAAAGACTTGGCCCCAGAGAGCATACATAATGTTAACTGATGAGACACAAGAGGTCTGTGCTTGCAAATCGGGAATCCAAGGCAGAGACATCACATGACTTGCCCAAGGTCACATGCACCAATCTCTGGCAGAGGCTGAATCAGAACCCATTTCTTGCAGTTCTGTGACAAACAAGACTGTCCCAAATACAGCTTCCTCTCGAGTTCTCTGCTGAGCAATGCAGAAAGGACTGTACCGTTGGCAGTATGGGGTGGAAAGTGGCCTGGATGAATAAGAACAAGTTCTCCAGATATGCAATTACTAACGAATGTTACTGCTGCTTTATTTTATTTTATTTATTTTTTTTACAAAGAGCAGAATAGAATATGAATCTTTACAATGAAACCACTGTTTCAAACTTCAGCTCTATTCCTAAAAACATTAAGAAATGCTGTCCTGGGTCAGTCACAGACCCAGTATCTCACAATAGCAGAGAACAGTTGATAAATGGAAGACCAATCTGTTCCCCTGCCCCTCTTCCATTACAGCTGCCAGCATTTAGAGCAGGGGTAGGCAATTATTTGGGCCCAGAGGCCACAGGCTGTTGCAGACCAGTCAGCACCCCTTTGTACCCACACCCTCCCTACAATAGCCCACCAAACCCTAAGTCCAAAGGCCCTGTGGCTCCTCTCTACTACCGCCACCAGTGCCCAAGTAGCAGCTGAGTATACAGCCCCAAGCCACCCCACACCCATTCCAGATTCACCCTGGCCAGAGCAAACGAACCCAAAGCCACACACACAGCCCTGGACTGCCCCATACCTGCTCCCAACCGGACTGCCCACGATGAGTGGTGGTGGCTGGGCAGAGGAGCTGCAGGGCATGGGCTCTGGGTGGCCATAGCAAGTAGGGCCTGGCAGCAGCCAGGGGACTGGGGAGGGGGGCAGCTGCTTTCCGCCCATATGCCCAGCAGCAGCTTTGGCCTGGCTGCCGCTGCTCCCCATCATGGGGAAGCAGTCTGGAGTAGGCACAGGGTGGGCCCAGGATTGGGGCTGTGCACACAGATCCAGCTGGGGCAAGTAGGGAGCAGATACAGGGTGGGGCAGAGTTAGGGCCACGTGTGCAGGTCCCCACCAGTCTCCATGGGGCTGGGGCTAGCACCAATAACTGGAAGGAGCCACCCCAGCCCCGCTGTGCACTCTGGGGTAGAGGGATGCTTGTCATAAGCCAGACGGCACCTGTGCCAGGGGGGACCAAAGAACCCACCACAGGCCCGTCAGAGTCCCTCCACAGGCCATATTTTGCCCACCCCTGATCTAAAGGCTTAGAAGTTGTAACCTCAACTAGTCCACTGATGGGCCTTTCTTGAATGAATGCATTTAATCCTTTTTTGATCCTAGTTAAATTAATCAACTTCTAAGATCTTTTGGCAAGGCATTCCACATGGTGTCTGAAAAAAAAACCCACTGTTTTAAGACTGCTTCCTAATAATTTCCATGAATTCCCCTAGTTCTAGTACTGCAGGAGACTAAATCTTTATTTTCTTCCCCAGTGACATTCATGAATTCATAGACTTCTATCAGATCCACCCCCAGCCCCGAGTCATCTTCTTTCTAAGATGAAGAGTCCTAGCCTATTTAGTCTGCACTGTACAGAAGCTGCTTTCTACTGATCATCCCTCTTGCCCTGCTCTGCACTTTTTCCTACTTCCACTATTTGGAGATGGAGACCGAAACGCCACTCTCTTCCACCTGAATGTGTCATGTTCTTTTCCTTCATAACCATGAATAACTGGGGAATAGAGCATCTTCCAACTGCAAATTAAATGTTGTAGTGGCATATGGCCAGTATCAAGCCTGTACATCAAGGTGAAGGCAAGCACTCAGTTGAGCATGGCTTCTGTGCAATTGACCATTACTTAATGGCAACTATTCTAAAGACTATCACAAACATCCTCCTGCACTAATAAAGCACAGAGGTGGGAGTAGCAAGCTATAATTTACGCAACATATGTGGACTGTGACAGAATGAAAACAGTTCCATGTGATCACTGCCCACCGAGGTGCTGAAGTCAGAGTAACACTTTAATCCAACAGATTCAGATTTGTTTTTGAATGAGATAATTCTATGCAAATATTTATTTTTATTTAATCTGTTCCCATCAGATGGGGCCATACCTCATCGAGCTTTTGTTGAAACAGTCGCTTGATTTCCTCTTTTTGGGCCTGGCAATGGGTGAACAACTGCTGTGCTGTCCCCAGTAACTGAACGTTCTTTTCCTGAAAGATTCAAGAAAAACAAACAGGATAATCTCCCACTGCACAATGCCTTGAGGGCCAATCTTACATCCCTTAGCATTTTGATCATATCAATGCCTCATTAGTTCAGAAGTAGGTAACTCATCATAACAGCAATGTGTAGTAGCGTGGACAATAGTTTCCCAACATAAAGGCAGTCTCATTATGCAAAATATTTAAAACAAGGCTGTGAAAAGCAAAGATTTTTTGACTGATTTCTTTTACTGAGCTAACTTTACAGTTTGAAGATATGCTGGGCAAGTGTTCACTATGTACTTAGTCCAGTTAAAGATGCCATAAAAAAAAAAAACAAAAAAAAACCCCAACTTTGCTTTTTGTATATTTCCTAGACCATCACAGCGGCAACATTCCCACACCATTAAAACAAGCCTGGATAATGAAACACATACAAAGCTGGGAGCGATCCTGCATTAGTTAGCAGATATTTTTCATTTTCTCTTCAAATCTCATCTTTTCTCTGTGTCTTTAATTTTTTGTTGCATGTTTGCTAGAATCTAACACTAGGTGGAACTGTATTTAAGATATAGTACTGACATTAATTTATAGCCTTTCCTCTCTCACTCATCACTCTCCCCTCCCAAAAGTCGGACCTTTGTGAGAAAGGGAAATGGTAGCCACACCTTACAGAGGAGAAACAGAAAAGTGAAGATATTAAAGGCATTCATTATGGGGTATAAATGAGATCTGAAGCTGAGCTGGCAAAGATCCCCAGAGATCCAATCCACTTATAGTATGGTTTTCCTATAGAACATAACTTAAAAAGTTTCAGTTAATAAAATAAGTTAGGAAAAAAACACAGTCAGGACGACCAAGCCACCTTCTAGAGGAGCTTCTCTCTGTTTTTCCATGTAGAATTCCCTTGACCGCCTGTTCTTTCTTTGGTTTGCAGGGCAATTCCTGCATATCATGTTCACAGGCAACCACAGGGATTCCTAGACTCTTGCTTGTCAATTTCATTCTCTCCCAATTCCCAAGCCAGCAAAGGGTGAGAATAAACTAGCTGAAGAATTTAAAAAAAAAATATATATATATATATATATATATATATGAAAGAAAAGCATACATGGGGGAGAAAGCAGCACAAATTTATAATGCTTCTTCCTTCTTCCCCACCTCATTTTCCTACCCACTCCAAAAAGGAGTTCTGCAGAAGTGGAGTATTCACTGAAAGTGCTGAGGAAGGGAAAAAGAAAGACGCATCTGCATTCAGGAGCAATCCACCTAAGCAAATAAAGAGCAGTGCTGACAGATTCCACAGATGGGCGGGGGTAGAGACAAAGTATGAAGTTTGACCACCCGCTGCCCAGTGGAACTGTCCCACACATCTGTTTCCAGGAGGAGTATGAAGGTCAGACTGGGAAGGAGTGGGCAGGAGTGGATGCTTCTGCCTGTGTTAGGTTTATCAGATAAACCTAAGTATTTCCCACTTGAAGATTTGGAGAAAAAAGAGAACTGTTACGGCTATAACAACATTAAATCCAGTGCCCTGGTGAGGCCTTTGTGCTTCCAACATCTAGGATTTATATCCAATAGAGAAGCCAGTAACTCCATCTAAAGGAACCTGGTATATAAGTATGTCATTATCTTGTTAGTGTACTTTATTTTAAAAGAGATGCTATACACAGCTTTTGTAAGTAAGACTAAGACATTGTCAGCAAGAACACTGTAATTAGAAACTGAACTAGTTACTTAAATCAGGGCAAGTTTTGGTTCTATTATGATTTAGTACTCACTGCTCTGTTCCATGAAGTCTTTCTATACCAGTGGCCCTCAGTTGGGGTGCCATGAGACACTTCAGAGGATGCAGAGCCAGCAGCACCACCCCAATTGGCCAAAACTGCTCCATGGAGTCTGACCAGGAAGTTTATCTGATAAACCTAATGCAGGCAGAAGCACCCACTCCTGCCACTCCTTCCCAGTCTGACCCTCATACTCCTCCTGGAAACAGATGTGTGGGACAGTTCCACTGGGCAGCGGGTACAGCAGCCTGGAGACTTATCTGTGTTTCTCCAGGGTACCATGGCCAACACCAGCTGCAACTGTCCTGCACACTTGTTTCCAAGAGGAGCATGCAGGGCCAGGCAAGGAAGGGCTGCAGCAGGAGCAGGCTCTGGCAAGGCACATGGGGCAATTTTACCTGACTGTGGCAACAGCACCCTGGTTTTAAATAACTAACTTAGGAAAAATAAGGCGTTACAACACTGGTTCTCACCTGGTGTCACACCAAATTCAAAAAAGGTTATGGAGGGTACCTTGAATCTAAGACAGTTGAGAATCATTATGCACAAATTGCATCCTCCAAGAAAATAAGTCATGTTAGATACCACCCATTTATACCCTTTAGACCATCTTAAATTAGAACACCAATATACTGAACAATACTCGCACTGCAATTTCCTTTCTATACTTCGTACAGAAAAACGTTAACTTGATAGTACAGACTTTCCTCACAAACTTGTGAGCAGAAGCCAAGCTGGCAGTAACGTGTGAAACAAAATGATAACTACACAGGCTTTGAACAAGTACCACAAGTAATGTCTAACCCATTCTCAGTGAGGGGATATGGTGGAATAGCATGGACCCTTCCTATCTGAAGAAAAGCTCAAGTTTGAGTCCTGAGAAACAGTTCGATGGCTTCGTCAATACTTTGGATTGGGCATATCACAAAGTTGCTACATTCAAGGAATCCTTCCATTAGGAGTGTCAGGTGTCTACAAATGGAATATCTAAAGCCCCAAAAGCATTAACTGATTCCTTAATTGCTACCCAAAATGTATTTAGTTAGTGAAGCTATACTCACTCTGCTGGACAAATAACTGTACTGCAGTAGAAAAAAAAATACTGCAAGTCTCTGCAAAGTATTTTTCACAAGTACAATTCTTGCTGTGAAACTATTGAGTATCTTACAAAAATGTTGATGTTGGTAACACACTTGTCACTATAATCTAAAGACCAATGACTTGCACTCAAGAAATGTTGCATTTAACCTTCTGTATGACACTATACTGGCTGTTCCCTTATATTTTCAGAATACAAGGAAGTATCAGAAAGCTAACATGATACTGGTTCATTACCTTACCTGCTTCTGCACAAACTACTCTAGATGCTGAGCGACCAGTTTCAATGTGTGCTTAATCCTAGGAAACCTGAATAAGGGCTATTTTAGTTTCTAGTTACGTTAAGTGAAATTGAATTATCTATATCCAATCTCCAATTCGGATTTAGGGAGTCCAAATTGGAGTCAAGGAACCTTGATCATATGAAGAAAGGATATTCTCATCTAACTTAAGTATATTAACAAGTGATGTAAGAAGAATTTAACAATGAATGAAGTCCCAATAGTGTGTTAAAAAAACAACGCTATCCCTATTCTGCTGTTGAAGACACTGATACAAAAAGGTGACAAAAACTGGATCAAGGTAAATGTTAAAATCAGTGGCACAGAGGGCAAATGAACCCACAGTTCATAGTGCCTTCAGCAAAAAGATATAATCTCTTAAATGAGGCCTTTAATTGGGTCGCAGACTGTACTGGATTTAGGCAAAACAATCAAAACTCTGGATTTCCCCACCTCTCTCTCATCTGAGGAAGCTAGAAACCATTTCATAAAAGGCTTACCTTTTCCTGCTCCAATAACTGTTGCAGGTTTGCTTTGTACTGAGGAGTTTTCATGTACGCCATGAACTGCATGTATTGGATCTTAAAAGAGTCTGCAAAAAAATAAGTGCACAACAACATTATTTGGAGGAAAGGAGGAAATTCAAGCTCGTGGCAAGGACCCTACTGCCTTCTACATGGGCTATTAGATGCACTGAAGCACTAGAGATTGATTTTATGTATGTCGAAAGCTCCTTGTGTCAATGGCAAGCTGACCCCTTTGATTCATTAACCACAGATTAGGTCTCTCATTGTAACCATCCTAATAACACATTTTAAAAGGAAGCACAGAAGCAGTCTTTGAAAGAAGACCTTTGAAAAAGGAGTTTCTTGATGGACTTTCATATAAGCAGAAGCAATAAAAACAGACTGCCTGTTAGAGTCACAGTACAGGAGCAATATGCTCAATGCTCCAATGTCTTCTCGGCCCCATAGCCTGGGAGTCTCTCTTTGTTCCCTGTCATGTCACCTCCCCTCCACCCTCCCCAAACTACAGAGTTAATACTAATAAGTCACATTTAGCATCTCCAAACTCAACCCCTTTCTTTTTATCCTCTTTGACAAAACATTGCTCCATGCTCTGGTTAACTTTAGTCTTGATTCTGTTTAACCTTCCCTTCTGACCATCTTGTTCACAGTGCACCGTTGCACCCCAAAGCCTGTTTATCAAGATCCTGCTCAAGTCATGCTCTTTGTCTACCCCTCCTATCATGCCAGTACCTTTTCTACAGACCCTTTCACTTACATCCAAGTTTCCTGCTAACCTTCATCGTGCCCAACATATACCTCAACCTAGCTGTGCCGTATAATGTTATTTCCAGTCGCATGTTGCTCCCTTAATCTTCTTTCAGAAGAAATTCCAGGTCTTCTCATCATAAAATCTTTCACATTTAGAACATACCCCCTGACAGAGCCATCCCGTGCTCCAAAACCCTCACCAAAAAAAAAACAAAACCCTCTGTTTTGTTTCTACTTTGCCTTCTGGTTCTCCCTTATAGGAAAACTGGAATTCTGCTCTCTGTAACCCTTAGTCATTAAATTAACCACTACTTAATTTTAAAATGATGCAGGGTTGTTTCTACTGTATGAGTAAAAAACTGGCTGATGGGGGCGCACCCAGAGAGTAGTGGTGGACGGGTTGTACTCAACCTGGCAAGATGTGAGCAGTGGGGTACCCCAGGGCTCGGTCCTTGGGCCCGCACTGTTTAAGATCTTCATCAGCGACTTGGATAAGGGGGCGGAAAGCACGCTGTCCAAGTTTGCTCATGACACTAAGATGTGGGGCAAGGTGGACACACTTGAAGGGAGAGAGAGGCTGTAAATAGATTTAGACTACAAAAGTGGGCAGATGAGAATAGGATGGGGTTCAACATAGACAAATCCAGGGTGCTGCACCTGGGGAGAAGGAATCCACAGCACATACAGGCTGGGGAGTTCTCTTCTTGAAAGCACAGAGGCAGAAAGGGATCTTGGAGTCATTATTGACTCCAAGATGAACATGAGCTGCCAATGCCCGACTGCATCCGGCAAAGCCAGCCATACCCTGTCATGCATCCAAAGGTGCATCTCAAGTCAGTCCAGAGAGGTGATACTCCCCCTCTATGCGACTTTGGTCAGGCCGCAGTTGGAGTACTGCGTCCACTACTGGGTGCCACACTTCAAAAGGGATGTGGCCAGCCTGGAGAGGGTTCAGAGGAGGGTCACCCACTTGGTGAGAGGGCAGCAGGACAGGCCCTATGAGGAGAGACTGAGGGACCTGAACCTGTTCAGCCTCAGCAAGAGGAGGCCGAGAGGAAACCTGGTGGCTGCCTACGAACTCATCAGGGGAGATCAACAGCAAATAGGTAGAGCCCTTTTCTCCCCAGCACCACCTGGGGTGACAAGGAACAATGGTAATAAGCTGATGGAGAACAGCTTTAGGTTAGAGATTGGAAGGCAATATTTTACAGTTAGGGTGACCAAAATCTGGAACCAACTTCCCAGGGAAGTGGTCCTCCCCC
>NW_017728905.1:1986105-2001799 GCF_001723895.1 Crocodylus porosus | reverse complement strand
ATACAGTTCTCCTGGCTCATGTGTTACCATAAAAATCTGTTTTGTATTAAAAATAAAACCCCATCAGTCAATATTTAAAAAAACAAAATCTTGAACATTTAAGTTTGTCTTGAATTTTCCTATTGTAGCAAAACAGCCCCAGCCCTGTAGACAAAAAAAAACTACACAACTCACCTTGATTCCATTTCAATGTCTGTGCATCATGACAAAAAAAAAAAAAAATCTTACCTAGCAGCTTCTGTAGTGCAGGTGGGGTGGGAGTCACCAACAGCTGGTTAGATGAATGCCGTTGCACCTTCGGAGGTAGTTGGTAATATGGACTATGAGGTGACTTGTATGCATCTAGTAAGAGAATGCAGGCCACATTTTAAATAACGAAATCCAGCAATTTTGGCACATAGAAGAGATTATTTCTGTCAGCAAGGAGCACATTTAACACCAAAAGATCCAGTAATTTGGCCACGTTAACGTCAGGCAACAAGGCCATGTTTGGAATAATCCTCAGGATGTGTGCGCAAATCACTGGGCCATAATCTTAATTCCACTTTTCTGCTACAATTCCTAATGGACACATTTAGATTACCAATAACAGACAGTCTGGGGCTCCATCATCCCACCTGGAGGGGAGGTGATATAATGACATGAAGCAGCTAGACACAGTGATGTGTTTTATTTCAGGTACAGAGAAGCTAAACAATAAAAAAGGAGGGGCTTAAGAGAGTCTGGTTTCTGATAAAAAAAACACTTCTAAACATTTACTACGGCTAACACAAAACATTCTCCTGGACACTAATAACAGACTCATATGCTCCATGGCAAAAAGGCTGCTCCATGGCAATGATGAATGGTTTGAACTTACCCTGAGGAGAGGATGAGGATGTCTGTGACACAGTTTGAGCATGCAGAAGCTCCAGTGCAGTTTGGTTCTTCTTGGTCTTGCGGTCCGGATTTGTATTGTTCATCTTCTTAGGACGCCCTCGTTTCCTGCCTGCCATTTTCCTTCCTTTTTTACTCAGCTTCTTCTTGCGTGCTTTGGAGGGAGATGGCTTCTTAACAGTGTTTGCCCCGGCTTTTTCTTCTTCAGGACCAGAATCCTGTAAGAGTTTGAAGAACAAAAGATCTTTAATAATATTAGACCATTTCTTTTTCCAGAAAGTTAGCGAATTTTGAAAGCACCCCTCTCGAAGGGCAAGCAAATAACATACACAGGTTATAGAGGGAAGCCATGGGCGTCTGTACACGTGTATTTAGGTGTGCATAAATTTAAAAATGCGCCTTTGCTTAAGGTGCATTAAGGTGATTTAGGTGCATGTCTACACATGGACGAACTAATGCACATTAAATTTAAGCACGGATAACTAAGTCACATCAGTGCACATGCAGATGCACTAATGCACATTAATGTGGTGTCTATCCATTGACACACCGCGTTAAATGAGCATTAGTGCATCTACACATGTGCTAATGCAACTTAGCTATCTACGCCTAAATTTGATGCCTGCATAAAGCAGGCATCAAATTTAGGCTCATGGAGCCTTAATTCACCATTTTTAAAGGTGCATTAAGGGTGCACACATGTAGACATGCTCCCTTAACACACCTTAAAAGTGGCAATTTTAGGTTAAGCCCACTCAGAAGAGGCACATGTAAACATGCCCCGAGCTTAAGTAACTTGCCCAAGACAAAGACAGTCAATGTTGTATCTGGGATTAGAACCAGTCCTGGGAACTAATATGCCATGCTCAAGATCCTATACAGCCTCTCTTCTCAGTCGGCTCACTGAAGAGCTGGCTTCCCCAAACTCTTCTCCATATAAAACTGCACACTTGGTGCTAGCTCTTTATTTACAACTACTGTATTACATTCTGTTAAAATCCTGGTATTACTTTTCACATGGATAATTTATGCACCTAAGGCAGGGAAATTACACAGCTGCAAATTGGAAAGGAAGCAGCCTTTATAATAAATGAGAAAGGTGGTAGCACACATACTAAAATTAAGTCCAGTGTGGCCTATGACATGGTCTGGGAATCCATACTTGAGACTAAAGGCTTGCTAACCCAGGGAAAATGACCAGAATCCCTACTGTCCCAGAATAACTAGGGCACTAATTATTCTGAAATTATGTTTTCTAGAACAGCATATCCACAGGGAGAGCTACTCCAGATTAACTTCTCTGAAATAAAACTAATCTCGTTAATGTCCCTATGTAGACACGTGCAGATCACAGCTCTGCACCTTAGAAAACAGAAAACCCTTTTTTTCTATGAAAATGTAAGAGGGAAGTGACCTTGTTTTCGTGCACCTTTGTCGGAGTTGTTGTGTTGCTCTTGTTTTCTCTTTGCTGACGACGTCTAGCTGCCTCTTGTTCCTCCTGCGCAAGATGCCAAGGGAGGTATTAAAAAAAAAAAAAAAAATCCACATGACTCACCATTTGCTGCTCTATTTCTCCCTTTCAGAGTCAGACCTATCAGTGTTACCCAACTAGTTCTTCTACGATAGCCAAAGACAATCATTCACTCTGACCAGTCCTTACACATTAAAGGAAAGAACATCTTTTAGTACCAGGGAGGGAACACTAACCTATTCTGCTTCAGACAATGAGTTTAGCTTAGTCTACATTACCAAGTTCTGCCAACAGTACTATGCCAGCTATGCCAGTTGCCAACATGCCTATGCCAGCAAAACACCCAATGTGGATGCAATTCTGGCAACTAAGCTGCTGCCACTGTGGGACCTGGTATAACGGATGGCAGAATAAAATTCTACTGACAGAGTTGCATCCACACCAAAAGGCCCAGCTGCTTAGCAAAGCTGTGACCACTTTAATCTAGGCACTATACTTGAAGGAGTTAGAGAGTTAGATCTTGGAATTTTTAAAACAAGCCTGTGTTAAATATCAATGGCTCTGTTTATATCTCGCATTAAATATGTTGTTATATCACTACAGAATTTTTAAAGGGACTTGAAATGGAAAAGCCATGAATCAAGTCTTAGAAACACTGCCTAATTTAATCTGTGCCAAGTCTGTCCTCAAGATAATCAAGATGAAAGGAAACGGAAAAAGCATATTACTTGACTGGCCACTAAGAACTGCTTCCGGACGTGGAAAAAAAATAGTGCTTTACTTCAAGCTCAGCACACGGCTAGAAGAGGCATATCATTAGTGGGATGTGGCTCATCCAACATCTGTATAGATTGGGGACTTCAGGAGGGCTTTTTGGCATTTTTACCTAATAGCTGATTGAATGAGCTTTAGATAAAAGTGCAAAAAAAAGTCCCACTGAAGCACCCAATCTATATAGATAATGCAAAGAAGGGTTGAGCCAATACACTTCTTCCAGTAAAGTGCTTCCCCCCGCCCCAACATTTGTCAGAGGCCCAAGATGTGAAACTTGACAGAGCTTCCAGAAAAATCATTGTACTTTCCAGGTGAGTTAACTGCTTTATAAAATTCTGTAATTCAATACCTCCATCATAAAAGGTGGAGTGGGGTCACTATCCGTGTCAGTAAGAAGTCACAGAAGACAGGGCAGGGTGGCACCTTTGAGACTAACTGGTTCAGAGAGGAATAAGCTTTGTAGGCAGCACCCCACTTTGTCAGATGCTATGACACAGATGACAAGTACTTCAGCAGATCCTGCCATAGCTTATGCCTCTCTGAACCAGTTAGTCTCTAGTGTCACCCTGCCCTGCCTCATCATTAAGGTGGGGGGGAAGACCAGAGATGAGAAAGGCAGTTCCAGATAAAAATAGCTTCTCTAGGTTCATTTTTAAAAGAATATCTACATATATCTGAATACCACCCTGTGGGTTTTCTTCCTTTCTCTTCACCATCAAAATCTCTCCCCCAAGTTTGAATTCAGCAGTCCGAAAAACCATAAGCCCTGCATCCACTAAACCCTAAATTCCCAACTACCATCAAAAAGTTAATTAGGAAGACAACGACTAAGCCCTAAAACTACATCAAGAAATCCCACACATCAGACACCTTCCAGATGCATACACTGGAATTCTAGCCTCACAGCCTCTCTCTAAGCCGTCATGTGATGCGTCCAATTCAGCACAGCACAATGTCTCAGAAACCTCTGGGGTCTGAGCTCCTTGCACAGCAGTAAAGAATTGTAGCCAACATTATAAGTCACATTTCAGAATTAATAAGGTGACTGACAATAGTAACTGAAAACCCTCTTCTCTCTCTCAATCAAGATTCATCATCAAGAAAGAAATAATTGTCCATCTTAAAAGTCTGGTTCTTGAGTGCAACGAGCATTAACAATCTGTTATGTAGACAACATAAATGGAAGACTGCCACACCTTTGGGCAGCTCCACTGATGTTTAACTACTACAGATTTCTTCTGATATGCTATCAAGACACTACTGCCATCTTGCGTTACTTCATTCTAACAACATTAATTTTCTATATCTTTCTTGAAGAATTCAAAACACATTACCCATCTGTTTCTGATAAACTTATCAAGTTAATTTTTAAAATCAGCATAGTGAATGTTCCATTACAGTGAGCACATTATACAAAAACGTATCCACAACTTACCCTGAGTTTTGGATTTTTGAGACTAGAAAAATAGTTTTCAAGCTGAAAAGGGAAAGATAAGAGAGTCATTCTATACATCAGAATAGACAGATGTGTAAAAACAAAAATATTAACTGCTAAAAGGAGGGTAAAACTGTAGATATTCTTATGACTTCCCTTTTAATAAGCTACATCAGAAAGTCAACTTCCATTTCATTCTTTTTGAAGAGAAGCAAATGTGTGCTAGTGGGATTCAGTCCAAGCCTCAATGTGGTTTATCATCTTCAGTGCAGCCTATCCTTATTATAAAGCTTTGTGTTATGTATCTCTGCTCAGCAGAAGGTTATATTCAATAGGAGACTACTTTAGTCTGGTAGTCCACCAAAATAACACATTTATCTCCATTCTAACATACACATTTACAACGTAAGCACCAACAGAGTTACCTGAGCTTAAAAGAGAAGTTTATACCATTAGGTTACAAAAATTCAGATCATGAGGGTAAAGCATTCTTCTGCAAAATAAGAGTTCACACACATATGTAGGTTTTTCTTACAAAACTGGAAAAAAATGAATGCATAACCATATTCAGAAAACACATGTTAAATCTAGAACAACTTAAGAATTCAAATAGAGAATTATGGGCTTAATGCAAAGGCACACAGCACATTAAAAAAAAAAAAATCAGATTCCTTCTGTTGGTTCTTTACTCAGAATAAAGAATCTAGTAGGGATCATCAACAGCTCCAATGAACTATGGCGCAGAAGGGAGTTGTGTTTGTTCATCTGTATAACTGTCTTTAACTAGCTGATTTACATACAGACTACCAGTGCTATGCCCAACTGCATTTCTGAAAAACCTGCTGCTATGAAAGAGTCAAAGGTTCATAATAATGATGGTAAACTGTAATTTGTACATGTGCTGCATGCTGAATGCGTAAGTTGGTTGTGGGTAAAATGCAATCCACTTCAACAAGAGCCATATTGCACTTCCATAAAAATTCAGAGGGAATCTTAAGGAAGAACCTAATAAGCTTACTCTGAGATTACTAGTGCCTTCAATTAAAAAAAAAAAAAAGAGTTCCATTAGCTAGCATTTACACTTACTATGGTTCGATCAATAGTATGCAGGTAGTAGGAAACTGGTTTCCCTGTCCATGAAACAGACCCTTTCAGTGGTGATAATTCCACAACTCTCATTATAGTGCCAATATCTAAAAAGAAAAAAATCCATATTAGGGTAAAAGTCACCTCATTTCCCACTGCTTATCAAGAGCAAAACCGGTCTAGCATTCTCTAGGTATGTTTACATGGCAAAGGTAACCCTTTGCAGAAAACACCCTTCCTCGCTCCCCAATGCAGCCAATCCAGCTGTCACTAGGCCCTTCATCAATTCTGTAGTGAATTTTAGGAAAAAAGAACTTCAGAATGAACTATAAGAAATCTACACTAATCCCTAAACAGAAAAATATTTAGTTACATTAAACAGTGTTAGTTAACTAAGATGAAGAAACACTGCAGTTTATTTTAAAAATCATGTCCTTACTTTTTTCCACATGCCACATTTACCTAAAACATGCATATAAAGCATCTACATTTCTAATTTTTCTTGCAAAGATCTTCAGCCAATTTGGAGTAAAAAGCTACACAAAACCATCTGTGCCTCAAAAATCATCCTGTCCACAACTACAATAGTCTGCATAGGATGCAATTACTTTGCAAATATAAAATGTTCACATATCCTAGCTAAAACTTCGGATGTGGCAAAAGCTACAGAAGTTCCATAACAGGACTCTGCTCAGTCCCACCGTAAGTGCTTGTGCATTAAGGACAAGCACATTTTAAGCTACATGTCAACTGTTTTGTTGTCTATACTCATCCTATACCTACCAATTCCAAAAATTTCTATAACCAACAAATGCTCAAGTGAATGGCATGACTGTGTAGAAGAGATTATGCATACTCACTTCTGCTTAAAGAGATGCTGAACCAGTGAAGAATGAATGAATTCAAATAGTATTTAGAGCAAATGAGTTCAATAAGTCTGATCACTAGTTTACCACACTTTAATACTGGTTTTTAGTTTGTCCCAACTTTCTCTTTTTACTGCATGACCCACTTATTGATCATTTGCTAATAGAAATTAAAATCCCAAAGAGCAGTCACTTTAAAGAAGAGCTTGCAGGGGGAAATTTCATCCTTGCCTATGCCACTTCATTCCTGAAAGCACTTTACCACACGGGTTTTAAAAGCAAAGCGGTAACAGGAAGTAGTAGATGGTACCGGCTGCCTCAAATCAAAGCAAAAATGCTAAGTAAAATTGTTTCTGGGAAAAACTGATAAGGCAGCAGCATGAGGGACCATGGCATAGAGCAAATGAATACACCTGCCTGCTACATCAAAGAAATGCAGAATTAGGTCATGAACTCTCTAAGTGGATGGCATTTCCCTGAAATCTGCCCTCCCCCTTTTGGGGAAAGAAGCCATTAGGGTTGGAATGAGTCCTAGAATATTGCAGGCATGTATATTCAGCATTATATATAGTCCAGGTGAAGTAGTTACTAGGTGGGACTGACTGCTGCAATACAATTTCCACTGTATCCATGATGCAAAGGTAATTTCTTTTTGTGCCCACTTATCTAAATTCTTTTAAGAGTTGCTGTAGAGGAAACGGATTCCTCTGCAGCTGGTTTACAAAAGGGGCCCATAATGATAAACATATAGCAAGGAAGCTGGGATGAAGAGCCAGCCGATGACCAACTGAAGATTTTTAAAAGGAAAGATCTCATCAATACAAGTCTTAAGGGAGCCGTGACATTTCATCTCTTGATATTTTCGAGGCACCAATCACTTTGATGCCTTAGCTTTAAACACAATAGCAGGCTTCTACTTCTTTTCAGCGCTTTTCTTCTTTACACAAAGAAAGCAGATGCTGAATGCCAAATATTCAAATCTAAGAAATGAGAAAAGCCAACATTACCACTCAAGTTTCGACTATTTATTCTAAAATTCAGAGGTGCAAAAGGTTTTGAGGACACGATTCTGCCACCTGGAAAAAGATATAATAGAGCCGATTAAATGAGATTACTCACTTACTGTCCTAATTGAAGGAAAGCAAACCAATTAAAGGTTTTTTAGAGCTTTCAGTTTTAATAATCTAAGGAAATGGTACTCCACTCTTCTTTTAGTCTGTACAAACATTCAAAAGGACAAAGATCTTTTCTTACCTAGATTCTTTACTGATTCTCAAAGTTTTTTTCTACAGAACAAAGGAACTTACAGATCATAGTTTAAGCAGCACTTATCTAGGGTATGAATCCTGGTGGAGGTGGAGTTTTTACAGTTTATCTTAAATGGTGTCATTTTTAAGTAAAGAACAAAGCTCTTAAAGCATTAGCCATTACCAAACTTGTACATAAACAGGATAAATACAAACAGAATTGATTAAAGATGAAAAACACATTCCAGATTAGATATTTAAAACATTACGAAGGATGCCGCAGTGGAAAAGCCCTTCTGTCACAGAAACGATTTGCATACGTATATAATAGCAGCAACATTTAAAACAATGCAGTACATTTTATGTAGTTTCTTATGATGCCCGTTGACTTTTACAGTAGAGGCTGTGTGCTAAAGACAGCCAGTCAGAAATGGATAACATGTAGTAGAGCCTATTAACATTAAAACTATGTACAAAAAAAACTTCTCGGTACTTTTACTGGGCGGCACAAATAGTGGAATCGTCAGCAGCTCTCATAGCAAACGAGAAACTAATGGGGGGGAAAAAAAAGAAGAGTTTAAGTTCAATGCATTACCTTCCTTCATGTTTGCAAATCGCTCCTTCAGTTGGTGATCCACCTCAGGACCAAAGGCAAAATTATTCACAAAAATAACACTGCAAGATAAGTCTAGTCAATAAACAGGAACAGACAAATGGCATTTCAGTATACACAAACCGCTAACCCTCCGAAATCTGTAAAGCTCTATGAATGATAATCACTACCGTCAAACACAAGAATGCTGCCAAGTTTGTATAGCCAGTGTCCCAAGGTTGTATAGCCATTTCCCTTGAGAAACATAATGTTTCTCCTCGTGCAAACTCCACTATGCAAAAAGTTAAAAATGGGTATTCACAGATGTTGCTGAAGTAGATTACATTAAAGGAAAAGTGTTATATTATGACACTTCCATTCATCAGACCAGTAGCTTCTGCACTAAGAATTCATTAGTTAGCAACCATGTTGGCAAGGTTCACCATCATAACATTACAAACGTTTTCCCCTCTATGTCTGGCAGCTTCTTTAAAACACATGTGAACAGAGCTACTGTTGACATGTTTATGGCACTCAGCAAGCTCCCCTCGAAGAGGGAAGATAGCCCAGCTTGACAGACCCCCATGCATGCAATTCTTTCTGCAAAATTACCAAATGGCTATATAGAAACAGGATGGCAAAATAGCATAGCTCCTTTACAACATTAATATCAAGACATTTGCATAGATCATTCCTTCCTCCTTATTCTCTCAATGTGTCTTGCTATCATGAGCTTTCCTTACACTCCAATTAACATCTCTCATGGTTAGGTTTAAGTTTGTGTAGGGTGTTCACTTAAAATATCAAAGCCTTGAAAGGAGAAATCCAGCAAGTTGCAAAAAAAAAATAAGGGGGGGAGGGGGGGAGGCAGGGGAAGGGGAAGACAATCATAAGTATCAGGAAGTGAGAAACCACTTCAGCCAAAAGTAATAAGCAGCAGGGCACATGATGAATGGAAAATCCATATTTTATTCCAGATGCGACTTTAGGTACAGACGCATGTACATGTAGAGCCGCTTCAAAAGGGGAACTTTTCAAAGTGGCAGCAGCTGTTACATTCCAATTTATACATGTGGAAAAGTCGGGAACAACACTGTAGCAAAACTTTGCCAACTTCAGCCTTACTTTATCCAGAGTTAAAGTAGGAGAGGTTATATTGCAATTGTATTGTTCCTTGCTTGTCCACATGTAACGATGAGAACATAATACCTGCTGCCCTCTTGAAACTGCTCCAAATGTACACGTGTCCATACCCTTTGAAAACTAGAAATTTGGGGCAAACTTAGAAGTTCTTGATTGTCCTTGATTTCTAATGAACTCAGTGGAAAAAGGGATATGCAACTCAAAATGTATTCATCCCCTTGCAAGATCAAGCTAGTTAAAGAGGCCTACAAAATGCTGTTTAAGACAGTTTATTTCTTTGCGAGAGGAGCTAGTTTGGAAACTTCCCCTTCTGGTGCCTCCGTGCAAGAAACGTGCTGAAGAGCAGGAGCCAAAGCCATTTAAAACCACAACTGAAAAAAGATCTACGTGCCAATAAAATATATATATGCTCCCTGCCCTTGCTTATGGTTATTTGGGAAACCCTGTCTGTCTGGCAAGCAAGGCCATAAGGGGTTCCTTCCTTGTACTTTCCACTTCTATGTCAAATAGAGGCCTCATGAGCACAGCCAAACATATTAAAGTCACTAGAGAATCATCAGGGGAGAAAGGAAAAAGACAAAGTTAGCCAGAAATCTCTCTCTTTTAAATGCTCACTCAGAATACTTGCTTTGCACACTGATAGCAAAAGAGCTATTTTTCCCTTATTTGGTTGACTGCCTTATAAGTGCATAGTTCTAAGTCACAAGCATGGTCAGTAGAAATTAAAAATGCCACACATCTTGCTTAAATATCAGAAGTTTAAGCATGAACTAAAACAAGAATTGTCCACACAAAACTGCAAATGTACTTTTAAGGGTTTGGGCCTCCTACAATAAAAGGGCAAAGTAAAGCTGAGCCATATACCAACTGATCCACTAATTTGAATGTAATTAGTGGCAATTACTGAATAATTCTGTGATTGCAAGCAAGTTCAAATGCGTAGAGTTTTTGGATGAAGAACTACTACTTTAAGAACTTCTGTTGGAAGGAGGTGGTGATAGTGATATGGTACAGTGACAATTAACTGCATCACGCAAAGTAACTAAGATCTACTGGCATTTGCTGATGCAAAACAGAAGATCATCTACATTCAAAAACTGTTAGAAAGAAATGGAGGAAAGCTGTACAGGACACAGAGGGGTGTACATTTAAAACAGCAAATGACAAACAAAGCAAAACCACACCACAGGGTGGGGACAAGTCTGCCTACAAATTAAAAGCCAGCCCAACAAGTCTTTACTAGGATACATAGTAATGCAACACTCACCAGCCTAACAGGCGCCTTTTTCATGGAGTACTCTTGGAAACCACCCATAACTTGCCACAGCTTGGGAGATTCTCAAAAAGCCTTTCTATCAAATGTCTTTCATTTTGTCAAGAGCTTGACCTAGACTCTTCCTGGCAAGGACCTCCTATCACAGTAAGTAAGCTCTCTGAATATAAGACCTTGCACAAAAGTTTAGGGGTGGAAGAAGGTTGAACATGTTGCTCCCTCTTCTGGTAGCACAGACCCTATGGGCACTGACAGATGGAGGGGTGGGGAGCAGAAGGGAGGCAAAGCAGACACATACAAGAAGAAGAAGAAGAAGAAGAAAAAAAAAAAAAAGCGCTTTCCGGAAGAGGAAGCACATTACTTTGACCCAACTCCCCAGCATCTGTATAGATTGGGCACTTCAGTGGGGCTTTTTGGCGCTTTTATCTAAAATCTGATTCAATCAGCTATTAGATAAAAGTGCCCAAAAAGCCCCTCTAAAAGGGCCCGATTTATACAGACATTGGATGATCTGGGTCCAACTAATGTGCTGCCTTTTCTGGGCATGTGCTGGGCTCAGTGCAGGAGCACGTGGAATTTAAAGTAAAGTAAAGTGCCAAGGCTTTGCAGGAAGTTTTTTTTGTTTGTTGGTTGGTTTGGTTTAACTTTAGCAAGCAGCCTAAAGCGCTACTTTGTCTGTTTGCGTCTCATGTCTGTAAGCAGCCTATGTGATATGTAGATCTTCACTTGGGGGGGGAACATTCAAATACCCAAGATGATCAGTTCAACAGAAGAGCCAGTGTAAATGAGCACAGGCTTATTATGAAGATATACAGCTATCTTAACCACATGATCTGGCATCCATATTCAAGAGTCACAAACTCTAAGAAAGTGAAGATACAAAAGGATCTATTCTTTATCTATGGAACAGGAATGTATTCTGGCTACTCCCATTAAGGGGGACACACATTTAAACTCATTCTCCCTTACACAATTCTACTGCAAAACTGGCAGATTTGCTTTAACTAACAGCTACAGAAATTCTATATTATGAGCTGGCCATCCTCCCAGTTTCCATTACATAAGCTGACAAGTATTAACATTTCAAAAGAAACCATAATCAATTACTTTACTGTACCTTGTGTTTGCAATTCGCTCTCTCCATTCTTCTGAGAGGAAGTCACCTCTTTCCAGCTAAATAAAATAAAAATAATAATGAAAAATTAATATCTCTTCTTCCAGCTTTTTTTTTTTTTTTTAAGTACAAAAGAGAAGACAACTGACATGGTAGATTTATTCAATGATGCCGATTATAAGAAGATACTCTAAATCTGCACTAAATACACATATCCCTCCAAACAACTTCAAGTTCCCTCTACAAGGCCTCCCTTTCTGCTGCCTACTCCCTATCCCAGCTGCCTTTTTACCGCAGAGGAGTGCCTGGTATTTCAGAACATGTCACACACACACACACACACACGTTCTATATCCCATACCAAATAGAGAGCCCAAGGTCCTATTCTGCCTCCAGGAAACCCAGAAATGCCACTTCCCCATCCAACTCACTAAGCATGATCCCATTCCAGCTGAACAACTGCCACAAAACCACTATGCCTAGACTCCTTGTGCCTCCATTTTGACCCAGAAAGATACTGTATTAACTCAAATCTAAGACGAACCCCCCCCGCCACCCCAAATCAGCACAGGAGGGAAAAGTCCCTCATTAGGGCCCCTCTACATACACAGGTAAAGGTGTGATGGGCTCTATTACACAATCCAGACAATCGCACCTCCTGCCACGCCTGCTGAAGAGGAGAAGCAGAGGTGAGGGCAAGAGGCTGCTGTGGGTCCGACTGGCTCCAACCCAGGCTCAGGGCCAGAGTCAGAGCCAGCTGCCTGCTCTCCCTCTACTCTGTATGCAGCTGTGACATTAACTGGTTAATTGTACAATTAACAGAGACCAGCTATACATGCAGAGTACCAATCATGCCATAAAAAGGTCCAACCAACTATAAAATAAGACCTTGCAAACATGTTACAGCTTTATAGCTGGTTGCTATTCAGCTTTAAAATTGGCACGCGTAGCAGGGGAGACCCATCATCTGACCCCCAGGTCCTCCCACCTCCAGGGGTGCATCATGCCCAGCTGGAGCTGGGAGTCCTACCACTGAGGGGACTCTCAGCCCTGGCGGCTGCAGACTCTGGGTTCTGGCAGCACCCTGTGGTGCCAGTGACCCAGCGTCCCACAGCTGTAGACACAGATTCCAGAAGCGCCCAGTGACCCAGCGTCCTGTAGCTGCGGGTCACTGGCACTCTGGGGCGCTGCCAGGACCCAGAAAAATTGCCTAGAATCCATGTCTCCTATTTCCTGGGCAGTGTGCCCTAAATCACTACTGCATTTGGCAAATGGAGGATGGACCCCTCCTCAATTTACTTTACACTGGAGTCACTGCTGATGCACTCCAGGACCAGGGAAGCATATACAATTGCTGGTTGAAGCAACAGAGCTGCATGCTTCCCCACGGGGAATAGGACTGTCCCTGGAGTCGCTTAGTGCTGCACAATGGGAGGGACCTACATCTTTGCAAGGCAGTACAAGTTTGGCCTCTTGGGATACCTTTGACTGTACATCTCCCTAGGTGGAGTAAGTTGACGCTTCTGAGGTGAGACGAACATCTTTGGGGCATCAGAACTGACAAAAATGTTGGATATCTTGGTGGTGAAATATTATCCAGGTCAAAATGCTTTACCGCCTTGTTAGATTCTCTTCTGCATTCAACATTCAGTCATATCAGAAACATTAAAATGAACATATCTTCAAAACTTCACTTAGAAATAGAGAAGTATCATTCTGCAACATCAAGATTAGGCCAGTATTTGAGGAAAGTACATGCTATTAGTTCAGGATTCCTCAGTGACCAAGGACGCAACCCAACACAACTGGGTCATGATTTTCCAGCAGTGCTGAGCATCTGCAGTTCCACTGACTTCAACTGGCTCCAAGTGCTCAACAGTTTTACAAGTCCAGCTCTAAAGAAGTCTCAACCTGCACAGCTAAGATATAAAATCAATACCACAGCCACCTTTGAAAGCTGTCCTTAGGTGATCTGCCTAATGTTTCACTGATAATCTCACAGCACTTTTCACATCCCAGGTCAACACGCCTCAACTATATGACCATCCGTTTCCTACCTGTGTGTCTGGGTCTAATTCACTCATTTCCAAACTGACATGAGAATGAGGCAGGGACTATAGCTAAGTTGCTCTCAGTCCTTAAAAAAAATGAATGAAGCCAAGGTCCTGGGGACATGGGGAAAATAGTTTGTGACCGTATAATTAAAGACTGTGTCATAACAACAAGGAGCAGAAATAAGATCACATGATATAATTACGTTATCCTAGCAGGACATCTAACTAAATCATTAAAATAGTCGATGCTAAAAGCATTACCAAACCACCTGTTTTCTGTGTGAGAGAGAGAGAGAGAGAGAGAGAGAGAGAGACTTTCACTGGGACAGCAATGGATACTTCACAACTGTTAAGAGTTTACAGCTGATTCTGCTTTTCTGTACTCAAACAGCCCAGTACTGCACTAACTCATGTTCCTGAAAAACATCTTCAAACTCGTATACTTTGTTCATATTAAAAATTGCCAATGTTGCTATTAGTGCAACTCCACTGGCAGTAGCTGCTGCTTTTTAGTCAAAACCCCTCCATCAAAACATGCTCTAAATAGGATTAGATGAGGTACCGAGCTTCACGCCTACTCTAGTACTCTACACCATTACCTCTATTAGTGGAATTGTGCCAGCAACGGGAAGTTTTAGGGAAGAGTTCCCATTTACATACAGCCAGGGCAAAGAAAATGCTAAAGTTTTCAACTTCAATTCTACATAAAAATTATACTATATTAGCTCTTCAGTCCCATACTAGGCACTGTACAAGACAGGTGTTGGTCAATCTGGAAGCAACAGCAAATTTCCAAAGAGCCCTCCTAAATACATACGCTAGTGCTTAGCTTCTGCAGTGCTCATCATGCCTACACCTAAACATATACGATTATCCATAGCAAATTTAACTCAGGGTATTTTGATATTTGAAACATACCCAATATCCGTTATATGGAATACCAAAAACACTAAAATAGCAGCACTCAGTTTATCAAGGCAAGTATTTCCAATTATGTCATTTATGACAGATGTCTTATAAAAAAATTCCACAGAAAATCTGTGGTAGTATTTGTGAAGTCAACAAACTAAAATCATACAACTAGATTTAGACTCATACAAGTCAACTAAGGTAAACAATTTGCTTAAAATGATCAACAGACTTCATGGTACTGAATCTAAAATGCTAGTGCAACCAAGAAGTCATGGCAATGGCATCTCAGCCTGCTAGAATTTCTATCTGAATTTCTACGAATTATGATGACTAGTATAATTAATCCTGCATCTCCATGAAAGGGTCATATTCTCAGGTTTGAGATTTCTAGAAAATGCAAACGTCTATAAAACATGGTGGAACAAAGAAAAGGGACCTCTCTTCCCAACCTATATACTAGGCCTGTGCGAAGCAGCTAGTATTCACTTTGGATTCAACTGATTTGGGGGACAGCGATTCGATTCGGTGATTCACATCAATGTCCCGATTTGATTAGGCCGAATCAGCCAGGCCCATCCCCACCTGCTCTCCCAGCCCGGCAATGGCTGCCCCGCCTGCCCCAGCTCCAGCACTTTTTTTAAACAAGTCCCAGTGCTCACCGGGTGCTGCCGGGCACAGGGCGACCCCCACTGCCCCACGCTAAGTGGGGGGCTCTACACAAGCCTCCTGAACCCCCCCATGGGTGCCCCGCCCGAGCTAGCTCCAGCCCTTTAAGGAAAGAATAAGAGAAAAGCCCCACCCTTACCGCTCCTGCCAGCGGGGAGGTGATCCACGCTGCCCCCCGACCGCCT
>NW_017728905.1:1982259-1985995 GCF_001723895.1 Crocodylus porosus | reverse complement strand
GCCCCCCGCCCAGCAGCACCTGGTGAGCACCGGGGCTTTTCTTTAAAGGGCCAGGAGCTAGGGTGGGCTGGGGGAGCAGGTGGGAGGGGCTGGAAGGGGTCCTCTCACAGTCCCCTCCCCCAGTCCCCAGTCCCCGCCCCTAGTACTTACGAGCTCAGAGTCAGCTGCAGCTCCCTGCTGTGGCCACCAGGGACTTCCCGAAACATCAGAAGCTCTCAAATCTTTTCCAAGGATTTGGAGAGCTTTGAAAAATGTATTTGGACCTTTATATCGGTCCCCTGATTCAATTCGGATTCAGAGATTCGGCCACCGAATTGGGACGAATCTCCTCCGCATCAAATCAACATCCAAAGCTTCACACAGCCCTACTATATACTACTAGAATTGGAGGCTGTAAATTTCAGTCACTCCAACACTGTGACCTTTCATCTACCTTACCACAATAAACTGAGATGCGTTACACTCGAGATCCACAGCGGCATATTCCACCAGCCACATTTTTCTGTTAGCTTGTGAGGAGTACCAGAAGTCTATCCTATTTATTTCAAGTACAAATACAATTCCGTCAACACTTAAAGCTTCATCCATCAGGAACGCTTCGTAAGCCTCATTCAGAATATGGACGATTTTTAAAGTATTCCAAAAATTGCTGCTAATGGCATATTTCCAATGGTACGAGCAATGCCAGGAGCCCAAGATAGCATGCTGGTATTTTCGTCACAGTCATATATTTCTGCTCCAAACTGAGCACCACATTAGAAACACCAGCAGCCTGTCTACAGCAGCAATATAATACCAATGCAGCTGAAACAGCACTGTCAAATATAGAAAAATTTTAGAAAATGTTTGTGTAGAAGGGGTCAAAGATTCATCTTCTCCACCTGACATGCACACAACACCATCTATAACTCTTGTTAGTCACTGCAAAGTGAATCACCATGATGCACAGTTTCAGCAAAAATAGTACCAGTGTGCAAAATCATGCAGTAGACAGCACTCGAATATAGCCATATGGTAGTAGTCACATGTTTTATATATATAAATTTTTTTTAAAAATACTTAAAAGCCTCCATCTAGTCCACTGTATAAAGAAATGCCTTTGATTTAAACTTAGAAAAAGGACTTTCAGACAACGCTTTTACCTACTATTGTTACAATTATGTCCTCTAATGATTAACAAGGGGTTACGGAAAGCCTGTATTCAAATTAACATTGTACTTTTGACAGCAATTTGTGCCAAGCCAAATTTCAATGTTCCCCCATATAATCAGTTTCAAAAAGTAACAAAGGATTAAAAAAAAAAAAAAAAAAAAAAAACACATATTAAGAACAGCAGGGTGCAGCTGTAAAGCCACAAGCTAGCTACAGGACATAAAGGCCAGATGAGTATCTGAATCTGAAACTATTTTAAAGATTTTTTTATAGGGACTTGAATATTTTAAATCAGAGTTGTGAAACCTGGCTGAGCTCCAACACTGCAGATTCATCTTTCCTATACAGAGAGCAGAATAGTGCTTTAACCTAGTTAGGCATCCATGTTCTAACCGATAGGGCACACATGTGGGCTAAATCCGACAAAATGCATTTACCTGGCAAGGAAAAACGTTATTTGTGTGTAGAAGTGATACCTTACTCACCACTTACACATGGGGGAAAGGGGGTGGGGGGGAAGACACTTTCCAGATATAGGAAAGTGACATCCAGAAAAGAAAGGACAAACTAAACTAGAGCCAAATGATGTGCTTCTGATTAGGAGGCAACTAGTAAAACGGTCTCGAATCTGAAAGCCGCATAGGCGGCACTCCTAGTTCAATGACCCACTTCATTTGCACAGCACAGGACTTCCACATACTATGCTCTTACAGTGTTTGTATCCTGCTGATGCAGCCCATGCAATTACATTTTCAATATCCCTATTGAAGCAGCTTCTCTCCAGCCAAGATAGTTTGTAGTCATTTCCCCACCAAGCCCTTACCATTTTGGGAAGAATTAATCACCCCTGCCCCCTCCCAACCTTTTAGTGCTAAGGAGCAGGCATGTCCCCCACCTTCACAGGGTTGCTGTAAAAGGGCAAGATCTCAACATAACATCACAAACAAGCATCCCAGTCAGTTCTGAGGCTTACCAAAATAAATAAATAAATAAATAAATTAAGATCACATTTGGAACAAGAACTGGCACAGAAACCCGAGTTGCACAGCCAGCTTCCAGTGAGCTGTTCCATGAGTTCAGATGGTACAGAATGCAGTACAGCAACCGTCACGTAGGAAAACCACAGCAAGTCCGTGTGAAATGTCAGTGAAGAGCAGTGGGGATGCTCTCAATCTCTTCCAATCAATGCCTCCCCCGCCCGCCCCATCATACACTCTCGCACAGAAACATAATCTCCTTAGTGAATAATGAATGGAAAGGACCATCTGTAATGCAGATATTTTCATTTGATTAGACAATGCAGGAGACCTGCTTTATCTAAAGGGATAATTAGCTCACAGAAATCCGCTTCCAAGAGCTGCCAGCTTGTGTTGTTTCTAAATTTAGAGGCAGAGGCAAGTTTTCAAAGATAGATCTGTTCGACTGAGACTGCAGGAATATGCTCGCAGTATCCCACTTCAGTAACTTAAAGCAAACTGGCAGGTCATGCCCACAGGGAAGCAACACGCAGCAAGCTATTGAAGGTCTATATTCATTACAGTGGAGAGCGACAGCTGCTTCTGAAGATCAACTCTCCTCTCCTGCAGCACAGGACTCCAAAAAACTAAAGGAACGCATCATCATTCCCCCAAACCCAAGCTGGAAGCCTCTGTGGTAAGGCTCACTGTGACCAACTGCACAAATTCATACACAAGAAAGTGTCTTATTCTAGCAGTCTCAATACAAAATGTTCAGTTCACCAAAAATATATATATATATATATCTATATCTATCAGTTAATTCTGCCTGGAAAAAGCACACATGGTTATTTTTAGAGCCCTGCCTAATGCAAAAATAACTAGAGGCAAGAATCCAAACCTCCAAAACATGGCATTATTTCAAAGCCACAGGGGACATTTGGAGGGCTTTTCAAATACCAAAACATCAAGTTTCCCGCTGAAACACGGCATTCAAAAGTATCTTGGATAAACAGATATCTTGCCTGTTCCCTCACTTCAGAGAGCTGACGGTTAAGTAATGGAAACATTTAGGCACAGCTTATAACAGCTTTATGCCCACAAAACATGTTCCTGTAACTGGAAGTGGTCAGCTCAAGATAATGATTAGTGCTTTGCAAACCTCATCTTCTTTACACAAAAGTGAGATTTCTGTGAAGCAGGTAAGACCTGGAATACAGGAAGGAGCCAAGCCTAGCTAAAAAGCCAATGCCAGGCCTACGAGCTACAAAAACGGACTGTGGGACTTCATGTAACCACCACTAACATGCATGAAATTTTACTTTTTCTTTTTTTCTTTTTTTTTAAAAATAGGACTGTGGTAAGGAGAGCCCTAAATATAGCTATTGAAGCTTCCTCCTAAGAAATGATCCGCTGGACCGACAGCAAATGTAAAACAAAACATACATCCTTCCAGTGCTTGAAGCTGTATCTATAGCCTTAATGAAGTTTCCGACATACCAGAATCAAAAATATACAGCTGAGGTCCGTGATCAGTCACCCTCCACCTGCCTCTGTACAATCCGCATCCCAAAGCATTGGAGAGACTGGATAAAAACCACTCAGATTTATGAACCACTTTAAAAAAA
>NW_017728905.1:1974636-1982159 GCF_001723895.1 Crocodylus porosus | reverse complement strand
AAATAAATAAATAAATAAATTAAGATCACATTTGGAACAAGAACTGGCACAGAAACCCGAGTTGCACAGCCAGCTTCCAGTGAGCTGTTCCATGAGTTCAGATGGTACAGAATGCAGTACAGCAACCGTCACGTAGGAAAACCACAGCAAGTCCGTGTGAAATGTCAGTGAAGAGCAGTGGGGATGCTCTCAATCTCTTCCAATCAATGCCTCCCCCGCCCGCCCCATCATACACTCTCGCACAGAAACATAATCTCCTTAGTGAATAATGAATGGAAAGGACCATCTGTAATGCAGATATTTTCATTTGATTAGACAATGCAGGAGACCTGCTTTATCTAAAGGGATAATTAGCTCACAGAAATCCGCTTCCAAGAGCTGCCAGCTTGTGTTGTTTCTAAATTTAGAGGCAGAGGCAAGTTTTCAAAGATAGATCTGTTCGACTGAGACTGCAGGAATATGCTCGCAGTATCCCACTTCAGTAACTTAAAGCAAACTGGCAGGTCATGCCCACAGGGAAGCAACACGCAGCAAGCTATTGAAGGTCTATATTCATTACAGTGGAGAGCGACAGCTGCTTCTGAAGATCAACTCTCCTCTCCTGCAGCACAGGACTCCAAAAAACTAAAGGAACGCATCATCATTCCCCCAAACCCAAGCTGGAAGCCTCTGTGGTAAGGCTCACTGTGACCAACTGCACAAATTCATACACAAGAAAGTGTCTTATTCTAGCAGTCTCAATACAAAATGTTCAGTTCACCAAAAATATATATATATATATCTATATCTATCAGTTAATTCTGCCTGGAAAAAGCACACATGGTTATTTTTAGAGCCCTGCCTAATGCAAAAATAACTAGAGGCAAGAATCCAAACCTCCAAAACATGGCATTATTTCAAAGCCACAGGGGACATTTGGAGGGCTTTTCAAATACCAAAACATCAAGTTTCCCGCTGAAACACGGCATTCAAAAGTATCTTGGATAAACAGATATCTTGCCTGTTCCCTCACTTCAGAGAGCTGACGGTTAAGTAATGGAAACATTTAGGCACAGCTTATAACAGCTTTATGCCCACAAAACATGTTCCTGTAACTGGAAGTGGTCAGCTCAAGATAATGATTAGTGCTTTGCAAACCTCATCTTCTTTACACAAAAGTGAGATTTCTGTGAAGCAGGTAAGACCTGGAATACAGGAAGGAGCCAAGCCTAGCTAAAAAGCCAATGCCAGGCCTACGAGCTACAAAAACGGACTGTGGGACTTCATGTAACCACCACTAACATGCATGAAATTTTACTTTTTCTTTTTTTCTTTTTTTTTAAAAATAGGACTGTGGTAAGGAGAGCCCTAAATATAGCTATTGAAGCTTCCTCCTAAGAAATGATCCGCTGGACCGACAGCAAATGTAAAACAAAACATACATCCTTCCAGTGCTTGAAGCTGTATCTATAGCCTTAATGAAGTTTCCGACATACCAGAATCAAAAATATACAGCTGAGGTCCGTGATCAGTCACCCTCCACCTGCCTCTGTACAATCCGCATCCCAAAGCATTGGAGAGACTGGATAAAAACCACTCAGATTTATGAACCACTTTAAAAAAATCAAAGCAGGTAACAAGGCTTTCCGAAACAAGAACGACCCTGGTTCTTCTCCTCCTCTTTAACTCATTTTAGAGACCTGCTCATACTTGTTTTAGGAATTACTTAGGGCTCCACTACAGTAGACTATTGATTGTGAGGATTCCCCAAAACACAAGTTAACAAGTCCAAAAGGGATATGGGGACCACGTGTGATTAAGGCTAGACCCCAGAGACTGGTGTAGAAAGAAGAATGGGAAAGAGATTATACAATATAGAATTTGGGCCTGCACCCCACTGCACCTTGGTCTGTTTTCTTTCACTTTACTCCAAGGGCCAAGCCTTATAGAAAACTGTCTCCTTATGGCTAGAGTAAACTCTTTTTGCCAATAGGGGAAGCACAGGAAGACCTGACAAGTCCAGGGGGAAAGGAGAGTGCCTCAATTTTTACCAGCAAAAAAAAAAAAAAAAAACAACAGTTGTGTGAATCTGGTAACATTTCTCTCACCACCAGCCTTCCAAGTTTGCACACAGCTATGCTTCCTGCATACACACAACAAATAAATTCACTTTTCCTATTAGGGAAATGCTAAGACGACAGGTGGTATGCACTGAAGACACACGACTCATTACTAAGACACGCTGGGAAGAACATTCAGGCACTAAGCGGTGTCTCAGTGTCATGCCCCAACTACCCAAAGAGTGTTCTGATTTTGGGTTCATGGCTTTTATGTTTAAAAGCCATGAAGTAGCACCTGTCTCGTATAAGAATCTGCAATATGGAGTTTAAGCTTAATTTGATAACTGAACATGTGCAGAAACTCTCCAAGAAAGACTGTCATCAGCTAGTCCTAACCCCTAAGAAAAAAAAAAAAAACCCTCCAATTTTCTCGAGGCAGTGGTTCAATCAAAGAAAAGTCTGAAACTAACCTTAAAAACTTTCAAGGAGCTAAAAATCTCTGTTCCATGGAAATGAAAAACAGAAAGATAGAGGCATGGTCAAGAACAGGTAGGCTGATGCATCAAATCTAATTTACTCTGCAAGTGGAACATTCTAGCCCCAAAGGCTGAAGTCACTAAGAGCTGAATAAGATGCCCCAAGTAACAAGCTGAAAAGATGCCCCAAGTAACAAGCTGAAGGCATTAGTAGCCACTAATGGCATTTTTTCCCTCATCAGGATACATATTTTTACAGAAGATGAAAGAAAAGGATAGCAAAAGGAAGGCTGAAAGGCGATACCATTAGTCTTCATAAATATTTCAGCGGAATAAATATTAGGGAAGGAATACACTGACAAAAGAACAATTAGAACCTCACCGTGAATAAATTTAGCTGGCAACTAAAAAAAAAGCCTCTTAACCATAACCTTTCCAAAAGAAGTACTATGAAAAAACAACCAAACTAGTTTTAAGATGGAATATGATAATTTTATGGGCACCTTTATATGGTGTAGTTGCCTGCAGTAAAGGGAAGAGATAGGAACTCCTCTGTCAGGGTCCTAGAGATCAATCCCTCTCCCAATGTCTTCTCCCTCATGCCCCAAATGGGGATTGCCACCTTGAAGATGCTGTAGCAATCCATAACTAGTGGCTGTGATTAGGCAGGGGCCCTTGGACTCCAGTATGCCTCAGGATGTTTTGCACCAGCTGCTAGAAAGCTTCAAAATACAGTTAGAGTCTGAAAGCAATTATGGGGAAATGGTGTTTTCTTACTCAATGGCTCTTTCCCTCCTTTACCTACATGTACAAGTTGTCTGCCAGCTCTTCTCATAAAGACTCATTTCTTTTTTTATTCTTGTTAGCACTGCTGCCCAAATTCATTAGGGAGTGGGAAAGCAAACAGGATTTTCTTCATTTAGCTTGTGCATCAGAATTGTTAAGTATGTTCCAATCTCAGAACCTTTATTATTGATGATGAGACTCCATTGAAAAAAATAAAATAAAAAGAATAATTTTGATGATCAAATTCCAGGATACATTTATAAGGCCAACAGGGAACTTACTACCTACCTGCCTTGTACAACTAGCGCATTGGACATGGAGTCATCATGGACCGCCAGAAGTTATTCTTGTCAGTCATTTTACAGAGTAAAGCCACTTATATGGAGCTCCCTGAGTCTAACACTGGATATCCTTCAATTAGAAATTCCTGCAGGTCAAACAATGGGTTGTACTATGACCTGACACCTCTGCTTTGACTTTTATGGTAAGGCAGCAACTACAAAGCCCTTGTCCAAATTGTATACACCAGAGGCGGCCAACTTGTGGCACAAGTGTCGTGGGCAGCCTCTGTGTGTGGCACATGGCAGAACAGGAAGGAGATGCACAGAATAGCAGCAGATAGGGTAGGAGCAGAAAGTAAAGCAGACAGAGCAGGCAGAGGAAGGATATCAGGCACTCAGGGAGGGAGCAGGGATAATTTGTAGCACATCTGCCCCTCTCCCTTCCTGGTTTACCCAAAGCAGCAGCAGGGCTCTCAGATTTGATCCCACTAAACTAAGCCTTCTTTCCCTAGAGGAAATATTCTTCTCCAACTATTTACTTGTATACAACTCATTAGAAATGAGAACAGAATTTGCAAGTTGGAATATAGAATATTCCAGTCCATAGTCATACCAATTATCAGCACAGACCAGAATCCGGAAATCCAACTGGAATTAAATAGTGGCAGTCAAACTGTATTAAAAAGAGAAAAAGAGGATTCCCCCGTGCAGTTACCACATTCACTACCACAACACTCAGTTCACAGGGAAAATACTAAGCCTTCCGTCCTTGGAGCTTTTTCTCTATTCTAGTTATGTTAATATTAATAACTTGCTATACAGAATTACTGGTCTTGCTGCCAGTTAGGAGGCAGCACAGCATGCTGCTATATAGGAGAATTATATGGAGAAAGATTCAGAACTCATTTCCTTCACTGACTGCCCTATGGAAAGAGTCTACTTCAACTACAGTACTGAACTAACAAATGTTGGCTTGGCAAAGTAAGTGTTCATTACCTACTTGTTAACTTGAGATGAATTTACACGTGTTACTGACTGACATTCCCACATTTGAAAACACTGGTCCTAGCCACTACCCAGAAATGAAGCTAGGTACTGGGAAGAACTATCAGATTATGAGGGTGGTCGAGCACTGGAACAAACTGCCCAGAAACATCGTGGAATCTCCATCCTTGGAAATATTCAATAGCAGCTTAGACAGACACTCAGCTAGGACAGTTTAGTCAGCAATGATCCCACCTTGAATGGGGTTCTGGAGTAGCTGATCTTGTGATACCCCTTTTAGCCTTATTTTCCTATGATTTTATAATCCCAACTTTAAAAAAAAATGAACAGTTTTATTTCTACAATGAACAGTGTTAGTCCCATCATATACAATACATAATGTGAAAAAATTTGCAAGCCTAAAGGCAAGCCATATACATTCCACAGTTCTGTCTAGATTTCTTCCCCATTCTTTAAATTACATATATCATATGCAAAATATCTTTCAGAAATAATTTATTTTATATAATGCCAGCTGGCTGATGCACTGGAAACATGGCATATGGC
This sequence comes from Crocodylus porosus, assembly GCF_001723895.1. Classification (NCBI taxonomy): domain Eukaryota; kingdom Metazoa; phylum Chordata; order Crocodylia; family Crocodylidae; genus Crocodylus; species Crocodylus porosus. The sequence continues at coordinate 1,977,026 of NW_017728905.1, read as the reverse complement.
CCCCTCAAGCAAAGGAAGGTATGTACAGTGTTTCACAGTAGGAAAGATTTAACAGCCTTGACATAAATTCTCATACAAACTAAGACTGGCCTATATCCAAAAGAATGATACTACGCATTAAATATCAATTCCAGAAGTGCTCCAAGACAGGTGACAGCATCACCTCACTCCAGCAGATGGCCTACTTCTCAAAGAGAAACTATAGAGCTCTTCATTACAAGGCAGGTTCCCCAAACATTACGAACATCTATCTGAACACACATTTTTCCTGCAAATGAAGAGCTAACATACGCTTCTCCCAACTCTGGCTGCCAATAAGAAACCAACTGGTAATATTGGAAGTTAAAAGCCAAGTGGACCAAACTGTTCTAACAGATTAGGAGTGGTGCCTCTACACAAATCACAAAGGGAAACCAGATTCATCTCCTGCTTACTTGCCCTCAGATTAGAGATAGCTTCAGAGATAACTGATTGTAACTCCTAAGAGAAGAGTTTATCCTGAATCACCTAATGGTAACTTGTCCAAATGATTAAGGAACAACAGTAACAGACAAGCAGGAGGATTCTCATGGTTCTTGGAGTGCCACTGGAGAACCAAGATTATATGAATTTCTCGATGATAAGTGGCTAATCAGTAAGCAATTTTCTTAATGACATTTGAACCTGGGGACAGGAAATAGTATAATAGCACCTATGCTATTTCATGAGTAATGAAGGTTTAGAAGAGAAAAGGTTTCCATGAACTTCTGCAAGCCCTGAATGTATTCCCAACACCCACACGTCAAATGTCAAGTGAGTCAAGAGGGCTCTGGAAGGATTTTTTTTTTTTTTTTGAGAGAGAATACCACTCTCAGCAGCAAGAAAAAAAAGCCAAGTAGTAATTTGACTCATACTACTTCTTGACTAGGGAAGAAAGTAGGGGACTACATAAATTCTGAACAAGTGGAGCATAAAGTGTTTCATCTGAATTTCACTCACTGTGTATTCTGCATGTTTTTTCCCATACCATTTCATCCACTTTCTGAACTCTCTGTCCATCGTCTAGAAGAGGGGGAAAAAGGAAAAAACACCCATTAGGAAATCCTGCATTACTAGTTACATTACAACAAAATAAGAGGCAGCTCTGACAACTCATACCGGCCTGAGAAAGTTCTTTCCCAGTAATGCTCGAAAAGGACCAAGGGAAATTCATAAACACACAATGACAGTCTGCCCTTTTTAGTTCCCAATGGGAGACCCTTTCCTTTGCTTCACCATGGCCAAAATACCAAGGCTGGCTTTTTCCAGTCTCCTCTTTTCAGGGAAGCTACATGTTCTGGGAAGACTGAGTTGACTCTGCTCAGCATTCTGCTCAAGGATGGTGCAACCTAGGCAACCATTCCTGCTGTACTATATAAACCCAAAGGAAGCAGGAGGAAGTGAAAACAGCCCAATCTGAACCCAAAAAGCAAAAAGGTGAAAAGGGGATAAAGAGAAGTCTGTTACAGAGAATGGGAAAGCAGGAGTAAGCATGCAAAGCAACTGCTATAGCAACTGGAAGTGAGCACCACATTGTCAGAAACCAGGAAGAGCGCTTCAATCTATATCTAAACAGATTTGGTTTAAAACAGAACAGCAAGTCATTTGCAATGCAAGTCCACTGGCTGACAACAGTTTCCTGCCAGGAAGAAGAGAAAGGGGCTGAAAATAATCTCTCACACAGATAGTCTGATGCCTCGGAAGCAGGGCCACTATTTCTGAAAGCCTGACCCTACATATAACATGTGGGTGCACAGCACATGGAACTATGACATACTGTGGCAACAAGGATCAGTTACATCTATTCAACATTAAAAGTGAAACTAAAATAGCATAGGGAAGGTTAGAAAGCCTTGCAACTGCAGTCCACAAACACAACACTCAGGCTGCGTAGGAAAGAAAGCTTCAGTCTCCACTAACACTTTGAAAATAATTGAAGAACTCTGCTATATTGCCAGCAGTGAAATAGCTCCTGGTGACATTTAAAACTTATTCAGTTTAACTAATATCCCCAATCAATTAATGGAACAGCTCATAGCACGCACCTGTTTCAATCTCCAGCTTCAATATCAGTTCATGTTTAGAAAGGTTCTGTGTCCCATCCCTCCCCCCGCAAGAAAAACACTGACTACAGGTTTTCCTTTTCAACTGAAGCTTTAAAACCTGCATGAAACATGGTAATAAATAAAGAACTGATATTACGGCCAAATGACTACAAACTCAGTTCAATCTCAGTTCAAGCCGTAAAGCTGGCAAGTCAGTCAGCAACACAGAAGTCCTTGACTTCAGAAAAGCCGACTTTGACAAGCTCAAGAGGCTAGTCAGTCAGGCCCTCAGGGACCATGACCCCAGGGAGATGGGAGTTCAAGAAG
>NW_017728905.1:1955219-1974625 GCF_001723895.1 Crocodylus porosus | reverse complement strand
GACTTCCTGCCCTTTGGGCAGGGGGCTGGACTCGATGATCTCCCGAGGTCCCTTCCAGCCCTAATGTCTATGAAATCTATGAAATCAATCCCCGTCACAAATGTCTATCAAGAAAAATTATTAAAACTGGGGCAATTTAAACAGAGCATGAGACCTGTAAACTCTCTATGGGCAGATTCACACATTCTGAAACTGCAACAGGTGTCAGGATAAAGCATGATTTTTTTCACCTAATCAACTTATGAAATACAGACACGATACTCTTAAAAAGAGGGATACCATCAGGGTTTCGTAGCCTGTCACCTACAAAAGAGCACTTATGCCTCTCTGCACCAGTTAGTCCCTAGCATGCCTCATCTGGTCTTGTGCCTAAAGAAAAAAAAGCATATTTCCACTATATTTTTGCAAAAGTTATGTAATTCTTTACAGGCTTATTCTCACTGACATAAATCCCCCTCATCCTTCTGTGTAAGTGGGCCCGAAAACAATTAGTATCAGAGGAGTGTAAAACGACCTTCACAAAAATGAAAATCTGGCCTTCTCTCACAAACAGAATGCCTTTTAAACTATGGCTACTGTTAAAATGAAGGAAGAATCTCACTTTTACAAGCTGCCCTTTAATGACCTTGAGCATTTCAGCAAAAGGTTGAAGCAAGTTTGTAGATGTGCTCCAGTGGTAGGTTTCCAAAGGAAACTGTAAGATTCAAGGAACAGGGGTGAGGGGATTCTTTGGTCCTTCTATTGCCCTCCTCAATACAAGTCTTAGCACTCTTTGCCTATATCATCCAAAAAAGAAGCTCAAAAGTTTTAATTTCTACATGAAAACAGACCCTACCCGTTTCCCCACCCTGACCTGCTCAAACAAGGAGCTAAAGGCTCTGTGCATCTTGCTGGAAGAAGTAAATGACTTACTGTAAGGCTTGACCAACTTTTATTGTTTGCTTGCAGCTCCACATTTCTCTTGGAATTGATTAACTTTGGGTGTCCCCATGGACACAGAACTAGTGGAAGTGTAAAGAAAAAACTGCTTGCCTTGGTATAATGGTCTCATCATAAGACTTCATTGTAAGTGCTGCATTTGGGTGCTTACTAAGTCCTACTATTAACTGAAAACTCTAGTGAATTCTAGAGTCCTATCAACTAAGTTACTCAGCAACTCCAGCTATATTTTAATAACTAAGCTGATTGGTTTATGGTTTGGGACTCTTATTGTGGCAGTAATGACCCATTCTGGACTGTAAGTTCTCAAAAGTTCTAGGAGTTTGTGCGTTTCATCTCCTAATATTTAATTTTGTTTAAACCCTTCCTAGATTTACTAAGCCTACATAGCACTAGCCACTATGTTATGGGCCTTTTAAAGACCTGACCTATTTCCAGACACAGGATACCAAATGGGGTCCACAGTCTAGGCAGTGAGTTTAGGGGGTAGCAGAAATACTAGCACCAGATAAAAACCATACATATAGAATGTATGCTGCCAGAACACAAAGTGCACTCTAGGAAGGCATCAGCTCCTAAATGGACTGTGGCAGCTGGTTGAAAAACCCAAAATTGTCTACTCATGTCTTCGGAGGCAGTGGTAAAAGCCTTACTCCACTCAGAAGGAGACTTGCTCTGCAGGTAAAATACACTCAAGGTTCTGCCAGTCCAACACTGCAGGTTTTTGCTTGGCTAACCCTGCAACTTTACAAAAATCTTTTGTTCCCATTTCATTAAGGCCACACCTACCAACACCTCCTTGAGGCCCTAAGGGCTGAATTACACTGCCTTAGAAGTTTAGTTAATATGTTTTCTGATCACTCCATGAGCACTGCCAACAAGTACCACAACACACACAATTCCCTCCTCCTGACATTGTGTTCCAGACCTTGGTGACTTGAGCAGGTCTATATTCAAACTGAACTCACCTGCTTGTTGATGCAAGGCAGTTACCTGTAAACCATAACGCAGTGAACTAGACCTTGAATAAAACACCTACAAATCTCACACTTGTAGATATAAAACTCACCTCAGCATATTTGGCTGGAATATCAGCTTTTTCTACACCATAGTGATGTTTGCAGTTTGTGGCTGCAGCAACTTGGAGCACCACCTGACCCACACCTGCAGAGACAGAGACAGAGAGAGAGAGAGAACATAAGAACAAGTGACAAAAAAAAAAAAACAAACCACACAATGAGAAAGGTATTTCTAGAACCCTCAAGAAGCCAAACTACACATGAGGAAGGACATTTTTGTGGTTAAGGTAGTGGACTAGGACTCAGGAAACCAGGGTTAAACACTCAGCTCTGCTATAGTTTCTGCACAAATCTATTTCTGTTTCAGCAGAAAAGAGGTGGATATGCTGCTTCACTTCTCTAATTCTTTGTCCGTCTTGCTTGCTTAGACTGCAAGCTCTTCAGGACAGGAACTGACTTTCTGCTAGTAAATCTACTACCTACCGCAGAGTTGGTTAGCCATGTTAGCCTGAAGTTGGGCACAAAATAGGGCAAGGTGGCACCTTAGAGTCCTGGAGCAGGCAATTATTTTGGGCGGAGGGCCGCTTATTGAGTTTTGGCAAGCCATCGAGGGCCACATGATAGGCAGCCAGGGGCACATAAATATTAATTTTCTAAATGTTTTAGGGGCCCATGGGCTGGATAGAATGGCCTGGTGAGCCGCATGATGCCCCCACCTTAGACAGTAACCGATTCAGAAAGTTCATGACTCTCTAAAGTTGTTTTTTTATCCATCAGTCAATCCTCATTAAAGTTGCCAATTGTTTGCATTTGCTCACTATGCTGGGTAGAAGACAAGGCAGGGTGACACCTTAAAAATGGCTGCATAACAATTTAGGAACCCATGTTCCACTTAAATGACTAGAGGTAGGATAAATATGGTTATTTTATTTCTGTTTAATAAAACCAACAGCTGCTAGGTGAATTCTGAAGTTTATGTCTTCCAATACATTGCAAGTATATGCATCAAAAATGCCCTCAGCTAAAACACTAATAAAAACACTTGGTGATGAAAGGACACCTGGCTTTCACCTTTACAGAATATGCATACAAATGTATCAGTACACAGAAAAGATCCTAATCCAAGACAGAAACAGTACCTGGTAACCACCCCTCCCCCCCGCCCCAAAAAACACAACTATTGTTCAATGCCCAAAGTAATTTCAGAAGTAACTGCTATGCTGCAAGATGAAACATTACTTAAAAATGTATGAACTTCCCATCACTCCAGATTATACTTACATCAGACACTACCAACAGTAATTAGCCGCCATTCTTATACACTGTCTGCAGGCATTACAGCTCAAGCTCATGTGAAAAAAGTCACAGCTAATTTTTTGCTTGCTTATCTGACCCAGATTTTGCATCCCTTTTTGCAAGTACCTATAAATTGTAGTCATTCTGCATTTCTTAGGGAAACAGATTACCACTCTGAAACAAATGAATTCAGTATCCATTTCAATATAGTTTATAGACTGGATATAATATTCACTATAATCGCACTAATGCACTTAAGAGTTTCTGAGACAGTCATGTGAGAAACAGGAATCAACTCAAACAGAGAGAAAACTGCAATGTGTTTCTGTGCAAATGGGCTGTCTCACTGACTGCTTCGGGGAAGTAGCAAAAAGTAATTGAAGAGGTGGCACCCGTGCCATTAACTCATTATCTAAACAATGCCCAGTTTGGTATGAAAGGGAACCAGGAGATGACAGTGTTCTGTAATAAAATATTTATACCACAGGAGAGCTTAGAGGCCTCAATTACGATGACATACAAAAAGCAGTCAAGGCTCTGAAGAGCTTACCACACTCACAAATAATAGAAAATGAATATAAAATAATGGGGGAGGAAGGATTTTAAAAAAAAGTAAGAATAATATGTATTTGTATGGACCAAAGTAATGTTTTATTAGAAGTCACTAACGACCTTCTCTTCAAACCCAATGCCTTTTTTTTTTTTAAACCCTGTCCTCATTCTAATCAGTATAGATATGTTCTACCTCCCCTTTTCAGCATCAAATAGATACTGTATACTTGACTTCCGAAACTGGTACCAAGTTACTGGTAAAATGCAACTGAAACATTCCAGAGCTTGCTGCATTCCACTGAAGGGCAATCCCCAGATGCACAAGAAACACTAAAAACTTATTGGATATCATTCTGATGCTTGAATGGGGTCCTAGTTTGCACTGTACTTCATACTGACAAGAAAAGGGGAGGCCACCCTGCCTGCATGCATGCTGCAAATGGCACAAGCAGCCTGTGCATGTGGCACACCGGGGGCGGGGTCAGGCAACACACTGGCAGATTGGGCAGGGGAAGGGGATCAGATTGGCACTTGGGGGCAGAGGGGCTAATTTGTGGTATGCCTGCCAGAAAGGCTGGCCACCAGTATTCTGACAATTCACTTTCTGTCAACAGTGTCAGGCTTTCATTACCATTAGGATGAGTTATGTAAAGAGGAGAAAATGTCCCTTGTTTCACTGCATCACATCCATGTGAGCATGAACATGCATACTTGCAACAGACAAAGTTAACACTATTGTGTGTTTACCTGTTATTGACAAATGTTAATGAAGTTTTATACATTACGTTTGGGAGAATCCCAAGAGTAATCTTTGAGGTTCTTTGGTAATAAACATCTAGCACCACTTCTGGTGACATTGTAAACAAACATTATATTAGACAGATCATACCTTTCTCAGACTTTTAGACAAACAGCAGTACATTGTGCTACTTCCAGATACGATTTCCTATGACCTTAGTGAACAAACATGTGCACACAGCTATGGTACTGTTATTCCAGCACAGCAAAGCAACCCAAACTGTATTTGAGTGATGAATGTTAATAGACATTCTACTGTGTTTTAGTTTGCACATATTTTTTTTCATTTTGATTGGATAGGAGCAGTGGTGTTCACCATTTTGGTCCTACTGGTCAGGATCAGGCTCCATGCTGCTCTGCATGCCTGATTTAGCACATAGGGCCACAGCCCATAGGGCTCCCCATATAGCTGGAGAAAGGCCCATGGGTCAAATGACACAGCGCCAGGGGCCAGACCTGGCCTGCAGACTAAGGGTTGAGCTACCCTGAGATAGAGGACAAACATTAAAAAAGCATGAGAACACACACTCAATTTAATTAGCTAAGAAAAACCCATTGACAGGAAATTCTTACTATTACTTTCCTGATGGAAGTCAAGGAACTAAAAAAGATCAAGTAAAAAAAGAGCATCTTCTTACTCATAACAATGTCTGCTCCACATGTTTGAGTCACATGTGGCTACGAAATCAACAACCACAAAAATATTAGAGCTGCATGCCACAGGGCAACGGCTATTTATGGGATACAGAACTGGATTCTACTTAGCCTTGCAACACAACTGTTAAAGTTCTGACTATAAACTCTTTATTGCTGGCAATTATGTCATATGGGACAAGAACAAACCCAGCTTGATTTTGTGATAACCAAGTGCCAGCGCTGCAGACTTGGAGATATGGAGAGGTAACTTCCTTTTGTTACATTAAAAAAAGGCAAACTAAATCTAAAAGCCAAAAAGCATAAAACATGAAAGCTGTTAGTGACATTTATCACAGAGTCATTTCAGAGCTATATTTTTAGGTTGAATAGCATCTAGCTACTGGGACAAGACTGGAGTGTTCTTCAAAAGATTCCTGAAGAACCAATACTTCCTGCATTGGCAAGGGTGGATCACATGCTTGGCGCCACCTCACATTACTATGGCAAAGAAAGCATTGGAATGCTACATCCATTTGCTTAGTTTCGCTGGAGAAAATAACAGCCTCATTGAGGATTACATCTAATACATGCTCCCAGCAAGAAGCAGAATCCTTAGTGATGAGTTACTTTCCAGCTGTGATATTAATGGGGAGGAGGCCTGTTTCCCTCTTAACTGGGAGAAAAAACACCCCTGGACAGAGAAAGAAAAGGAAAGACAAAAGCAGTTGTATGTCACTTACCACTACCCAAATCGACAAATAAGTCATCCTCTGTCATCTTAATCTCATCAATCATTTGGGCCACTAAATCAAAGGAAGTTTCTCCATACACCTCTGGGGAAAAGGGTTCATAGTTGTTGAGTTTCTCTGGGTCGGTCACTGAGTGGTTATATACTTGCTGCAGGATATGACGGAGAAGTCCATTGGAAGGACGAGTGTTCAGTTTCATGGGCTGGGTGGTTCCTTTCCACTAAGGAGGGGAAGTAAAAATGGGTTGTAAACATAATACAAGAAGGGGGGGGTGGGCAGGGGCATCAAAATACAGGTGCATATGTAGGGAGCAAGACTGACAGAAAGACAAATGTATTCCCTTCCATGGTAGTACAATTAATCTACAGGTCTTCCTTAAGGAGACACGCTAAAGAAAAGCAGGCTAATTTGCTTTATTATCTGGTATCACCTCATTTAAAAGGGTATTTTCAAAAAGTTTACAGAAGCATGAGCTGATGCAACCACAACATCCAACTACACCACCAATGTAAGAGGGGCTGGATTTCTTTGCTGGGAATTGTCAAATGAGAGGAATCGCAAAGGCAGCAGTGGTGATAAAAAAAAGATGGAATTAAAAGGTTTCCTTCTCCCCATAACTTCAATCCTAAATATAAGCAACTGCTATTAAGCCTTTTTCTTTCATCCTCCTCCTGGATTTTGCACATCTAGGTCAGTCTTGCTTCTGTGCCCCAGCTCCTCCTTTTCGAGGAAAGGGGATGATTCCAAGATCTCTCAAATTTGCTTCTCTGTTCATGTTTTAGATACATCTTCCTCCAGGAAAGTCAACTGGCCTGTAATCCAGCATTCAGCAGAGCACTGGCAAAAATAGATTATACTGACTGGATTCTCACTTTGTCAGTGCCTGCTTAACAGAGATACAATTGGACTGGCCAATATATACAAATCAATAAGTAAGGCACAGAGCACTGTTTAATCTGGAGGCTCTCTCTTTATGAGAGCATTCAAAGGAAATATAATAAACATTCACTGTCCAATATACAGTCTACATCTTCAAGCATATGATTGCTTTAATGTAGTTCATAAGGTCCCAAAGACCAGAGCTTTTGTGAAATAAGCAGTAGTTGTAAATTGGATGAATTTATCAAGTGCATAGGCAGATGCTTTTGGAAAAAGTGGCATCAAAACAGCTTACAGATTAAGTCAAACTTTAATATTCATTTGTTTGCTGTGTTTCATGCCCTCCATCCCACCTTTTAAAATAAGCACGAGGAAAACTGCAAGAGTTACTTATTTAAAAAAAAAAAAAAAAAAGGTATTAAGCTAAATTTCATTCCAGTTTTTCCAGAACGGTCCTTTAGAGAAGAAAACCTCTAAAACATAGCTGTATCGAAGAGTAAGAAAATTTGCAATCCACGGATCACTGCCATAATACATAAGAGATTCTTATGGTCTATTTAAGATGACTTCAAGTCACATATACCCACATGCACAAGTAAATCTATAGATGTGAAATCCTTGTGAAGTTCTTGAACAAAAACCAAGATACGGCACATGAGAAGGAATATTTTTTCCCCAAAGTTAACTCCACTATCTTAAACGTCAAAGTAACAATGCCAATTGCACATTTGGGACTAAGTCTGTAAACCTGCACTTTAGCAAAATTAAGCTACTCGTATAAAAGAAGAATATAAATTCACTCCAAGGCTAAATCCTTGAGTGCCAAGTTTTGGCCCAGAAAGGAAGGTTTAACAGAAGACTTATTAACTCCTGAATGAATGAAAATGCTGTTAATAGCAGTGCTGCTGTTTAGGTAAATACACACAATTCTGAGCATTAAAAAAAAAAAAAAAAAAAAAAAAAAAAAATCAGCACATTCTTGGATGTAATTTACTGCACATGAACTTGAAACCATTAGCCTGAATAAGGCCAGCAAGATAGGCATCATGGCATAACAAAGGTAAATACATACCAACTGATGAATGCTATCAATGGCTCGGTTGTATTTGTCACAAAGCCTCTGCATGCTTTCAAAGCTGGGAAAAGGAAAAAAGTTTGCTGGTTAGTCAACAACACAGACATAAATGCTCAACCCAACATACTAGAACAAAGCTTTCAAAATTGGTAGACTTATATTGGTAAAGTTAAATATACTGTAGGTATACAGGTTCTTTTTATTTCCTCCAAAGACTCTCTCTCTATGCAATTTTATGAATGTAAAATTTCCTTAAAAATAAAAGTATTCAGCAGTCCAGCTGCTCATAGTAGAGTGCACAGATGTTAATATTTCTCTTCTAAGAGCTTATTGTAATAAATGGGAGATAAATGATTAGGGAAAAACCTTAATACTATATTAGACATACCTTATAGCCCATTAGCTTTTTACTCGCAAGCCTACATGACAAGCAGTTTGAAGTTGCTTGTAATTTGTTCTGTTCATCTCTTCATCTGTCCAGACACCTAGCCAGAGCCAAGTCTTGTGGTTCTAAAATGTAGCCTGCCCTATAATACAGCTTCTTCAAACTAAAACGTCATCCGTCACAGACCTGATTTACTCAAGGAACATATTGCTTATTAAGTGGGTTAGCTGGATTTACATTCTGTTTAACCAGGCACCTTAATGACAGAAGCTGAGAGGATTAGGAAAAAAACCACCTCTGTGCCAGGGAGGGAAGGAGGGCAGCTGCCAGTCAGATTGTCTATTATACAATTACATTTCACATAACTTCAAAAGAAAGGCCATTCCAGGAAGTAACTGGAATTAGTGAAAATTCAAATCACTGCCATCAAGACAGGAATGGAAGAGGAAAAAGCACAAAGGACAAGAGAAGGAAGTATCTCTTTAACCTCTCAAACTTAAAAACTTCTCCACCCCAGTTGGCTAAGGCTCCTCATTTCAAGAATACTGCAGCTTTGCACTGACTTTTAGTTGCCAAATGGCAGGACAACAGGAGAGGCGGAAACTGAACTGAACATACATTTTGCATTTTTGAATATAAGTATTTCTATAATCTACTGGTTTTCGTTCACATTTTCGGCACTTGCCAAGCAATCTGCAAGGGGCAATTCTTTTTTAGAATATTTTTTTTTTCCAAGCAAAGCAAGCAGATTAACACAATGACCAAAATGCCAGGTTTACGACTTCCTTGAAATGCTGCATGGGTAAGTGAGGTATGACTTCTGAGAACAGACAGTTTCTTTTTATTCAGTGTTGCTGCTGACAAAGGTGAAGCTACCCAGTTATTCGTGCCCTATCAGGATGCCGGTACTACAAAATTAGTTATTACACCAACATTTAAAACAATAACAGGTACCAAGGAAACACTGTTCCTGCAAATACACTGGTGAGACTGGAATGACCAGTAACTCTCAGATCAAATCTTTAAAAGAAAAAGTAAGAATGCTCCTTGGCGCCATTTAATTAGATGTGCACAAACTCCCTTTATGCTGCAGGCGCCAATTAGCTGCTTAAACAATTAAATACCCAATTAAAAACCTTTGGTTTTACTTATCAATCTTATTTAGGGGGAGAACTCAGTTTTGTGGACCTTGGTGAATCTAAATCTTTCCCAAAAACTCAATATGATGCATTCTCACTTACTAGCCAAGCTGTGGTTTTAACTGTCATGTCTGTTAATGCAGTCAAATCAAGCTAAAACACACAGTGTCTCTCAGTTTTCTCCAGATGAACTGATTACAGCCAAAAAAAGATTCCACAGGGTCAGATTCTGTCCCTCCCAACTTCCACCCACACTACAGCCTGCAAGACAGCACTATACAGACATAAAGCCAGCCCATGAAATAAATGTTTTCACAAAAGTCTCCACATCAAGCACTGCTCCCTTGTTCAGGAGGACATGTAGAAACAGTTTGAACTCAAAAACTCATTTTAGTATCCTACTTGTATTTGGGGTACTAAATTAGTACCCTCCTTCTGAATAGGAGAAAAGTAGGGAAAGTTGTCTCCCCTCTTTGTTGGAGGAGACTGTCAGCGATGTCTTTGTGTAACTCTGGCATAATGTTTTTTGTTTTGTTTTTTTTACAGGAATTTAGTTACTACAAAAGCAGAAACTTCTTTACCATTGAGATTCCTAACCCTGGAACTAGCCCAACCGCACAGATACTGATCATTGTTTCAGGGTGAGTAATTCCAACGTACACCAACTCAACTTTCTGCTATGTGGAGTTTCCAGTTATGTCCTGAATCCAACGGCTTTTGCCAATATTTGTTACACATTTCCTACCAAAATAACTTTGCAGAGTCTGAAGCCAGTTCTAAAAGACTTCAGCTCAGTTCACAGTGTCTAAGAATAACTAATTGCAGACTAATTCACCACAAGTCTTTTTGGCCTGCCCTCCCCAAGAGAAAAAAAAAATTTCCTCTCACCTTTTTGTATCATAGTCAATTAAAACATAATTTTCCATAGCAAGCTTGAGATCTGGGATTTCTTCACAGACCCACCTGAAATAAGACAAGAATGAGAATGCAATGGGTCTGCAAAACTTTTATTGCTCTTCTTAATGCTTAACATGGCAGTTTTTATTTTTACTGAAACAGCATTCTGCCTGAATTCTATTTCGACTGACATTCCTGTAGTAGGTATGATGATCATAATATTGTTAGCAGCAAAGCAGATATCAACAAGTGATGGAACAGTTCTCATCCAACACAAAATGAGTACAAAATAAGGAGCCTTATACCACTGGCAGTAGCATAAAGCGCTTGAAGTGACACCAACTCAATACCAACTTCACAATGAAGTGACAAATATACTCAAATGATGCAAAAAGTAAGTCACAGCTGGTGCTACTCCAACTGAAAAATGTGAAGCAGAAGGTACATCTTCCTAATTTTTTTTTTTTTTTTTTTTGTAAAACAACCACTTTGGATAAAGCCACATGCACCAAAACTGGACACATCCTCTCCTGCAAAATCATGTCTGAGAAAGCATAGGTGTTTTCAGCATAAAAAATGAACACTTCTAAGCATCCGGTGCAATATATCGTATGTTGTACCTCATTAGTGAAATATTTTGTACTCCCTCTTATGTGACCTATTTAGAAGCAGATTTTTCAATGGGGCTTCTGATGATTGGTACTTTAAGGATGCCCTGTACTCTGGTGGCATCATGTACGAAGGGCTGACACTCACTGCCAGTCTACCTGACAAGCTAGGGATGCCACAGGAAGTCTACAGAGGTCTGTATTCCACAAATACATACAATATCTGTATACAAATACTGGCAAGGGGAGGTCTGTATATAAATATTGGGGGGAGGGGGGAATATTTTCAAGTACAACTTACAAAATAAGTTGCACTAGGTGGCAGTTTTAGGTCTCCGTGTCACGGGCCCTACATACATAAGATTATACATGTACTTGATTTTGTGATCAGCTAGACAACTGGATGGAGTTCCAAAAGTAAGTGGAAATCACCAAAGCAAGTCTTTGAAAGCGGTTAGGAAAGCTACATCTGAAGAAAGGGTTGCAAACCCTCTTTCCTTTAAACATTAAATAAGAGTATTCTATTGCATCTTCTAAAAATTCTACAGAACGCCACTGGAATCACACATTTTCTTCTATTATGATCTTGACATTGAGGACGGATTTTTAAAAAATATTTTAAAAATACTATTGGAATAATCAAAGAAAGCTCTTTACAGGGTTACAACCCTATTCATAGACCTAAAGTAAGGACTTCTAATAGCCTCGAGAGTGACTCTGAAGATGGTTTTGTGGGGCCTCATGTTTATAATCTCCATTATTCATGAAACCAATTTAGTCAGAGTTAAAAAAACCCAAAAAACTTAAAGCTGCAACGCTAACAACTGCCAGAGCTGATGTGGCTTGTGGATGGATGAACCCAAGTAAAAGATTCTACAGCTGAACAGATTAATATGCAAGTCAGAAGAGATTCCAGAACTGGTCTCAAATAGTTGAATGTCTTTTCAGTAGAATGAACAGCACCAAAAACATCCTAAAAATAAAGACAGATTTTACTCAAGATGATTACAGACATGCAGGAAGCAGATCTGCCAAGTGTCATTTTCATGCAGTCCTTTTCCTGACCATTATTATGCTGAAAAGGCATCCAATTTAAAAATACAATGTGTACAAAGTGTGCCGAAGAAGAAAGGCATGTTCTTACCATTGCTCTATTAAGGGGGACATTAAGTTCCTTAAGTACCCCTAATGATCACTACTCTCATAAAACCTTATTTCTTTGATCCCTACAAACCTGTCTAAAACTAGGTCAGCAGGCAACAGACAGGTGATCCTGCCTTCAGCCAGTCATCTCCATACTCTCTCTCCTGGCAACTCTAACATAAGCAACATGCTGTACTTGTTGTTAGTATAAATAAGGCTTTTGTGACTAGGAAAGAATACTTTATGACCTCATTAAGAAACATGGATAAGTTATGGTCCCTTATAATCATAAAATTCTCCAACAAATGCAAAAAGAAACTACTGTATTCTCTCACATACAACTTAAACCTTCCTCCCTGCACTGCATTCCCAAAACCACGTGGTGAAAATCATGATGAGAGTTATACGTGAGGAAAAAAAAGATCCCCACAGGTTTGGAAATTTGGCAGCAGGGGAGAGGAGAGTCATGACAATTAAGTGTTCCTACTGCTCCCCTTGACAACAAGTTTCCAGTCTGTGAGGAGCCCCCAGATGGACAACCCATGCACTGCCCTGGACCCAGCACACAGGATCGATCTGCAGGCTCCATTCTGCATATAGAACTGTTAGCAGGCTTAGCTTCCTTGCTGCTGCAACTTAGTTTCTACCAAGATTTTTTCTTCTTCAAGCTTCCTTTGAAAAAAAAAACAAGATTTGTATTACATATGGGGCATGCTATATGCAAGAGCATATGGGACACTGCACATGTTCTGAAATACATGCACATGTATTCTGCACATGTTCTGAAATATCTGTCAGACCCATGCTTCACGGTGGGTGTCAGACCCCAGGCACCACAATTAGACTTAGCTAAACTCTTTTGGACAAACAAGACTCATCCCGTTTGCTGAGCCTGTGTAGGCAGTCAAACCGCATTCAAGACTAGCATTGTAGTCCAGGTAGCTATGTGGGCTGATAAATGATGTTGGAGCAGTATTTAACTCCATCCAGTTGTCTAGCTGATCACAAAATCAAGTACATGTATAATCTTATGTATGTAGGGCCCCTGACACGGAGACCTAAAACTGCCATCTAGTGCAACTGTTAGAAGTATTTAAGACAGAGCCATGTTTAAAACTGTCTAGCCTGGTTTGACTATTTAATCAGGATAACTTGATATAAAAAAGCCACTCGCATAAATAACTGCATAGACACTGCTTCTGCCAGACAAGTCATTTCCCGCCAGTACTGAAACCACAGCGAGTGCTTTGTCACAATACATCTGGCTGTTATACTGCCTAAAAATATTCAAACTTCTTACCCTTTCACCTCTCCCCACCCCCACTTCCCCACCGATCAACTTGAGGCAGTAGCAATACAGAAAATGCTAGTGCAGGCATCACTCCTAACTACTAGTATTGTAAAGTTCTAACAGTTGGAAATTGTGAGGAACATATGCAGGATAATCTTAAAAAAGACAGGCGTGAGTGAGATAATGTCTGTGTTTGTTTTTCTAAAGTGCCTAACATTGGGATCCTAAGAAATTAATTTCAATTCTGTCACTGGATGCTGAAGCATCCTTATCCACATAAAAAGCACCATAAAGTTGATACTTATGTCCAATCTGAGTTAAAACTACTCCCACAACTGGAACAGTTTGGCACAAGCTAAAATTAAGTTGGGAATACGAGAAGGAGATATTGAATCACCCAAAGACTAAAAGCAAATTAAAAACCAGTGAAAGTAGGTGTCATGCAAATTAGACCACAGGGTGAGTTCAGCTATTAGAACTGTTGTCTCTCTTTGCAGTTTGATTCCTGCAAAAATATTTCATTTATAACATTTTATATCCATTTAGAACCCAAACCTCTTTCCTCCTAACCAGATCTACAATCAAGCACTTACCGAATTGTCTCAATGATTTCATGAGCAGCATCATGGTGTTTGTCCTGAAAGCAAAGACAGACAGAGAGGTTGTTTCAGAGAGGCATCTGGAGAACAGCATTCACGTTAATCACTGAAAATTACAGGACTTGTATTTTAAAAAAGGTCATGAGTGAAAAATGCAGAAGGGAAGGAGTGCTTAATTGCCATAAAGCACAGTTAACATAATCAGAATAAAGTATTTCTTCCATTTGTACCGTTTACATTTAAGAAAAGATTTATTTGAGTTTCTTACAAACTAGTAGTAGGCTTGTAAACAAACAAACAAACAAACAAACAAACATTAAAAGAAAAAAAAAAAAAAGGAAGAATGAAAACAGAAAGACCTTCCTTCCACTTATGTCACTGTCACTTCCCAAAACAAGAAATTCTGTAACTGATACCCTCAAAGAAAACTGGTATGAAGTGGGTGTTTGAATTCAAGTTCCATAACGAACACCTGATTTCATCTCCTGAGCATCTGCCCCACGGTCACAAATCCATGTGGGCAATAAGTCTCTGGATGGGCAAATGGCTTTTTAAAACTATCAGCTACACAATAAGAATGCATTATATTAGTGCCAAAAACTGGCAACATCAAAAACAAAAGACAGACACCACTACATGAAAGGTTTTTCCATGAAAAAGCGCATAACATTCTGTCCATACCCACAGGAGTGTGCACCATAAAAATCTTATCGGCATGATGTCGAGATGTCACTTCTCTCAAGCAAGGAAAAACCACTTGAGAGGTTTTGCAGGTTGTTCCATAAGGTTCAGCATCCAGCCCCTGAAAAGACCAGATCCAGCCCACCATACCACAGCAGGTGAATCAGCAGCACCTTCCAGCCACAACAGCGTAGCTCTGCTGTCTTTTTAATCTGTTTTTTTTTTAATCTATTCCCTTTGCAGCAGCTTCTGATCACCAAGAAGGTGCAGGGATCCAGGCTGCAGCAGGGGCCAGGTTAGAAAGCAGCAGCCCACAAAGCCAAAAGCTGCCTACCCTGCTCTAGTGTATTTCCTGGACCACCACATCTACAACAGCTTTGCAACCCTACTTCAGTGTTGTGTTGTGACCTTTTAAATTAAAAAAGTCCACTATCTCAGGACCTTCCAGAGCAAGAAGCAAATGTTGTGCTCGCACAGCTAGTTTCCCCTGCCTTAAGGTACTTTTTACATGTCTAGTGATGGGAAAATTCCAGGTTTGAGGGTGATGGGAGACAGGCTGCCTGGGGAAAGAGAAAACAGTTAAAGGCCATTACTCTGGAGCCTGTCCTTGGTTTTTGTTTTGGTTAACTGCTAAACAATCCTCCTATTTAAGTGGTTGAAGATTCATGATAGCACGTATTTGTCACATAGCTGTCACTTCTGTGGTTTAAGCATTTTTTCCTTTATATGGAATCAATTACATAGATTTTGATCAACTACTGACTCCCTGATTTGGGATTCTTCCTGTGGTGCGGAGTTTAACAAAATTTAGATTTTTGTTAAAAAAAAAAAAAAATTTCAATACAAAGCCAAACACAAGTCAGAGCAGAAAACCTACAACCACTCCCCGCAGTCCCCTTTACAAATTGGCTTTGTAATTTTTTATTTTTTAAAATCAGAAAGGGCCAAGAGAGCTGCTGTTATAGGACGTTTTCATACAAAGCAACTTACAGAAGGCCAGGTAGTACAGTCATTAGGCATGGACTTATAGGAATCTCAAGAGCCAGTGCGAACTGAATAAAAGACAAAACCCCTGTGCACTTAACACAGAGGTGTGAAAGATGATGCTCTCTAGTCTGCCTGGAAGACGTTTTATTTTTATAATGCAAAAATGTAAGGCTGTAACTAAAGAGAATCACACAGGTTGGGCTCAGAAGTCTCAGACTTGAGAACCAAATAAAAAAAATCCTTGAACTTGCCATATCTAAAGGACGGAAATGAAACAAAAAGAAAACCAGTAAGTTTTCTCCTCCATCTACACTGGCACAGAAAGTGTCACCGTCTAATCAAGAATTTCACATCATAACCACTACTAAACAGCCCTCTACTTATGCCCTGTAATATACCAAAATAACACAAAGTACTCCCAGAATTGCACAGATGATCACATCTGGATTACACTTACTCCAGGTAATGCTAACCTTCACATTGTCCTCTACTTGCACAACCAAAGGAGATAGGAATCAATGACATAAAATGCCCAACATAATGAACGGCTACACCTATAATTAGTGCCACGTGCAAAAAGAAGTCATTTGTGCACTAGCTTGACCATAGGGGGAATTCAGTTCACTTTGTTTTAATTGCTAGTGTGTTTCAGCACTATTGGAACTGAATCAAAGCTCAATCTGTGCCACAGAGATGCAAAATCCTCGGATAGATGGATTGTGGTCTGGCCTCACATAGCATCTCTTATGCTCTTTTTTTTAAAAATCACAGCCTGCAAAGTGGTATCCCAGGAGATGCAACCAATTAGATACAACTAACTCTGGACCAAATATTCTGAACCAGTAAAAGAGCCAAGGTAGCCAGCATCCCCTGGGCAACTTCAAGTTCACAAAACACCTGGAGCACTTATCTTCGTGGCCTGTCACAGAGGGCAAGTCTCCTTCCTCATCCTCAAACTCTGAAGCCACTGCTGCTAATTCCAGATCTTCAGAATTCAAATCCAACCAGTCTGAGCCCTGGTCCACCCTGCAGCAAAGACTTTTGCATTGATCCAGCTACTTCACAAGCAGGTATGCACAACTACTGCAAAAAAAACACTATTGTAAAATAAGCTAACAACTTCCTGTTTCATTCTCTTTCCCAGGTCCTTCCCAAAGAGCCTTCCATAACCTCTTCCCAGATATTTTGCGACTACAGAACAAGAAAAATAAATATTTCAATTAAGTAAACAGCCAGAACCAAATGCTCATCCTAATGTCCATTTAAAAGACAAAAGAATTAGATCATTATCGGGGTCTATTCTCTTCCTACAAGTCTTCTGAGCTTCCACAGGTAGCCTCAAGAACTCCCAGAAACCGTAAGGGAAGTTTTTAGTCCGTAGAGTAAATCCTAAGGAAGCAGCAATACTGCAAAACGTAGCAGAACTCTAATGTTAGCACAGAATTTAAAAAATGATCAACAGTTAACAGAGACACAATGAACCATTAGTACTTAAACTGGCATTATTCCACTGATTTAGTTACCAACAACTTGGATCTCTAGCTTAGATGCAGCCCAACTTAAGTTCCAGTGTTTTTATAGTAATACAGTCCCAGCTAGAGCTACTCATTTTGACCAACTGCTGTGGACTGTCTAATGCAAAGGTCAGTCAGTCTCTACCTAAGAAATCAGGTTAACTGGAACCACGTTTAGGAGATAATTCAGACTCAGCAGCACTACAAAGGTCAAATTGCATAAGAATTTTCTAGTTCCATTCAAAATGAAAATGTGTCACCTACTTGATCCACTTTCCTCCCCTTGCTCTGGGCCACAGCTTACCCTTAAAATTCACTGCAGGTTCACAATTGGCAAGGATCTCTGTCCTCATTTACTTAATGGGAATTTACAAAGGGACAAAAAAAATTGGGTGTGTGGCCATTTCTGGTTTTTTGTGAGGCATACTGAGAGCCCGATAGTCTTACCTCTCATGTACATAATCCCTCCACTAACTCTTCGCCTTCAACTGGTTATTCTTCCTGGCATTTCTAGTCTTCCCTACGGCTGTGTTCTCCAATGTTTTTCATTTGTGTGGACATGAGCATCCTGTATCCCTTTAACTATACGAGTACAGTCATACCAGCACAGCTACGTAGTGTCCCAGGTATTTTGTAACTACAGAACAAGAAAAAGAAATATTTCATTTCTTTTTCATATTACATGCTGTCAGTATAACCTGTTCTTCTCCCCATACAGGAATATGTATGCTATGAAAATGAGTATATTGTACCAACACAGCTACATCAACAGAAGAGGGTTGTGCTGTTAACTACAATGGCAAAGACAGACAACACTCCCTGACAGTTACACTGATAAGAAAAAACATTGATAAAGCCAGCCTACAAGACCCATTTTAATACCTACTTAACTGGTTAAAAGCATCTGTTTGTTATGAGCTTCAATTCCCCTGTCACTTCCATTAAAACTGGAAAAAAAAAAAAAAAAAACCCCACCTTTCAATACCTCCCTAAGGCCTTCTCTACCAAGAAAAGTCGGACTAGTTAAAGCCGAGGTGTAAATTCAAGCAGGTACAAACATCCCACTGGTATCCCTGCATATGGAAACTCCTCCGTGACTGGTCACAAAGAGGTCAAGGGCCTTTCCAAGCCTAGTGGCCAACCAAGGTGGTGAGACAAGGTTATTTGGGTAAACCCAATATATTTTATTACACCTACTCAGATAATTGGAAAAATTGTTCTTAGCAAGATTTCGGACACAAACACCCTTCATCAGGCTGAGGAAGCAGCTGCAGATGGTCTGTGTTCCTCCTGGATGAAGTAGTAAGGCATGCCAGTTAGGAGAACAGCACGGAAAACAGGCTAAGGCTTGTCCCTGCCTAGTCAATCCCTCATCTACACTGTCCGGTCCCTCTGCAAGAAGGTAAACATCATAATCTATAAATTAATTTTTAACTGGGGGGCCACTCAATTCACAAAAGTTAGGGAAGGGTGCCTTGAATCCAGTGAGGGGTACCACAAGTCCAAAAAAGGTGAGGGGGCTGCGGGTGCTTGACCACCTGGGTGACAGTCATCATCGCCTGCTGGAATTCACCATCCAGTGCAACGTGGCAAAGGCCTGCAGCAAGGCAGCAACCCTAGATTTCAGGAGGGCAAACTTCACCAAGCTAAGGAGGATAGTCAGGGATGCACTGAGGTCCCAGAGGGGAGGGGAGCCAAGTGTCCAAGGAGAGTGGTCACTCCTCAAGGAGTCGATCCTCCAAGCCCAAAGAGAGGTAATCCCAACGAGGCTCAAAGGGAGCAGGAGGGCATACAAGCCCCCATGGCTCACCAAAAGCATCCGGGAATGTCTCCTAGCTAAAAGGGAGGCATACACCCAATGGAAAAGAGGGGACATCACTAGGGAAGACTATACCGCAGTTGCTCAGGGATGTAGGGGGGCAGTCAGGAAGGCCAAGGCAGAGCTGGAATTGGGACTAGCTTCCCAAATTAAGGACAATAAGAAGTCCTTCTTTAAATACATAGGGGAGAAAAGGAAGGTTCTGGGTAACGTGGGGCCCCTGCAGGACACGTTAGGAAATTTGGTCGTCACACCAGACGAGAAAGCCAACCTATTTAACGATTTCTTTGCCTCCATCTTCCTAAGCAGGGACCGGAAGAGCCACCCCCCTTGCTGGGCCCCCCTCGGGCCCCAGGGGAGGCACACCTGGTCCAAGGGTTAGTGAGGAACTAGTTAGGGA